>NW_020174374.1:4385-58256 GCF_003031525.2 Neophocaena asiaeorientalis asiaeorientalis | reverse complement strand
TTTTTGGTACGCGGGCCTCTCACTGCTGCGGCCCCTCCCGTCGCGGAGCACAGGCTCCGGACGCGCAGGCTCAGCGGCCATGGCGCACGGGCCCAGCCGCTCCGCGGCACGCGGGATCCTCCCCGACCGGGGCACGAACCCGCGTCCCCTGCATCGGCAGGCGGACCCTCAACCACTGCGCCACCAGGGAAGCCCGAGTGAGTTACTTTTTAAAAACACTGGGAATAAAATGTACCTGTTGAAATTAGCTTGTTGGTAGAGAGTTTTGATTTGAATCCTTTTTAAATGACCTTCCACAGGACATAACTGGAGTGTAGGTGTCCATTACAGTGGTGTTGACTGTTTGATTATGAAGTTCCCGTGAGATCCGGTTTTAAGTTTTTGTTACAAAAAGTGACCACATGTCGGCAGGAACTCTTCCAAGCAGAGTCCACTTACCTGGATTTCCAGTTGTTTGGGAAAATCTTGTCCCAGAATTCAAATTATAGAGGGAAGTGCCAAACATGTACCCATGGAATTCTGTCCCTTCATTTCTTCCCTTTTATTCTCCAAGTACTCGACAGATCCACATCCCAGGAAAATTGCCGAGATGAGAGTTTTCCCATCAGTAACTGGAACGACTCTGAGGAACGTACCTGGACGTGGGAACCCTAGCAGCAATAGACCTTAATGCCGGGTGTTTTCATAGGGCTCTTCCGGCCACAGGTTCCATTATTTGTTTGGCACACTGAGCTTAGCTAGCTATAGGAAAACACTCCTCAATGTGGAGATAATCTTGCCATTAGTAGTGGACGTGGCAATACAGGTGGCCTCAGTTCCAGTGCATTACAGCTCTTTGACCCAATCCTATTGCAGCTCCAGTGTTGTGATCCCTGGCTTGGTGACCGAGGCCTTAGACAATACAGGAAGAATTCCTTAAATTTTAATTGAATTGTTATATTAGACTGGAACAACCTCAATTTACACTGCTGCGGTTCTTTGGCTGCACAGCCTGTTTAATCTGTTATACGTGTATATCTATGTATCTGTATGTATATATCTGTATCTATATCTATACATGCTCTTTTTATGCTCTCTCCCTGTATCATTTTCAGAGTGTTGGGAACATTTGGCTGAGTGAGTCTTAAGTTCTGGCTCGTGTTCCCTTTGATATGTATATTAGTGTACATATGTTAATCACAATCTCCTTCCTTATGCCTCCCACCAAGCTTCTCCCTTCATACCCATACTTTGGTCTCTTTGTCTGTGTCCTGGTTTCTGTGTTGTGCAGTAGAATTTATTTGTGTCAAGATTTCATCCACACCCATAAGTGATATCTCAGGATATGTGTCTTTCTGTGTCTAAGTTACAGTTCTGAATGTGATCAAATCAAGGTCCACCTATGTTTCTGTAGTGGGTCTTTCGTGCATACTTTTTTTGGGTGTGTTATCCTCGATTTTATATATGTACCTCATAGTCTATTTGCATTACCCTGTGGGTGGACTTTGTGGTTTCAGCATATCAGGGCTATCATACATGGTACTGCAAGGAAGAAAACGGTGCCTTTCTGATTTTCAGGGATGGTGTTCTGCACATATACTTCCATGAAAGCCATTGTCGGTTGATAGGTTAGTACTCTGTGTACATATGCGGGAACCTGCATACTGCTTTCCATGAGACCAGTTTCTAATGTGCACTGCTATGAATGCTTTGGTGGAATTCTCACTTCTCCACGTCTTCTCTCGTACGGATTGCTTGTAGACATTTAACCTTGCCCAATCAGACTGCTGCGGAGTGACACCTTGCTGTAAGTTGCATTTACGTTTGTCAAATACTTAGTGATGTAGATGACTTTTCCTTGTGAATTTATTTTGAAGAACACTGGGAAAAATATGTACCTCTTGAAATTGGATTGTTGAACCAGGGCCCAGATCTGAATCCTTTTTCAACGACGCTCACCAGGACTTTTCTGGAGTTTAGGTGTACTGTATTGTGCCTCTGCATTTTTGCTTATGAAGTTCCACTAACCACCGGTTTTTAAGGTGCTGTGACATGAAGCGGCCGCCGGGAGGCAGAATTATTTTTTAGCACTGTCAGTTTATCCGGGAATCCTGAGCTGTGGAAAACTCGTATTACAGCATTGAATCAAGAGTGGGATGTGCCATCACAAACACCCAAAGGAATGTGTCTTATTACTTTCTCCCCCTGACACTCCAATATTTGACCGATCCGCATCCCGGTAAGTTCTTCGAGTCGAGAGTTTTGAGGTAGGTAACTGGGACAATTCTGAGGAAGAGGGCTAGGGGTGAGAAACGCAGCACCAAAACATCATCGCATCAGGTGTTGTCAGAGCGTTTTTCAGCCGCAGGATCCTTCATTCATTGAGTACAGTGTGCTTGGCTAGCTGTAAGAAGACACTCCTAGTTACGGAGATAGTGTTGCTGTCCATGGCACACAAGGCGTTACAACTTTATTTGCGACTGCTTTGCTGGCATATACTTCTCAACTGCCTCAGTCCAACCACAGTCTAGCTTTGGGACTAAAGCCTGCTCACCGTCCAAGGATGTGACTCCAGACATGTTTAACGAGGCCTGAGGGGAATAGGGGCCCATTCTTTTATTTTATTCTTAATTGAATTTTTATTTTATAGTAGAATACAATTAATTAGTGTGTGGTGTTTGGTAGTGCTGCAGACACTTGACTCTGGTCTCTATGTACATAAATCTATTCTCTTTTGGATTGTGGTCCCATGAAATTTATTCCACAGTGTTGGGGACACTTGTTTGAGTTCAATGGAGGTACTGGCTGGTATCAGTTTGATATATATTAGTATGCATGTGTTAAACACAGCCTCCTAGTTTATACCTCTCCCAACATTCTCCATGGGGTACATATTTGTTTCTACGTCTGTGACTCAGTGTGTGTTTCCAAAGTACAGTTTACTTGTATGAAGTTTTAAATTCAATGATACGAGATATCCTATGAAATGTCTTTTCCTGTCTAATGTAGTGTACTGAGTGTGACTCCTCCAGTTCCTTGCACATTCCTATATTTGCATTTTCATCCTTTTTTATGGTTGTATAATTGACCTCTGTATATATGTACCACATCTATTTTCAATCATCTGTTGATGGGCCGTCCTGTTGGTGCCATATCTTGGTTATCATAAATAGGTCTGCAAGCAATGTTGTAGTGCCGGTGTGCTTTGCAAGGATGATGTCCTAGTAGTATCTGTCCCGGAGGGCCATCGGTTTGCCACAGGGTAGTTTTTGGTATATTCACTAAGGGAACCTGCATATAGTTTTAGATAATGCCAGTTTCCAATATGCAGTTCTATGGACAGCTTAAAGGGATTCTCACTTCTCCAAGCACTCTGCCACATGTATTGCCTGTAGATATTTTGATCACAGGTATTCTGACCCTTGTGAAGTGATATCATGCTTCATGTCGCATTTCCCTTTTGTAAATAGTTACTGATGTACATCACAATTCCTGGTGAGTGAGTTAGTTTTAAAAACATTGGGAATAAAATGTACCTGTTGAATTTAGCTTGTTGGCAGAGAGCCTCGATTTGAATCCTTTTTAAATGACCTTCCACAGGACATAACTGGAGTGTACGTGTCCATTACGGCGGCATTGAGTTTTTAATTATGAAGTTCCCCTAAGATCCGGTTTTTAAGTTGTTACAAAAAGTGGCCATAAATCGGCAGAATCTCTTCCAGGCAGAGTCTGGTTACGTGGATTTCCAGTTGTTGGGGAAAATCTTGTCCCAAAATTCAAATTATAGCGGGAAGTGCTGAACATGTACCCAAGGAATTCTGTCCCATTATTTCTTCCCTTTTACCCTCCAAGTACTCGACAGATCCCCATCCTGGGAAAACCGCCGAGGTGAGAGTTTTGCTGTCGGTAATTGGAGCGACTCTGATGAAGGTACCTGGTCGTGGGAACCCCAGCAGCAAGAGACCTGAATGCCGGGTGTTTTCATAGCGCTCTTCCTGCCACTGGTTCCATTATTTGTTGGGCACACTGAGCTTAGCTAGTTATAGGAAAGCACTCTTCGATGCGTAGATAATCTTGCCATTCATAGTGGACGAGGAAATACACGTGGCCTCAATTCCAGCGCCATGCAGCTCTTTGCACCAAGCCTACAGAAGCTCCAGTGTTGTGACACCTGGCTTGGTTACCAAGGCCTTAGAGAATACAGGAAGTATTCCTTAAATTTTAATTGAATTTTTATTTTAGACTGGAACAACCTAAATTTACACTGCTTTGGTTCTTTGGCTGCACAGCCTGTTTCATCCATTATACGTGTATATTATGTATCTGTATGTATATATCTGTATCTATATCTACATATGCTCTTTTTATACTCTCTCCCTATAGCTGATTCAGAGAGTTAGGAACATTTGACTTCGTGAGTCTTAAGTCCTGGCTGGTGTTTTCTTTTATATGAATAATAGTGTACATATGTTAATCCCAATCTCCTTGTTTATGCCTCCCCCCAGACTTCTCCCTTTGTACCCATACTTTGGTCTCTATGTCTGTGTCCTGGTTTCTGTGTTGTACAGTAGAGTTTATTTGTGTCAAGTTTTAATCCCAACCCATAAGAGATATCTCAGGATATGTGTCTTTCTGTTTCTAATTTACAATCCTGAATGTGATCAAATCAAGGTCCACCCATGTTTCTGTAGTGGGCATTTCGTGCATACTTTTTTATGTGTGTGTAATCCTCCATTTTATATATGTACCTCATAGTCCATTTTCATTCCCCTGTGGGTGGACATTGTGGTTTTAGCATATCAGAACTATCATACATGGTTCTGCAAGGAATAAAACGGTGCCTTTCTGATTTTCTGGGATGTTGTTCTGCACATATACTTCCATGAATGCCATTGTGAGTTCATAGGTTAGTACTCCATGTACATATGCAGGCAGCTACATACTGCTTTCCATTAGACCAGCTTCTAATGTACACTGTGATGAACGATTTTGTGTAATTCACACTTCTCCACGTCCTCTCTCCTATGGATTGCCTGTAGACATTTGACCTTGCCCAATCTGACTGCTGCAGAGTGATACCTTTCTGTATGTTGCATTTTCCTTTATCAAATACTTAGTGATGTAATCACTATTCTTTTGAATTTATTTTGAAGATCTCTGGGAAAAATATGGACCTCTTGTAATTGGATTGTTGAACCAGGGCCCAGATCTGAATCCTATTTCAACGACGCTCACCAGAACTTTTCTGGAGGTTAGGTGTACTGTATTGTGCCTCTGCATTTTTGTTTATGAAATTCCAGTAACCACTGGTTTTAAAGATGCTGTGCCAAGAAGCAGCCGCCGGGAGACAGAATTATTTTTTAGCACTGTCAGATTATCCGAGAATTGTGAGCAGCGGAAAACTTGTGTTACAGCATTTAATTTACATTGGGATGTGCCATCACAAATATCCAAAGGAGTGTGTCTCATTACTTTCGCTGCCTGACACTCCAATATTTGACAGATTTGCATCCCAGTAAGTCCCCCGAGAGGAGAATGTTGAGGTAGGTAACTGGGACAATTCTGAGGAAGAAGGCTAGAGGTGAGAAACCCAGCACCAAAACATCTTGACACCCCGTGCTGTCAGAGCGGTTTTCAGCTGTAGGATCCTTCATTCTTTGAGTTCATTGTGCTTGGCTAGCTGTAAGAAGCACTCCTACATATGGAGATAGTGTTGCAGTCCAAGTTACACGAGGCATTACAGCTTTATTTGCGACTGTTTTGCTTGCATATACTCCCCAACTGCCTCAGTCCAACCACAGTCCAGCGTTGGGTCTCAATCCTGCTCACCGTTGAAGGATATGACTCCAGACATGTTTAACGAGGCCTGAGGGGAAGAGGGGTGAATTCTTTTATTTTATTCTTAATTGAATTTTATTTTATATTGGAATATAATTCATTAGTGTGTTGTGTTTTGGTAGTGCTCCAGACGATTGACGCTAGTCTATATGTACATATATCAATTCTCTATTGGATTGTGGTCCCATGAAGTTTATTCCACAGTGTTGGGGCACTTGTTTGAGTTCAATGGAGGTCCTGGCTGGTATCAGTTTGATATATATTAGTGTGCATGTGTTAAACACAGCCACCTAGATTATACCTCGCCCAACCTTCTCCATGTGGTACAAATTTGTGTATACGTCTGTGACTCGGTCTGTGTTTCTAAACTACAGTTAACTTGTATGATGTTTTTAACCCAATGATAAGAGATATCCTATGAAATGTGTTTTCTTGTCTAACGTAGTATACTCAGTGTGACTCATCCAGTTCCTTGCACGTTCTATAATTTACATTTTCATTCTTTTTTTATGGTTGTATAATTGACCTCTGTATATATGTACCACATCTATTTTCAATCATCTGTTGATGGGCCGTCTTGTTGGTGCCATATCTTGGTTATCATAAATAGGTCTGCAAGCAATGTAGGAGTGCCGGTGTGCTTTGAAAGGACGATGTCCTAGTAGTATCTGTCCCAGAGGACCATAGGTTTGTCACAGGGTAGTTTTTGGTATATTCACTTAGGGAACCTGCATAGAGTTTTAGATAAAGCCAGTTTCCAATATTCAGTTCTATGGACGGCTTAAAGGGATTCTCACTTCTCCAAGCACTCTGCCACATTTATTGCCTGTAGACATTTTGATCACAAGCATTCTGACCCTTGTGAGGTGATCTCATGCTTCAGGTCACATTTCCCTTTTGTAAATAGTTAGTGATGTACATCACACTTCCTGGTGAGTGAGTTACTTTTAAAAACATTGGGAATAAAATGTACCTGTTGAAATTAGCTTGTTGGCAGAGAGCCTTGATTTGAATCCTTTTTAAATGACCTTCCACAGGACATAACTGGAGTGTAGGTGTCCATTACAGCCGCGTTGAGTTTTTAATTATGAAGTTCCCCTAAGATCCGGTTTTTAAGTTGTTGTTACAAAAAGGGGCCACACATCGGCAGGATCTCTTCCAAGCAGAGTGTGGTTACGTGGATTTCCCTTTGTTGGGGAAAATCTTGTGCCAAAATTCAAATTATAGCGGGAAGTGCCAAACATGTACCCAAGGAATTCTGTCCCTTCATTTCTTCCTTTTTACCCTCCAAGTACTCGACAGATCCCCATCCCGGGAAAATCGCTAAGATGAGAGTTTTGCCGTCGGTAATTGCAGCGACTCTGAGGAATGTACCTGGACGTGGGAACCCCAGCAGCAAGAGACCTGAATGCCGGGTGTTTTCATAGCGCTCTTCCTGCCACTGGTTCCATTATTTTTTGGGCGCACTGAGCTTAGCTAGCTATAGGAAGGCACTGCTTGATGTGTAGATAATCTTGCCATTCATAGTGGACGAGGCAATACACGTGGCCTCAATTCCAGCGCAGTACAGCTCTTTGCACCAAGCCTACAGCGGCTCCAGTGTTGTGACCCCTGGCTTAATCACCGAGGCCTTAGAGAATACAGGAAGTATTCCTTAAATTTTAATTGAATTTTTATTTTATACTGGAACAACCTCAATTTACACTGCTTTCGTTCTTTGGCTGCACAGCCTGTTTCATCCATTATCCATGTATACCTATGTATCTGTATGTATATATCTGTATCTATATCTATATATGCTCTTATTATACTCTCTCCCTGTAGCTGATTCAGAGTGTTGGGAACTATTGGCTGAGTGAGTCTTAAGTCCTGGCTGGTGTTTCCTTTTATATGTATATTAGTGTACATATGTTTATCCCAATCTCCTTGTTTATTCCTCCCCCCAGACCTCTCCCTTTGTACCCATACTTTGGTCTCTACATCTGTGTCCTGGTGTCTGTGTTGTACAGTAGAGTTTATTTGTGTCAAGTTTTAATCCCCTCCCATAAAAGATATCTCAGGATATGTGTCTTTCTGTGTCTAACTTACAATCCTGAATGTGATCAAATCAAGGTCCACGTATGTTTCTGTAGTGGGTATTTCATGCATACTTTTTTATGTGTGTGTAATCCTCCATTTTATATATGTACCTCATAGTCTAGTTTCATTCCCATGTGGGTGGACATTGTGGTTTCAGCATATCATGGCTATCATATATGGTCCTGCAAGGAAGAAAATGGTGCCTTTCTGATTTTCAGGGATGGTGTTCTGCACATATACTTCCATGAAATCCATTGTCGGTTCATAGGTTAGTACTCTGTGTACGTATGCGGGAACCTGCATACTGCTTTCCATGAGACCAGTTTCTCATGTGCACTCCTATGAATGTTTTGGGGGAATTCTCACTTCTCCACGTCCTCTCTAGTATGGATTGTCTGTAGACATTTGACCTTACCCAATCTGACTGCTCTGTAGTGATACCTTTCTTTATGTTGCAATTTCCTTTCTCAAATATTTAATGATGTAGATCACTATTCCTTGTTAATTTATTTTGAAGAACGCTGGGAAAAATATGTACCTCTTGAAGTTGGATTGTTGAACCAGGGCCAAGTTTATAATTTTTCAACGACACTCACCATGAGTTTTCTGGACGTTAGATGTACTGTATTGCGCCTCCGAATTTTTGCTTATTAAGTTCCACTAACCACTGGTTTTAAAGATGCTGTGACAAGAAGTGGTTGCCGGGATGCAGAATTATATTTCAACACTCTCAAGTTATTGGGGAATGCTGAGCTGCGGAAAACCTGTGTTGCAACATTGAATTTAGAGTGGGAAGTGTCATCACAATCACCCAAGGGAGTGTTTCTCAATACTTTCTCCCCGACACTCCAATATTTGACAGATCCGCATCCTGGTAAGTCCCCTGAGATGAGAGTTTTGAGGTAGGTAACTGAGACAATTCTGAGGAAGAAGGCTAGAAGTGAGAACACCAGCACCAAAACATGTTGACACCAGGTGTCCTCAGAGCGGTTTTCAGACACAGGTACCGTCATTCTTTGACTGCATTGTACTTGGCTATCTGTAAGAGGGCACTCCTACATATGGAGATAGTGCTGCTGTCCATGGCACATGAGACATTACAGCTTTGTTTACGACTGCTTTGCTTGCATATACTCTTCAACTGCCTCAGACCAACCACAGTCCAGCGTTGGGACTCAACCCCACTCACTGTCCAAGGATGTGACTCCAGACATGTTTCACAAGGCCTGAGGGGAATAGCGGCGCATTCTTTTATTTTATTCTTAATTGAATTTTTATTTTATAGTGGAATGTAATTAATTAGTGTGTTGTGTTTGGTAGTGCTCCAGACGCTTGACTCTGGTCTATATGAACATATATCTATCATTTTTTGGATTGTGCTCCCATGAAATTTATTCCACAGTGTTGGGGACACTTGTTTGAGTTCAATGGTGGTCCTGGCTGGTATCAGTTTGATATATATTAGTGTGCTTGTGTTAAACACAGCCTCATAGATTATACCTCTCCCAACCTTCTCCATCTGGTACAAATTTGTTTCTACGTCTGTGACTCAGTCTGTGTTTCTAAAGTACAGTTTACTTTTATGAAGTTTTAAACCCAATAATAAGAGATATCCTATGAAATGTCTTTTCCTGTCTAACGTAGTATACTAAGTGTGACTCATGCAGTTCCTTGCACGTTCTTATATTTGCATTTTCATCTTTTTTTATGGTTGTATAATTGACCTCTGTATATATGTACCACATCTATTTTCAATCATCTGTTGATGGGCTATCTTGTTGGTGCCATATCTTGCTTATCATAAATAGGTCTGCAAGCAATGTAGGAGTGCCGGTGTGCTTTGCAAGGATGATGTCCTAGTAGTATCTGTCCCGGAGGGCCATAGGGTTTCCGCAGGATAAGTTTTTGTGTATTCACTTAGGGAACGTGCATACAGTTTTCATTAATGCCAGTTTCCAATATGAAGTTCTGTGAAAGGCTTAACGATATTCTCATTTCTCCAAGCTCTCTGCCACATGTATTGCCTGTAGACATTTTGATCACAGGCATTCTGACCCTTGTGAGGTGATATTATGCTTCAGGTCGCATTTCCCTTTTGTAAATAGTTAGTGATGTACATCACAAATCCTGGTGAGTGAGTTACTGTTAAAAACACTGGGAAAAAAATGTACCTGTTGAAATTAGCTTGTTGGCAGAGAACCTTGATTAGAATCCTTTTTAAATGACCTTCCAGAGGACATAACTGGAGTGTAGGTGTCCATTATAGCAGCAGTGACTTTTTGATTATGAAGTTCCCCTAAGATCCGGTTTTTAAGTTGTTGTTACAAAAAGCGGCCACAGATCGCCAGGATCTCTTCCAAGCAGAGTCCGGTTACCTGGATTTCCAGTTGTTCGGGAAAATCTTGTCCCAGATTTCAAATTAGAGAGGGAAGTGCTAAAAATGTACCCAAAGAATTCTATCCCATTATTTCTTCCCTTTTACCCTCCAAGTAGTCGACAGGTCCCCATCCCGGGAAAATCGCTGAGATGAGAATTTTGCCGTCGGTAATTGGAGCCATTCTGAGGAATGTACCTGGACGTGGGCACCCCAGCAGCAAGAGACCTGAATGCCGGGTGTTTTCATAGCGCTCTTCCTGCCACTGGTTCCATTATTTGTTGGGCACACTGAGCTTAGCTAGTTATAGGAAAGCACTCCTCGATGTGGAGATAATCTTGCCATTCATAGTGGACGAGGCAATACAGGTGGCCTCAATTCAAGCGCAGTACAGCTCTTTGACCCAAGCCTACTGCAGCTCCGGTGTTATGACCCCTGACTTGGTCGCTGAGGCCTTAGAGAATACAGGAAGTATTCTTTAAATTTTAATTGAATTTTTGTTTTATACTGGAACATCCTCCATTTATACTGCTGTGGTTGTTTGGCTGCACAGCCTGTTTAATCCATTATACGTGTATATCTGTGTATCTGTATGTATATATCTGTATCTATATTTATATATACTCTTTGTATACTGTCACCCTATAGCTTATTCAAAGTATTGGGAACATTTGACTCAGTGAGTCTTGAGTCCTGGCTGGTGTTCCCTTTTATATGTATATTAATGTACATTTGTTAATCCCAATCTCCTTGTTTATGCCTCCCCCCATACTTCTCCCTTTATACACATACTTTGGTCTCTACGTCTGTGTCCCTGTTTCTGTGTTGTACAGTAGAGTTTATTTGTGTCAAGTTTTAATCCCCACCCATAAGGGATATCTCAGTATATGTGTCTTTCTGTGTCTAACTTACAATCCTGAATGTGATCAAATCAAGGTCCACCTATGTTTCTGTATTGGGTATTTCATGCATACTTTTTTATGGGTGTGTAATCATCTATTTTACATATGTACCTCATTGTGTATTTTCATTGCCCTCTGGGTGGAGTTAGTGGTTTCAGCATATCAGGGCTATCATACATGGTTCTGCAAGGAAGAAAACGGTCCTTTCTGATTTTCAGGGATGGTGTTCTGCACATATACTTCCATGAAAGCCATTGTCGTTTCATAGGATAGTACTCTGTGTACATATGCGGCAACCTGCACACTGCTTTCCATGCGATCAGGTTCTAATGTGCATTGCTATGAATGCTTTTGGGTAATTCTCACTTCTCCACATCCTCTCTCGTATGGATTGCCTGTAGACATTTGACCTTGCCCAATCTGACTGCTGTGGAGTGATACCTTGCTGTAAGTTCCATTTCCCTTTCTCAAACACTTAGTGATGTAGATCACTATTCCTTGTGAATTTATTTTGAACTACACCGGGAAAAATATGTACCTCTTGAAATTGGATTGTTGAACCAGGACCCAGATTGGAATCCTTTTTCAATGACGTTCACCAGGAGTTTTCTGGAGGTTAAGTGTACTGTATTGTGCCTCTGCATTTTTGCTTATGAAGTTCCACTAACCACTGGTTTTAAAGATCCTGTGACAAGAAGCGGCCACTGGGAGGCAGAATTATTTTTAACCACTCTCAGGTTATCTGGGAATCCTGATCTGCGGATAACTCGTGTTGCAGCATTGAATTTAGATTGGGATGTGCCATCACAAACACGCAAAGGAGAGTGCCTCATTACTTTCTCCCCCTGACACTCCAATATTTGACTGATCCACATCCCGGTAAGTCACTCGAGACGACAGCGTTGAGGTAGGTAACTGGGACAATTCTGAGGAAGAAGGCCAGAAGTGAGAACCCCAGCACCAAAACATCTTGACACCGGGTGTTGTCAGAGCGGTTTTCAGCCGCAGCATCATCATTCTTTGAGTTCATTGTGCTTGGCTATGTGTACGAAGGCACTCCTACATATGGAGAGTGTTGCTGTCCAAGGTACACGAGGCATTACAGGTTTATTTGCAACTGCTTTGCTGGCATATTCTCCCCAACTGCCTCAGTCCAAGCACAGTCCATTGTTGGGACTCAAGCCTGCTCACCGTCCAAGGATTTGACTCCAGACACGTTTAACTAGGCCTGAAGGGAATTGGGGTGCATTCTTTTATTTTATTCTTAATTGAATATTTATTTTATGGGGGAATATAATTAATTAGTGTGTTGTGTTTTGGTAGTGCTCCAGCGGCTTGACTCTGATCCATATGTACATATATCTATTCCCTTTTGGATTGTGGTCCCATGAAATTTATTCCACAGTGTTGGGGACACTTGTTTGAGTTCAATGGAGGTCCTGGCTGGTATCAGTTTGATATATATTAGTGTGCATGTGTTAAACCCAGCCTCCTGGATTATGCCTCTCCCAACCTCCTCCATCTGGTACAAATTTGTTTCTATGTCTGTGATTCAGTGTGTGTTTCCAAAGTACAGATTACTTGTATGAAGTTTTAAACCCAACGATAAGAGATATCCTAGGAAATGTCTTTTCCTGTCTAACACAGTATACTTAATGTGACTCATCCAGTTCTTTGCACGTTCTTATATTTGTATTTTCATCCTTTTTTTTGGTTGTATAATTGTCCTCTGTATATATGTATCACATCTATTTTTAATCATCTGTTGATGGGTCGTCTTCTTGGTGCCATATCTTGGTTATCATAAATAGGTCTGCAAGCAATGTAGGAGTGCCAGTGTGCTTTGCAAGGATGATGTCCTAGTAGTATCTGCCCCGGAGGGCCATTGGTTTGCCACAGGGTAATTCTTGGTGTATTCACTTAGGGAACCTGCATACAGTTTTCCATAACGCCAGTTTCCAATATGCAGTTCTATGAACGGCTGATTGGGATTCTCCTTGCTCCAAGCCCTCTCCCACATGTATTGCCTGTAGACATTTTGTGCACAGACATTCTGACCCTTGTGAAGTGATATCATGCTTCAGGTCACATTTCCCTTTTGTGAATAGTTAGTGATGTACAACATTATTCCTGATGAGTGAGTTACTTTATAAAAACACCGGGAATAAAATGTACCTTTTGAAATTAGCTTGTTGGCAGAGAGCCTTGATATGAATCCTTTTTAAATGACCTTCCACAGGACATAACTGGAGTGTAGGTGTCCATTACAGCGGCAGTGACTTTTTGATTATGAAGTTCCCCTAAGATCCGGTTTTTAAGTTGTTGTTACAAAAAGCAGCCACACATAGGCAGGATCCCTTCCATGCAGAGTCCGGTTACCTGGATTTCCAGGTGTTGGGAAAATCTTGTACCAGAATTCAAATTATAGAGGGAAGTGCCAAACATGTACCCAAGGAATTCTGTCCCTTCATTTCTTCCTTTTTACCCTCCAAGTACTCGACAGATCCCCATCCCGGGAAAATTGCTTAGATGAGAGTTTTGCCGTCGGTAATTGCAGCGACTCTGAGGAATGTACCTGGACGTGGGAACCCCAGCAGCAAGAGACCTGAATGCCGGGTGTTTTCATAGCGCTCTTCCTGCCACAGGTTCCATTATTTTTTGGGCACACTGAGCTTAGCTAGCTATAGGAAAGCACTCCTCGATGTGTAGATAATCTTGCCATTCATAGTGGACGAGGAAATACAGGTGACCTCAATTCCAGCGCAATACAGCTCTTTGACCCAAGTGTACAGCAGCTCCAGTGTTGTGACCCCTGGCTTGGTCACAGAGGCCTTAGAGAATACAGAAAGTATTCCTTGAATTTTAATTGAATTTTTATTTCATACTGGAACAACCTCAATTTACACTGCTGTGGTTCTTTGGCTGTACAGCCTGTTTAATCCATTATAGGTGTATATCTATGTATCTGTATGTATATATCTGTATCTATATCTATATATGCTCTTTTTATAATGTCTCCCTATAGTTTATTCATAGTGTTGGGAACACTTGACTGAGTGAGTCTTAAGTCCTGGCTGATATTCCCTTTTATATGTATATTAGTGTACATATGTTAATCCGAACCTCCTTGTTTATTCCTCCCCCAAGACTTCTCCCTTTGTACCCATACTTTGGTCTCTACGTCTGTGTCCTTGTTTCTGTGCTGTACAGTAGAGTTTAGTTGTGTCAAATTTTAATCTCCACCCATAAGGGATATCTCAATATATGTGTCTTTCTGTGTGTAACATACAATCCTGAATGTGATCAAATCAAGGTCCACCTATGTTTCTGTAGTGGGTGTTTTGTGCATACTTTTTTATGGGTGTGTAATTCTCCATTTTATATATGTACCTCATACTCTATTTTCATTCCCCTGTGGGTTGACATTGTGGTTTCAGCATATCAGAACTATCATACATGGTTCTGAAAGGAAGAGAATGGTGCCTTTCTGATTTTCAGGGATGGTGTTCTGCACATATACTTCCATGAAAGCCATTGTCGGTTCATAAGTTAGTACTCTGTGTACATATGCGGGAACCTGCATACTGCTTTCCATGAGACCAGTTTCTAATGTGCACTGCTACGAATGCCTTGGGGGAATTCTCATTTCTCCACGTCCTCTCTTGTATGGATAGCGTGTACACATTTGACCTTGCCCAATCTGACTGCTGCGGAGTGACACCTTGCTGTAAGTTGCATTTCCCTTTCTCAAATACTTAGTGATGTAGATCACTATTCCTTGTGAATTTATTTTGAAGAACACTGGGAAAAATATGTACCTCTTGAAATTGGATTGTTGAACCAGGGCCCAGATCTGAATCCTTTTTCAACGACGCTCACCAGGACTTTTCTGGAGGTTAGGTGTACTGTATTGCGCCTCTGCATGTTTGCTTATGAAATTCCAGTAACCACTGGTTTTAAAGATGCTGTGATGAGAAGCGGCTGCTGGGAGGCAGAATTATTTTTTAGCACTGTCAGGTTATCCGGGAATCCTGAGCTGCGGAAAACTTGTGTTACAGCATTGAATTTAGAGTGGGATGTGCCATCACAAACACCCAAAGGAGTGTGTCTCATTAGTTGACCTCCTGACACTCCAATATTTGACAGATCCGCAGACCGGCAAGTTCCCCGAGATGAGAGTGTTAAGTAACTCGGGCGATTCTGACGAAGAATACTAGAGGAGAGAACCCCAGCACCAAAACATCCAGACACCGGGTGGTGTCAGAGTGGTCTTTCAGCCACAGGATCCATCATTCTTTGAGTTCATTGTGCTTGGCTAGCTGTAGGAAGGCACTCCTACATATGGAAATCATGCTGCCATCCATGGTCTATGTGGAATTATAGCTTCACATGGGACTACTTTGCTCGTAAATCCTCCCCGGCTGCCTCGGTTCTATCACAGTCCAGCTTTTGAACACAAGCCTGTTCACCCACCAAGTATGTGACTCCAGACAATTTTAACGAGTCCTCAGGGGAATAGGGGCACATTCTTTTCTTTTTTATTAATCGAATTTTTATTTTACATTACAACATAATTAATTAGTGTGTTGTGCATTTGTTGTGCCTCAGACGCTGGACTCTGTTCTATATGTACATATATCTATTCTCTTTTGGATTGTGATACTATGAAGTTTATTCCACAGTGTTGGGAAAACATGTTTGAGTTCAATAGAGGCCTTGGCTGGTATCAGTTTGATATATATTAGTGTGCATGTGCTAAACCCTGACTCCTAGTTTATATCTCTCCCAACCTTCTCCATGTGGTACAAATTTCTTTCTATGTCTGTGGCTCATTGTGTGTTTTTAATGTATAGTTTACTTGTACGAACTTTAAAACCCAGTGATTAGTGATACCCTATGAAATTACTTTTTCGTTCTAACTTAGTATCTTGAATGTGACACAACCATGTCCTTTCACTTTTTCACCTTTGCATTTTTAACCATTTTTATTGTTGTATAATAGTCCTTTGTATATATGTACCACATGTTTTCAATCATCTCTTGATGGGCCGTATTTTTGGTGCCATATCTTGGTTATCATAAAAATCTGCAAGCATTGTAGGAATGCCAGTGTGATTTGAAACGATGATGTTCTAGTTGAATCTGTCTCAGAGGGCCATTGTGTTGCCACAGGGTACTTCTTGGTGTATTCACTTAAGGAACTTGCATACAGTTTTCCAAAATGCTAGTTTCCAATATGCCGTCCTATGAAAGGCTTAGCAGGATTTTCATTTCTGTAAGCCCTTTCTCACATGTATGGCCTGTAGACATTTTGAACACAGGCATTCTGACTCTTGTTAGGTGATATCTTGCTTCAGGACACATTTCCCTTTTTAAGTAGTTAGTCATGTTGATCACATTTCCTGGTGAGTGAGTTATTGGCTTGTTGACTGAGAGCCTTGAATCGTTTATCACTGACTTTCCAGAGGACATAACCTGAGTGTAGGTGTCCTGTACAGCGCCCACGACTTTTTGATTTTGAAGTTCCCCTAAGAACCGGTTTTTAAGCTGTTGTTACAAAAAGCGGCCTCTGATCGGCAGGACATTTTCTCAAGCAGTGTCTGGCTACAGAGGTTTCCAGTTGTTCGGGAAAATCGTGTCCCAGAAGTAAAATTATAGCAGGCATTGCCGAACATGTACCCAAGGAATTGTGTCCCATTAATTCTTCCCTTTTACCCTCCAAGTACTCGACAGATCCCCATCCCGGCAAAATCGCCGAGAGGAGAGTTTCTCCATTGGTAATTGCGGCCACTCTGAGGAAGGTATCTGGACGTGGGAACCCCAGCACCAAGAGACCTGAACACTGGCTGCATTCACAGTGCTCTTCCAGCCACAAGTTCCATCATTCTTTGGGTGACCAGGGCTTAGTTTGCTATACGAAAGTGCTCCTTGATGTGAAGGTAAGCTTGCCTTTATAGTAGACCAGGCACTACAGGTGCAAGTTGGAACCCTCTGGTGGGAAATCTGCCCTAGCTGCCTCAATTCCAGCACAGTACAGCTTTTTGACCCAAGCCTACTGCAGCTCCAGTGATGTTAACCCTGGCTTGGTCACTGAGTCCTTAGTGAAAACAGGAAGTATTCCTATAATTTAAATTGAATTTTCATTTTATACTGGAACATCCTTAACTTACACTACTGTGGTTCTTTGAACAGACTCTTGAATCCTTTATAAGAGTATATCTATATATATATGTATATATATGTCTGTATCTATATCTATATATGCTATTTTCAATACTCTCTCCGTATAGCTTTATTCATAGTGTTGGGAACATTTGATTGAGTGAATCTTAAGTCCTGGCTGGTGTTCCCTTTTATATGTATATTAGTGTGCATATGTTAATCCCACCTCCTTGTTTATGCCTTCCCCCAAACTTCTCCCTTTTGAACCCTTACTTTGGTCTCTATGTCTGTCACCTGGTTTCTGTTTTGTATAGTAGAGTTTATTTCTGTGAAGTTTTAAACCACACCCATAAGAGATATCTCAGGATATGTGTCCTTCTCTGTCTAACTTACAATCCTGAATGTGATCAAATCCAGGTCCATCCATGTTACTCTAGTGGGCATTTTGTACATACTTTTTTATGGTTGTGTAACCCTCCATTTTATATATGTAACTCATAGTCTATTTTCATTCCTCTCAGGGTGGGCATTGTGGTTTCTGGGTATGAGGGATATCATATATGTTTCTGCAAAGAAAAAAATGGTGCCTTTCGGATTTTCAGAGATGGTGTTCTGCTCATTTAGTTCCATGAATGCCATTGTGAAATCATAGGCTAGTACTCTGTGTATGTATGCGGGAAGATGCATACTGTTTTCCATAAGACCAGTTTCTTATATGCACTGCTACGAATGCCTTGGGGGAATTCTCATTTCTCCAAGTCCTCTCTCGTATGGATTGCCTGTAGACGTTTGACCTTGCCCATTCTGACTGTTGTAGAGTGATACCTTTCTGTAAGTTGGATTTCCCTTTCTCAAATACTTAGTGATGTAGATCATTATTCCTTGTGAGTTTATTTTGAAGGACATTGGGAATAAAACGTACCTCGTGAAATTGGCTTGTTGAACATGGGCCCAGATTTGAATCCTTTTTCAACGACCTTCCCCAGGACTTTTCTGGAGGTTAGGTGTACTTTATTGCATCTCAGGATTTCTGCTTGTGAAGTTCCACTAACCACCGGTTTTTAAGATGCTGTTACAAGAAGCGTCCATCGGGGAGCAGAATTTATTTTAGCACTGTCCTGTTATTCAGAAATACTGACCTTTCGGAAACTCGTGTTCCAGAATTGAAATTAGAGTGGAATGTGCCATCAGAAACACCCAAAGGAGTGTGTCTCATTACTTGCTCCCCCTACCACTCCAATATTTGACAGACCTGCATCCCAGCAACTTCCCCGAGACGAGACTGTTGAGGTAGGTAACTGGGACGATTCTGACAAAGAAGTATAGAGGTGAGAACCCCAGCACCAAAACATCTGGACTCTGGGTGTTTTCAGAAAGGTCTTTCAGCCACAGGATCTGTCATTCTTTGAGTTCATTGTGCTTGGCTAGCTGTAGGATGGCATTCCTAAATAGGAAGATAGTGCTGTCGTACCAGGTGGACGATGCATTTCAGCTTCATGTGGGACTGCTTTGCTCGCAAATCCTCCGCAGCTGCCTCGGATCCACCACAGTCCAGCATTCGGACAGAGGCCTGCTCACCCTCTAAGAATGTGAATCCAGACAATTTCAATGAGGCCTCAGGGGAATAGGGACGAATTCTTTTATATGATTATTAACTGAATTTTTGTTTTATAGTGAAACGTAATTAATTAATGTGTTGTATTTTGGTAGTGCTCCAGACGCTTGACTCTGTTCTATATGTAAATATATCTATTCTCTTTTGGATTGTGTTCCCATGAAGTTTATTCCACAGTGTTGGGAACTCTTGTTTCAGTTCAATGTAAGTCCTGGCTGGTAACAGTTTGATATAGGTTAGTATGCATGTGTTAAACCCAGCCTCCTAGACGATACCTCTCCCAGCCTTCTCCATGTGGTACAAATTTGTTTCAACGTCTGTGACTCAGTTTGTGTTTTTAATGTATACTTTACTTGTATCAACTTTTACACCCAATCATTAGTGATATCCTATGAAATATCATTTTTGGTCTAAATTAGTATCCTGAATGTGATCCATCCAGGTCTTTCCATGTTTATATATTTGCATTTTGTCATCCTTTATGTTGTTGTATAATAGTCCTCTGTATATATGTACCACATCGTTTTTCAGTCGTCTCTTGAGGGGCCATGTTATTGGTGCCATATCTTGGTTAAGATAAATAGGTCTGCAAGCAATGTAGAAGTGCCGGTGTGATTTGCCAGGTTGATGTTCTAGTTGAATCTGTCCCGCAGGGCCATTGTGTTGCCACAGGGTAGTTCTTGGTGTATTCACTTAGGGAACCTGCATACAGTTTTCCATAATGCCTGGTTCCAATATGCAGTCCTATGAATGGCTTAGTGCGATTCTCATTTCTCCAAGACCTCTCTCACATGTATTGCCTGTAGACATCTTGAACAAAGGCATTCTGACTCTTGTGAAGTGATATATTGCTTCAGGTTGCTTTCCCATTCTTAAATAGTTAGTGATGTAGATCACTTTTCCTGGTGAGTGAGTTACTTTTAAAAACACTGGGAATAAAATGTTCCTGTTGAAATTGGCTTGTTGACAGACAGCTTTGATATGAATCTTTTTTCAGTGACCTTCCACAGGACCTAAGTATAGTGTAGGTGTCCTTTACAGTGCCCTTGACTCTTTGATTATGAAGTTCCCCTAAGAACCGGTTTTTAAGTTGTTGTTCCAAAAAGCGGCCATAGATTGGCAGTATTTTTCCAAGCAGTGTCGGGTTACCAGGGTTTCCAGTAGCTCGGAAAAATCGTGTCCCAGAATTCAAATTATAGCGGGAAGTGCCAAACGTGTACCCAAGTAATTGTGTCCCAATATTTCTTCCGTTTTACCCTCCAAGTACTCGACATATCCCAATCCCGGGAAAATCGCCGAGATGAGAGTCTTGCAGGCGGTAATTGGGGAGACTCTCAGGAAGTTACCCGGACATCGGAACCCGAGTACCAAGAGACCAGGACGCTGGGTGTTTTCTCGGTGCTCTTCCAGCCACAGGTTCCATCATTCTTTGGGTGCACTGGGCTTAGTTATGTATATGAAAGTACTCCTTGATGTGGAGATAATCTTGCCATTCATTGTGGACGAGGCACTACAGGTGCAAGCTGGAATCCTCTGGTGAGATATCAGCCCCAGCTGCTTCAATCCCTGCACAGTACAGTACAGCATTTTGACACTAGAGTCCTGCAGCTCCAATGATGTGACCACTGCCTTTTTAAGATGATGTGAAAAGAAGCAGCCCCAGGGAGCAGACAATTTTTCAGCACTGTCCGGTTATCCGGGAATACTGAGCTTCAGAAAACTCGTGTCCCAGAATTGAAATTAGAGTGGAATGTGCCATTACAGACACCCAAAGGAGTGTGTCTCATTACTTGACCCCCTGACACTCCAATATTTGACAGATCCGCATCCTGGCAAGTTCCCCGAGATGAAAGTGTTGAGGTAGGTAACTGAGACGATTCTGAGGAAGAAGGCTAGAGGCGAGAACCCCAGCACCAAAACATGTGGACATCAGGTGTTTTCAGAGCGGTGTTTTACCCACAGGCTCTGTCATTCTTTGAGTCCATTGTGCTTGGCTAGCGGTAGGAAGGCACTCCTGCACATGGAGATAGAGGTACCATCCGAGGTGGACGAGGCATTACAGCTTGACGTGAGACCGCTTTGCTGGCAAAACCTCCCCATCTGCCTCGATCCCACCACAGTCCAGCATTGGGACCCAAGCCTGCTCACCCTCCAAGGATGTGACTCCAGGCAAGGTCAATGAGGCCTGAGTGGGAAAGGGGCGCATTAGTTTATTTTATTATTAATTGACTTTTTATATTATAGTGCAACATAATTAGTTGTGTATTTGTAGTGCTCCAGACGCTTGACTGTGTTCTATATGTACATATAACTATTATCTCTTAGATTGTGATCCCATGAAATTTATTCCACAGTGTTGAGAACACTTGTTTGAGTTCAATGGAGATCCTGGCTGGTATCAGTTTGATATATATAGTATGCATGTGTTAAGCCCAGCCTCGTAGTTTATAGCTCTCCCAACCTTCTCCATCTGGTACAAATTTGTTTCTACGTCTGTGACTCGGTCTGTGTTTCTAATGTATAGTTTACTTGTATCAACATTTAAACACAATGATAAGTGATATCCTATGAAATTTCATTTTTGGTCTAACTTAGTATCCTGAATGTGATCCATCCAGGTCCTTCCACGTGTTTATATTTGCATTTTGTCATCCTTTATATGGTTGCATAATAGTCCTCTGTATATATGTAGCACATCTTTTATTATTGTTTCTTGATGGGCCGTCTTGTTGGTGCCATATCTTGGTTATCACAAATAGGTCTGCAAGCAATGTTGGAGTGCCGGTGTGATTTTCCAAGATGATGTTCTTGTTGTATGTGTCCCAGAGAGCCATTTCATTGCCAGAGGGTCGTTCTTGGTATATTCACTTAGGGAACCTGCATACAATTTTCTATAATGCCAGGTTCCAAAATGCAGTCCTATGAACGGCTTAGCGTGATTCTCATTTCTCCAAGCCCACTCTCACTTCTATTGCCTGTGGACAATTTCAACACAGACCTTCTTACTTTTGTGAAGTGATATCTTGCTTCAGGTCTCATTTCCCTTTTTTAAGTAGTTAGTGATGTAGATCACTTATCCTGGTGAGTGAGTTATTTTAAAAACACTGGGAATAAAATGTATCTGTTGAAATTGGCTTGTTGACAGAGAGCCTTGATATGAACCTTTTTCAGTGACATTCCACAGGACATACCCTGAGTGTAGGTGTCCTGTACAGCTTCCTTGACTTTTTGATTATGTAGTTCCCCTAAGAACGGGTTTTTAGCTGTTGTTATAGAAAGCGGACACAGATCGGCAGGATTTTTTCCAAGCAGTGTTCGGTTCCTGGGTTTTCCAGTTTTTCAGGAAAATCGTGTCCCAGTATTAAAATTATAGCAGGAAGTGCCAAACATGTACCCAAGGAATTGTGTCCAACTATTTTTTCCCTTTTACCCTCCAAGAACTCGACAGATCCCCATCTCGAAAAACTCGCCGAGATATGAGTTTCTACGTCGGTAATTGCGGCGACTCTGAGGAAGGTACCTGGACGTGGGAACCCCAGCACCAAGACACCTGAACGCCGAGTGTTTACACAGTGCCCCTCCAGCCACAGGTTCCATTATTCTTTGAGTGCACAGGGCTTAGTTTGCTATAAGAAAGCCTTCCTTGATGTGGAGATAATCTTGCCTTTATAGTGGACCAGGGACTACAGGTGCAAGCTTGAACCGTCTGGTGGGAAATCTGCACCAGCTGCCTCAAATCCAGCACAGTACATCTTTTTGACCCCAGACTACTGCAGCTCCAGTGATGTTACCGTTGGCCTGGTCTCCGAGGCCTTAGCAAATATTGGAAGTATTCCTTTAATTTAAATTATTATTTTACACTGGAACATCCTTAACTTACACTGCTGTGCTTCTTTGGCTGCACAGTCACTTGAATCCACTATACGTGTATATCTATATATCTGTATCTATATGTATATATGCTCTTTTCAATACTCTATCCATATAGCTTTATTCATAATGTTGGGAACATTTGACTGAGTCTGAAGTCCTGGCTCGCGTTCTCTTTTATATGTATATTAGTGTGCATATGTTAAACCCAACTTCCTTGTTTATGCTTTCCCCCAAACTTTTCCGTTTTGTACCCATACTTTGGTCTCTACGTTTGTGACCTGGTTTCTGTGTTTTATAGTAGAGTTTATTTGTGTCAGGTTTTAAACCACAACCATAAGAGTTATCTGAGGATATGTGTATTTCTCTGTCTAATTTAGAATCCTGAATGTGATCAAATCCATGTCTATCCTTGTTATTGTAGTGGGCATTTGGTGAATACTTCTTTATGGTTGTGTAATCCTCCATCCTCCATATATATGTACCACATAGTCTATTTTCATTCCTCTGTGGGTGGGCAGCGTGGTTTCTGCATATGAGGGCTATCATACATTGTTCTGCAAGGAACAAAATGGTGTCTTTGTGATTATCAGGGATGGTGTTCTGCTAA
This sequence comes from Neophocaena asiaeorientalis asiaeorientalis, assembly GCF_003031525.2. NCBI lineage: Eukaryota > Metazoa > Chordata > Mammalia > Artiodactyla > Phocoenidae > Neophocaena > Neophocaena asiaeorientalis. Next base: position 34,827 of record NW_020174374.1, on the reverse strand, counting down.
TATACTTCCATGAAAGCCATTGTCGGATCATAGGTTAACACTCTCTGTATATATGCGGGAATCAGCATACTGTTTTCCATAAGACCAGTTTCTAATGAGCACTGCTACGAATGTCTTGTGTGAATTCTCATTTCTCCAAGTACTCTCCCGTATGGATTTCCTGTAGACATTTGATCTTCCCCATTCTGACTGCTGCGGAGTGATACCTTGCTGTATGTTGCATTTCCCCTTCTCAAATACTTAGTGATGTATGTACTTCATCACTCAAGTAAGTATTCACAAATACTTACTTGTGAATTCATTTTGAAGTACACAGGGTATAAAATGTACTTCTTGTAATTGGCCTGTTGAACAAGGGCCCAGACTTGAATCCTCTTTCAACAACCTTCCCCAGGACTTTTCCGGAGGTTAGGTGTACTTTATTGCGCCTCAGGATTTTTGCTTATGGAGTTCTACTCACCACCAGTTTTTAAGATTCTGTTACAAAAAGCGGCAACCTGGAGGCAGAAATTTTTTTTAGCGATGTCCGGTTACCCGGAATCCTGACGTTCGGAAAACTAGTGTTCCAGAATTGAATTTAGAGTGGAATGCACCATCAGAAACACCCAGAGGAGTGTATCTCATTACTTGCTCGCACTGACATTCCAATATTTGACGTATCCACATCCCGGCAACTTCCTTGAGACAAGAGTGTTGAGTTAGGTAACTGGGACGATTCTGAGGAAGAAGGCTAGAACTGAGAACCCCAGCACCGAAACATCTGGACACCGGGTGTTTTCTGAGCAGTCTTTCAGCCACAGGATCCGTCATTCTTTGAGTTCATTGTGCTTGGCTATCTGTAGGAAGCACTCCTACATACAGAGATAGAGGTACCATCAAAGGTGGACGAGGCATTACAGCTTCACGTGGGACTGCTTTGCTGGCAAATCCTCCCCAGCTGCCTCGGTCCCACCACAGTTCAGTGTTGGGACACAAACCTGCTCACCCTCCAAACATATGACTCCAGACAAGTTCAACGAGGCCTGACGGGATTAGGGGTGCTTTATGTTATTTTATTATTAATTGAGATTTTCTTTTATAGTGCAACATAGTTAATTAGTGTGTTGTGTTTTGGTAGTGCTCCAGACGCTTGATTCCGTTCCATATGTTCATATATGTATTCTCTTTTGTGTTGTGTTCCCATGAAGTTTATTCCACAGTGTGGGGAATACTAGTTTGAGTTCAATATAAGTCCTGGCTGGTATCATTTTGATATACAGTATGCATGTGTTAAACCCAGCCTCCTTGTTTATACCTCTCCCAAATTTCTCCATCTGGTACAAATTTGTTTCTACGTCAGTGCCTCAGTCTGTGTTTTTAATGTATAATATACCTGTATCAATTTTTAAATCCAATGATAAATGATATCTGATAAAATATCATTTTTGGTCTAAATTAGTATCCTGAATGTGATCCATCCAGGTCTTTCCACGTTTATATATTTGCATTTTGTCATCCTTTATGTTGTTGTATAATAGTCCTCTGTATATATGTACCACATCGTTTTTCAGTCGACTCTTGAGGGGCCATGTTATTGGTGCCATATCTTGGTTAAGATAAATAGGTCTGCAAGCAATATAGACGTGCCCATGTGATTTGCAAGGTTGATTTTCTAGTTGAATCTGTCCCGCAGGGCCATTGTGTTGCCACAGGGTAGTTCTTGGTGTATTCACTTAGGGAACCTGCATACAGTTTTCCATAATGCCTGGTTCCAATATGCAGTCCTATGAATGGCTTAGTGCGATTCTCATTTCTCCAAGACTTCTCTCACATGTATTGCCTGTAGACATCTTGAACAAAGGCATTCTGACTCTTGTGAAGTGATATATTGCTTCAGGTTGCTTTCCCATTCTTAAATAGTTAGTGGTGTAGATCACTTTTCCTGGTGAGTGAGTTATTTTTAAAAACACTGGGAATAAAATGTTCCTGTTGAAATTGGCTTGTTGACAGACAGCTTTGATATGAATCATTTTTCAGTGACCTTCCACAGGACCTAAGTATAGTGTAGGTGTCCTTTACAGTGCCCTTGACTCTTTGATTATGAAGTTCCCCTAAGAACCGGTTTTTAAGTTGTTGTTCCAAAAAGCGGCCATAGATCGGCAGAATTTTTTCCAAGCAGTGTCGGGTTACCAGGGTTTCCAGTAGTTCGGAAAAATCGTGTCCCAGAATTCAAATTATAGCGGTTAGTGCCAAACGTGTACCCAAGTAATTGTGTCCCAATATTTCTTCCGTTTTACCCTCCAAGTACTCGACATATCCCCATCCCGGGAAAATCACCGAGATGAGAGTCTTGCCAGCGGTAATTGGGGCGACTCTCAGGAAGTTACCCGGATATCGGAAACCGAGTACCAAGAGACCAGGACGCTGGGTGTTTTCTCAGCGCCCTTCCAGACACAGCTTCCATCATTCTTTGGGTGCACTGGGCTTAGCTATGTATATGAAAGTACTCCTTGATGTGGAGATAATCTTGCCATTCATTGTGGACGAGGCACTACAGGTGCAAGCTGGAATCCTCTGGTGAGATATCAGCCCCAGCTGCTTCAATCCCTGCACAGTACAGCATTTTGACCCTAGAGTCCTGCAGCTCCAGTGATGTGACCACTGCCTTTTTAAGATGCTGTGACAAGAAGCAGCCCCAGGGAGCAGAAAATTTTTCAGCACTGTCCGGTTATCCGAGAATCCTGAGCTTCAGAAAACTCGTGTCTCAGAATTGAAATTAGAGTGGAATGTGCCATTACAGACACCCAAAGGAGTGTGTCTCATTACTTGACCCCCTGACACTCCAATATTTGACAGATCCGCATCCTGGCAAGTTCCCCGAGATGAAAGTGTTGAGGTAGGTTACTGGGACGATTCTGAGGAAGAAGGCTAGAGGTGAGAACCCCAGCACCAAAACATGTGGACATCAGGTGTTTTCAGAGCGGTGTTTCAGCCACAGGATCTGTCATTCTTTGAGTCCATTGTGCTTGGCTAGCGGTAGGAAGGCACTCCTGCATATAGAGATAGAGGTAGCATCCAAGGTGGACGAGGCATTACAGCTTGACGTGAGACTGCTTTGCTGGCAAAACCTCCCCATCTGCCTCGATCCCACCACAGTCCAGCATTGGGACCCAAGCCTGCTCACCCTCCAAGGATGTGACTCCAGGCAAGGTCAATGAGGCCTGAGTGGGAAAGGGGCGCATTAGTTTATTTTATTATTAATTGACTTTTTATATTATAGTGCAACATAATTAGTTGTGTGTTTGTAGTGCTCCAGACGCTTGACTGTGTTCTATATGTACATATAACTATTATCTCTTAGATTGTGATCCCATGAAATTTATTCCACAGTGTTGAGAACACTTGTTTGAGTTCAATGGAGATCCTGGCTGGTATCAGTTTGATATATATAGTATGCATGTGTTAAGCCCAGCCTCGTAGTTTATAGCTCTCCCAACCTTCTCCATCTGGTACAAATTTGTTTCTACGTCTGTGACTCGGTCTGTGTTTCTAATGTATAATTTACTTGTATCAACATTTAAACACAATGATAAGTGATATCCTATGAAATTTCATTTTTGGTCTAACTTAGTATCCTGAATGTGATCCATCCAGGTCCTTCCACGTGTTTATATTTGCATTTTGTCATCCTTTATATGGTTGCATAATAGTCCTCTGTATATATGTAGCACATCTTTTATTATTGTTTCTTGATGGGCCGTCTTGTTGGTGCCATATCTTGGTTATCACAAATAGGTCTGCAAGCAATGTTGGAGTGCCGGTGTGATTTTCCAAGATGATGTTCTTGTTGTATGTGTCCCAGAGAGCCATTTCATTGCCAGAGGGTCGTTCTTGGTATATTCACTTAGGGAACCTACATACAATTTTCTATAATGCCAGGTTCCAAAATGCAGTCCTATGAACGGCTTAGCGTGATTCTCATTTCTCCAAGCCCACTCTCACTTCTATTGCCTGTGGACAATTTCAACACAGACCTTCTTACTTTTGTGAAGTGATATCTTGCTTCAGGTCTCATTTCCCTTTTTTAAGTAGTTAGTGATGTAGATCACTTATCCTGGTGAGTGAGTTATTTTAAAAACACTGGGAATAAAATGTATCTGTTGAAATTGGCTTGTTGACAGAGAGCCTTGATATGAACCTTTTTCAGTGACATTCCACAGGACATACCCTGAGTGTAGGTGTCCTGTACAGCTTCCTTGACTTTTTGATTTTGAAGTTCCCCTAAGAACCGGGTTTTTATCTGTTGTTACAGAAAGCGGACACAGATCGGCAGGATTTTTTCCAAGCAGTGCCTGCTTCCTGGGTTTTCCAGTTTCTCGGGAAAATCGTGTCCCAGTATTAAAATTATAGCAGGAAGTGCAAAACATGTTCCCAAGGAATTGTGTCCCACTATTTTTTCCCTTTTACCCTCCAAGAACTCGACATATCCCCATCTCGGAAAAATCGCCGAGATATGAGTTTCTATGTCGGTAATTGTGGTGACTCTAAGGAAGGTACCTGGGCGTGGGAAACCCAGAACCAAGACACCTGAACGCCAGGTGTTTACACATGCCCTTCCAGCCACAGGTTCCATCATTCTTTGGGTGCACAGGGCTTAGTTTGCTATAAGAAAGCCCTCCTTGACGTGGAGATAATCTTGCCTTTATAGTGGACCAGGCACTACAGGTGCAAGCTGGAACCGTCTGGTGGGAAATCCGTACCAGCTGCCTAAATCCAGCACAGTACATGTTTTTGACCCAAGAGTACTGCAACTCCAGTGATGTTACTGTTGGCCTGGTCACCGAGGCCTTAGCAAATACTGGAAGTATTCCTTTAATTTAAATTATTATTTTACACTGGAACATCTTTAACTTACACTGCTGTGCTTCTTTGGCTGCACAGTCACTTGAATCCATTATACGTGTATATCTATATATCTGTATCTATATGTATATATGCTCTTCTCAATACTCTATCCATATAGCTTTATTCATAGTGTTTGGAACATTTGACTGAGTGAGTCTTAAGTCCTGGCTCGCATTCTCTTTTATATGTATATTAGTGTGCATATGTTAAACCCAACTTCCTTGTTTATGTTTTCCCCCAAACTTTTCCGTTTTGTACCCATACTTTGGTCTCTACGTTTGTGACCTGGTTTCTGTGTTTTATAGTAGAGTTTATTTGTGTCAGGTTTCAAACCACAATCATAAGCATTATCTGAGGTTATGTGTATTTCTCTGTCTAATTTAGAATCCTGAATGTGATCAAATCCATGTCTATCCTTGTTACTGTAGTGGACATTTGGCGAATACTTTTTTATGGTTGTGTAATCCTCCATCATATATATGTACCACATAGTCTATTTTCATTCCTCTGTGGGGGGGCAGTGTGGTTTCTGCATATGAGGGCTATCATACATTGTTCTGCAAGGAACAAAATGGTGTCTTTGTGATTATAAGGGATGGTGTTCTGCTAATATACTTCCATGAAAGCCATTGACGGATCATAGGTTAGCACTCTCTGTATATATGCGGGAATCAGCATACTGTTTTCCATAAGACCAGTTTCTAATGTGCACTTCTACGAATGCCTTGTGTGAATTCTCATTTCTCCAAGTACTCTCCCGTATGGATTTCCTGTAGACATTTGATCTTCCCCATTCTGACTGCTGCGGAGTGATACATTGCTGTATGTTGCATTTCCCCTTCTCAAATACTTAGTGATGTATGTACTTCATCACTCAAGTAAGTATTCACAAATACTTACTTGTGAATTCATTTTGAAGTACACAGGGTATAAAATGTACTTCTTGTAATTGGCCTGTTGAACAAGGGCCCAGACTTGAATCCTCTTTCAACAACCTTCCCCAGGACTTTTCCGGAGGTTAGGTGTACTTTATTGCGCCTCAGGATTTTTGCTTATGGAGTTCTACTCACCACCAGTTTTTAAGATTCTGTTACAAAAAGCGGCAACCTGGAGGCAGAAATCTTTTTTAGTAATGTCTCGTTACCTGGAATCCTGACGTTTGGAAAACTAGTGTTCCAGAATTGAATTTAGAGTGGAATGCACCATCAGAAACACCCAGAGGAGTGTATCTCATTACTTGCTCGCACTGACATTCCAATATTTGACGTATCCACATCCCGGCAAATTCCTCGAGATGAGAGTGTTGAGATAGGTAACTGGGACAAATCTGAGGAAGAAGGCTAGAAGTGAGAACCCCAGCACCAAAACATCTGGACACCGGGTGTTTTCTGAGCGGTCTTTCAGCCACAGGATCCATCATTCTTTGAGTTCTTTGTGCTTGGCTATCTGTAGGAATCACTCCTACATACTAAGATAGAGGTACCATCAAAGGTGGACAAGGCATTACAGCTTCACGTGGGACTGCTTTGCTGGCAAATCCTCCCCAGCTGCCTCTGTCCCACCACAGTTCAGTGTTGGGACACAAACCTGCTCACCCTCCGAAGATATGACTCCAGACAAGTTCAACGAGGCCTGACGGGATTAGGGGTGCTTTCTGTTATTTTATTATTAATTGAGATTTTATTTTATAGTGCAACATAATTAATTAGTGTGTTGTGTTTTGGTAGTGCTCCAGATGCTTGACTCTGTTCTATATGTACATATATCTATTCTCTTTTGTGTTGTGTTCCCATGAAGTTTATTCCACCGTGTGGGGAACACTAGTTTGAGTTCAATGTAAGTCCTGACTGGTATCATTTTGATATACAGTATGCCTGTGTTAAACCCAGCCACCTTGTTTATACCTCTCCCAAAGTCCTCCATGTGGTACAAATTTGTTTCTACGTCAGTGCCTCAGTCTGTGTTTTTAATGTATAATATACCTGTATCAATTTTTAAATCCAATGATAAGTGATATCCTATAAAATATCATGTTTGGTCTAAATTAGTATTCTGAATGTGATCCATCCAGGTCTTTCCACGTTTATATATTTGCATTTTGTCATCCTTTATGTTGTTGTATAATAGTCCTCTGTATATATGTACCACATCGTTTTTCAGTCGACTCTTGAGGGGCCATGTTATTGGTGCCATATCTTGGTTAAGATAAATAGGTCTGCAAGCAATATAGAAGTGCCGGTGTGATTTGCAAGGTTGATTTTCTAGTTGAATCTGTCCCGCAGGGCCATTGTGTTGCCACAGGGTAGTTCTTGGTGTATTCACTTAGGGAACCTGCATACAGTTTTCCATAATGCCAGGTTCCAATATGCAGTCCTATGAATGGCATAGTGCGATTCTCATTTCTCCAAGACCTCTCTCACATGTATTGCCTGTAGACATCTTGAACAAAGGCATTCTGACTCTTGTGAAGTGATATATTGCTTCAGGTTGCTTTCCCATTCTTAAATAGTTAGTGATGTAGATCACTTTTCCTGGTGAGTGAGTTATTTTTAAAAACACTGGGAATAAAATGTTCCTGTTGAAATTGGCTTGTTGACAGACAGCTTTGATATGAATCATTTTTCAGTGACCTTCCACAGGACCTAAGTATAGTGTAGGTGTCCTTTACAGTGCCCTTGACTCTTTGATTATGAAGTTCCCCTAAGAACCGGTTTTTAAGTTGTTGTTCCAAAAAGCGGCCATAGATCGGCAGAATTTTTTCCAAGCAGTGTCGGGTTACCAGGGTTTCCAGTAGTTCGGAAAAATCGTGTCCCAGAATTCAAATTATAGCGGTTAGTGCCAAACGTGTACCCAAGTAATTGTGTCCCAATATTTCTTCCGTTTTACCCTCCAAGTACTCGACATATCCCCATCCCGGGAAAATCGCTGAGATGAGAGTCTTGCCAGCAGTAATTGAGGCGACTCTCAGGAAGTTACCTGGACATCGGAACCCGAGTACCAACAGACCAGGACACTGGGTGTTTTCTCAGCGCCCTTCCAGACACAGCTTCCATCATTCTTTGGGTGCACTGGGCTTAGCTATGTATATGAAAGTACTCCTTGATGTGGAGATAATCTTGCCATTCATTGTGGACGAGGCACTACAGGTGCAAGCTGGAATCTTCTGGTGAGATATCAGCCCCAGCTGCTTCAATCCCTGCACAGTACAGCATTTTGACCCTAGAGTCCTGCAGCTCCAGTGATATGACCACTGCCTTTTTAAGATGCTGTGAAAAGAAGCAGCCCCAGGGAGCAGAAAAATTTTCAGCACTGTTCGGTTATCCGAGAATCCTGAGCTTCAGAAAACTCATGTCTCAGAATTGAAATTAGAGTGGAATGTGCCATTACAGACACCCAAAGGAGTGTGTCTCATTACTTGACCCCCTGACACTCCAATATTTGACAGATCCGCATCCTGGCAAGTTCCCCGAGATGAAAGTGTTGAGATAGGTTACTGGGACGATTCTGAGGAAGAAGGCTAGAGGCGAGAACCCCAGCACCAAAACATGTGGACATCAGGTGTTTTCAGAGCGGTGTTTTACCCACAGGCTCTGTCATTCTTTGAGTCCATTGTGCTTGGCTAGCGGTAGGAAGGCACTCCTGCATATGGAGATAGAGGTACCATCCGAGGTGGACGAGGCATTACAGCTTTACCTGAGACCGCTTTGTTGGCAAAACCTCCCCATCTGCCTCGATCCCACCACAGTCCAGCATTGGGACCCAAGCCTGCTCACCCTCCAAGGATGTGACTCCAGGCAAGGTCAATGAGGCCTTGGTCATTGACCAAGGTCTATATTTTCCAAGCAGTGTCCGGTTCCTGGGTTTTCCAGTTTTTCGGGAAAATCGTGTCCCAGTATTAAAATTATAGCAGCAAGTGCAAACATGTACCCAAGGAATTGTGTCCCACTATTTTTTCTCTTTTACCCTCCAAGAACTCGACAGACCCCATCTTGGAAATATCACCGAGATATGAGTTTCTACGTCGGTAATTGCGGCGACTCTAAGGAAGGTACCTGGACGTGGGAAACCCAGCACCAAGACACCTGAACACCGGGTGTTTACACAGTGCCCTTCCAGCCACAGGTTCCATCATTCTTTTGGTGCACAGGGCTTAGTTTGCTGTAAGAAAGCCCTCCTTGATGTGGAGATAATCTTGCCTTTATAGTGGACCAGGCACTACAGGTGCAAGCTGGAACCCTCTGGTGGGAAATCCGTAGCAGCTGCTTCAATCCAGCACAGTACATCTTTTTGACCCAAGACTACTGCAACTCCAGGGATGTTACCGTTGGCCTGGTCACCGAAGCCTTAGCAAATATTGGAAGTATTCCTTTAATTTAAATTATTATTTTACACTGGAACATCCTTAACTTACACTGCTGTGCTTCTTTGGCTGCACAGTCACTTGAATCCATTATACGTGTATATCTATATATCTGTATCTATATGTATATATGCTCTTTTCAATACTCTATATATAAAGCTTTATTCATAGTGTTTGGAACATTTGACTGAGTGAGTCTTAAGTCCTGGCTCGCGTTCTCTTTTATATGTATATTAATGTGCATATGTTAAAGTCAAATTCCTTGTTTATGGTTTCCCCCAAACTTTTCCGTTTTGTACCTATACTTTGGTCTCTACGTTTGTGACCTGGTTTCTGTGTTTTATAGTAGAGTTTATTTGTGTCAGGGTTCAAACCAAAACCATTAGTGTTATCTGAGGATATGTGTATTTCTCTGTCTAATTTAGAATCCTGAATTTGATCAAATCCATGTCTATCCTTGTTATTGTAGTGGGCATTTGGTGAATACTTCTTTATGGTTGTGTAATCCTCCATCCTCCATATATATGTACCACATAGTCTATTTTCATTCCTCTGTGGGTGGGCAGCGTGGTTTCTGCATATGAGGGCTATCATACATTGTTCTGCAAGGAACAAAATGGTGTCTTTGTGATTATCAGGGTATATGAATCTTTTTTCAGTGACCTTCCACAGGACCTAAGTATAGTGTAGGTGTCCTTTACAGTGCCCTTGACTCTTTGATTATGAAGTTCCCCTAAGAACCGGTTTTTAAGTTGTTGTTCCAAAAAGCGGCCATAGATCGGCAGAATTTTTTCCAAGCAGTGTCGGGTTACCAGGGTTTCCAGTAGTTCGGAAAAATCGTGTCCCAGAATTCAAATTATAGCGGTTAGTGCCAAACGTGTACCCAAGTAATTGTGTCCCAATATTTCTTCCGTTTTACCCTCCAAGTACTCGACATATCCCCATCCCGGGAAAATCGCCGAGATGAGAGTCTTGCCAGCGGTAATTGGGGCGACTCTCAGGAAGTTACCCGGATATCGGAAACCGAGTACCAAGAGACCAGGACGCTGGGTGTTTTCTCAGCGCCCTTCCAGACACAGCTTCCATCATTCTTTGGGTGCACTGGGCTTAGCTATGTATATGAAAGTACTCCTTGATGTGGAGATAATCTTGCCATTCATTGTGGACGAGGCACTACAGGTGCAAGCTGGAATCCTCTGGTGAGATATCAGCCCCAGCTGCTTCAATCCCTGCACAGTACAGCATTTTGACCCTAGAGTCCTGCAGCTCCAGTGATGTGACCACTGCCTTTTTAAGATGCTGTGACAAGAAGCAGCCCCAGGGAGCAGAAAATTTTTCAGCACTGTCCGGTTATCCGAGAATCCTGAGCTTCAGAAAACTCGTGTCTCAGAATTGAAATTAGAGTGGAATGTGCCATTACAGACACCCAAAGGAGTGTGTCTCATTACTTGACCCCCTGACACTCCAATATTTGACAGATCCGCATCCTGGCAAGTTCCCCGAGATGAAAGTGTTGAGGTAGGTTACTGGGACGATTCTGAGGAAGAAGGCTAGAGGTGAGAACCCCAGCACTAAAACATGTGGACATCAGGTGTTTTCAGAGCGGTGTTTCAGCCACAGGATCTGTCATTCTTTGAGTCCATTGTGCTTGGCTAGCGGTAGGAAGGCACTCCTGCATATAGAGATAGAGGTAGCATCCAAGGTGGACGAGGCATTACAGCTTGACGTGAGACTTGCACAGTCACTTGAATCCACTATACGTGTATATCTATATATCTGTATCTATATGCTCTTTTCAATACTCTATCTATATAGCTTTATTCATAGTGTTGGGAACATTCGACTGAGTGAGTCTTAAGTCCTGGCGCGCGTTCTCTTTTATATGTATATTAGTGTGCATATGTTAAACCCAACTTCCTTGTTTATGCTTTCCCCCAAACTTTTCCGTTTTGTACCCATACTTTGGTCTCTACGTTTGTGACCTGGTTTCTGTGTTTTATAGTAGAGTTTATTTGTGTCAGGTTTTAAACCACAACCATAAGAGTTATCTGAGGATATGTGTATTTCTCTGTCTAATTTAGAATCATGAATTTGATCAAATCCATATCTATCCTTGTTATTGTTGTGGGCATTTGGTGAATACTTCTTTATGGTTGTGTAATCCTCCATCCTCCATATATATGTACCACATAGTCTATTTTCATTCCTCTGTGGGTGGGCATTGTGGTTTCTGCATATGAGATCATTACAGCTTCACGTGGGACTGCTTTGCTGGCAAATCCTCCCCAGCTGCCTCGGTCCCACCACAGTTCAGTGTTGGGACACAAACCTACTCACCCTCCAAACATATGACTCCAGACAAGTTCAACGAGGCCTGACGGGATTAGGGGTGCTTTCTGTTATTTTATTATTAATTGAGATTTTCTTTTATAGTGCAACATAGTTAATTAGTGTGTTGTGTTTTGGTAGTGCTCCAGACGCTTGACTCCGTTCCATATGTTCATATATCTATTCTCTTTTGTGTTGTGTTCCCATGAAGTTTATTCCACAGTGTGGGGAATACTAGTTTGAGTTCAATATAAGTCCTGGCTGGTATCATTTTGATATACAGTATGCATGTGTTAAACCCAGCCTCCTTGTTTATACCTCTCCCAAATTTCTCCATCTGGTACAAATTTGTTTCTACGTCTGTGTCTCGGTCTGTGTTTTTAATGTATAATTTACCTGTATCAATTTTAAAATCCGATGATAAGTGATATCCTATGAAATATCATTTTTGGTCTAAATTAGTTTCCTGAATGTGATCCATCCAGGTCTTTCCATGTTTATATATTTGCATTTTGTCATCCTTTATGTTGTTGTATAATAGTTGTATAATAGTCCATGGTTTTTCAGTCATCTCTTGAGGGGCCATGTTATTGGTGCCATATCTTGGTTAAGATAAATAGGTCTGCAAGCAATGTAGAAGTGCCGGTGTGATTTGCAAGGTTGATGTTCTAGTTGAATCTGTCCCGCAGGGCCATTGTGTTGCCACAGGGTAGTTCTTGGTGTATTCACTTAGGGAACCTGCATACAGTTTTCCATAATGCCTGGTTCCAATATGCAGTCCTATGAATGGCTTAGTGCGATTCTCATTTCTCCAAGACTTCTCTCACATGTATTGCCTGTAGACATCTTGAACAAAGGCATTCTGACTCTTGTGAAGTGATATATTGCTTCAGGTTGCTTTCCCATTCTTAAATAGTTAGTGGTGTAGATCACTTTTCCTGCTGAGTGAGTTACTAGCAGCCCCAGGGAGCAGACAATTTTTCAGCACTGTCCGGTTATCCGGGAATACTAAGCTTCAGAAAACTCATGTCCCAGAATTGAAATTAGAGTGGAATGTGCCATTACAGACACCCAAAGGAGTGTGTCTCATTACTTGAACCCCTGACACTCCAATATTTGACAGATCCGCATCCTGGCAACTTCCCCGAGATGAAAGTGTTGAGGTAGGTAACTGGGACGATTCTGAGGAAGAAGGCTAGAGGTGAGACCCCAGCACCAAAACATGTGGACATCAGGTGTTTTCAGAGCGGTGTTTTAGCCACAGGCTCTGTCATTCTTTGAGTCCATTGTGCTTGGCTAGTGGTAGGAAGGCACTGCTGCATATGGAGATAGAGGTACCATCAAATGTGGACGAATCGTCTGTGACTCGGTCTGTGTTTCCAATGTATAATTTACTTGTGTCAACATTTAAACACAATGATAAGTGATATCCTATGAAATTTTGTTTTTGGTCTAACTTAGTATCCTGAATGTGATCCATCCAGGTCCTTCCACGTGTTTATATTTGCATTTTGTCATCCTTTATATGGTTGCATAATAGTCCTCTGTATATATGTACCACATCTTTTATAATTATTTCTTGATGGGCCGTCTTGTTGGTGCCATATCTTGGTTATCACAAATAGGTCTGCAAGCAAAGTTGGAGTGCCGGTGTGATTTTCCAAGATGATGTTCTTGTTGTATGTGTCCCAGAGAGCCATTTCGTTGCCAGAGGGTCGTTCTTGGTATATTCACTTCGGGAACCTGCCTACAATTTTCTATAATGTCAGGTTCCAAAATGCAGTTCTATAAACGGCTTAGCGTGATTCTCATTTCTCCTAGCCCAATCTCACTTCTATTGCCTGTGGACCATTTCAACACAGACCTTCTTACTTTTGTGAGGTGATATCTCGCTTTAGGTCTCATTTCCCTTTTTTAAGTAGTTAGTGATGTAGATCACTTTTCCTGGTGAGTGAGTTATTTTAATAACACTGGGAATAAAATGTATCTGTTGAAATTGGCTTTTTGACAGAGAGCCTTGATATGAACATTTTTCATTGACATTCCACAGGACATACCCTGAGTGTAGGTGTCCTGTACAGCTTCCTTGACTTTTTGATTATGTAGTTCCCCTAAGAACGGGTTTTTAGCTGTTGTTACAGAAAGCGGACACAGATCGGCAGGATTTTTTCCAAGCAGTGTCCGGTTCCTGGGTTTTCCAGTTTTTCGGGAAAATCGTGTCCCAGTGTTAAAATTATAGCAGGAAGTGCCAAACATGTACCCAAGGAATTGTGTCCCACTATTTTTTCCCTTTTGCCCTCCAAGAACTCGACAGATCCCCATCTCGAAAAACTCGCCGAGATATGAGTTTCTACATCGGTAATTGCGGCGACTCTGAGGAAGGTACCTGGACGTGGGAACCCCAGCACCAAGACACCTGAACGCCGGGTGTTTACACAGTGCCCTTCCAGCCACAGGTTCCATCACTTTTGGGTGCACTGGGCTTAGCTATGTATATGAAAGTACTACTTGATGTGGAGATAATCTTGCCATTCATTGTGGACGAGGCACTACAGGTGCAAGCTGGAATCCTCTGGTGAGATATCAGCCCCAGCTGCTTCAATCCCTGCACAGTACAGCATTTTGACCCTAGAGTCCTGCAGCTCCAGTGATGTGACCACTGCCTTTTTAAGATGCTGTGACAAGAAGCAGCCCCAGGGAGCAGACAATTTTTCAGCACTGTCCGGTTATCCGAGAATCCTGAGCTTCAGAAAACTCGTGTCCCAGAATTGAAATTAGAGTGGAATGTGCCATTACAGACACCCAAAGGAGTGTGTCTCATTACTTGACCCCCTGACACTCCAATATTTGACAGATCCACATCCTGGCAAGTTCCCCGAGATGAAAGTGTTGAGGTAGGTAACTGGGATGATTCTGAGGAAGAAGGCGAGAGGTGAGACCCCAGCACCAAAACATGTGGACATAAGGTGTTTTCAGAGCGGTGTTTCAACCACAGGCTCTGTCATTCTTTGAGTCCATTGTGCTTGGCTAGCGGTAGGAAGGCACTGCTGCATATGGAGATGGAGGTACCATCCGAGGTGGACGAGGCATTACAGCTTGACGTGAGACCGCTTTGCTGGCAAAACCTCCCCATCTGCCTCGATCCCACCACAGTCCAGCATTGGGACCCAAGCCTGCTCACCCTCCAAGGATGTGACTCCAGGCAAGGTCAATGAGGCCTGAGTGGGAAAGGGGCGCATTAGTTTATTTTATTATTAATTGACTTTTTATATTATAGTGCAACATAATTAGTTGTGTATTTGTAGTGCTCCAGACGCTTGACTGTGTTCTATATGTACATATAACTATTATCTCTTAGATTGTGATCCCATGAAATTTATTCCACAGTGTTGAGAACACTTGTTTGAGTTCAATGGAGATACTGGCTGGTATCAGTTTGATATATATAGTATGCATGTGTTAAGCCCAGCCTCGTAGTTTATAGCTCTCCCAACCTTCTCCATCGGGTACAAATTTGTTTCTACATCTGTGACTCGGTCTGTGTTTCCAATGTATAATTTACTTGTGTCAACATTTAAACACAATGATAAGTGATATCCTATGAAATTTCATTTTTGGTCTAACTTAGTATCCTGAATGTGATCCATCCAGGTCCTTCCACGTGTTTATATTTGCATTTTGTCATCCTTTATATGGTTGCATAATAGTCCTCTGTATATATGTAACACATCTTTTATTATTATTTCGTGATGGGCCGTCTTGTTGTTTTCATATCTTGGTTATCACAAATAGGTCTGCAAGCAATGTTGGAGTGCCGGTGTGATTTTCCAAGATGATGTTCTTGTTGTATGTGTCCCAGAGAGCCATTTCGTTGCCAGAGGGTCTTTCTTGGTATATTCACTTAGGGAACCTGCATACAATTTTCTATAATGTCAGTTTCCAAAATGCAGTTCTATAAACGGCTTAGCGTGATTCTCATTTCTCCTAGCCCAATCTCACTTCTATTGCCTGTGGACAATTTCAACACAGACCTTCTTACTTTAGTGAGGTGATATCTCGCTTTAGGTCTCATTTCCCTTTTTTAAGTAGTTAGTGATGTAGATCACTTATCCTGGTGAGTGAGTTATTTTTAAAACACTGGGAATAAAATATATCTGTTGAAATTGGCTTGTTGACAGACAGCTTTGATATGAACCTTTTTCAGTGACATTCCACAGGACATACCCTGAGTGTAGGTGTCCTGTACAGCTTCCTTGACTTTTTGATTATGTAGTTCCCCTAAGAACGGGTTTTTAGCTGTTGTTACAGAAAGCGGACACAGATCGGCAGGATTTTTTCCAAGCAGTGTCCGGTTCCTGGGTTTTCCAGTTTTTCGGGAAAATCGTGTCTCAGGATTAAAATTATAGCAGGAAGTGCCAAACATGTACCCAAGGAATTGTGTCCCACTATTTTTTCCCTTTTACCCTCCAAGAACTCGACAGATCCCCATCTCGAAAAACTCGCCGAGATATGAGTTTCTACGTCGGTAATTGCGGCGACTCTGAGGAAGGTACCTGGACGTGGGAACCCCAGCACCAAGACACCTGAACGCCGAGTGTTTACACAGTGCCCTTCCAGCCCCAGGTTCCATCATTCTTTTGGTGCACAGGGCTTAGTTTGCTATAAGAAAGCCCCCCTTGATGTGGAGATAATCTTGTCTTTATAGTGGACCAGGGACTACAGGTGCAAGCTTGAACCGTCTGGTGGGAAATCTGCACCAGCTGCCTCAAATCCAGCACAGTACATCTTTTAGACCCAAGACTACTGCAGCTACAGTGATGTTACAGTTGGCCTGGTCACCGAGGCCTTAGCAAATATTGGAAGTATTCCTTTAATTTAAATTATTATTTTACACTGGAACATCCTTAACTTACACTGCTGTGCTTCTTTGGCTGCACAGTCACTTGAATCCACTATACGTGTATATCTATATTCACCTGAACGCCGAGTGTTTACACAGTGCCCTTCCAGCCCCAGGTTCCATCATTCTTTTGGTGCACAGGGCTTAGTTTGCTATAAGAAAGCCCCCCTTGATGTGGAGATAATCTTGTCTTTATAGTGGACCAGGGACTACAGGTGCAAGCTTGAACCGTCTGGTGGGAAATCTGCACCAGCTGCCTCAAATCCAGCACAGTACATCTTTTAGACCCAAGACTACTGCAGCTACAGTGATGTTACAGTTGGCCTGGTCACCGAGGCCTTAGCAAATATTGGAAGTATTCCTTTAATTTAAATTATTATTTTACACTGGAACATCCTTAACTTACACTGCTGTGCTTCTTTGGCTGCACAGTCACTTGAATCCACTATACGTGTATATCTATATATCTGTATCTATATGTATATATGCTCTTTTCAATACTCTATCCATATAGCTTTATTCATAGTGTTGCTAACATTTGACTGAGTGAGTCTTAAGTCCTGGCTCGCGTTCTCTTTTATATGTATATTAGTGTGCATATGTTAAACCCAACTTCCTTGTTTATGCTTTCCCCCAAACTTTTCCGTTTTGTACCCATACTTTGGTCTCTACGTTTGTGACCTGTTTTCTATGTTTTATAGTAGAGTTTATTTGTGTCAGGTTTTAAACCACAACCATAAGAGTTATCTGAGGATATGTGTATTTCTCTGTCTAATTTACAATCCTGAATGTGATCAAATCCATGTCTATCCTTGTTACTGTAGTGGATATTTGGTGAATACTTTTTTGTGGTTGTGTAATCCTCCATCATATATATGTACCACATAGTCTATTTTCATTCCTCTGTGGGGGGGCAGTGTGGTTTCTGCATATGAGGGCTATCATACATTGTTCTGCAAGGAACAAAATGGTGTCTGTGTGATTATCAGGGATGGTGTTCTTCTAATATACTTCCATGAAAGCCATTGTCGGATCATAGGTTAGCATTCTCTGTATATATGCGGGAACCAGCATACTGTTTTCCATAAGACCAGTTTCTAATGAGCACTGCTACGAATGTCTTGTGTGAATTCTCATTTCTCCAAGTACTCTCCCCTACGGATTTCCTGTAGACATTTGATCTTCCCCATTCTGACTGCTGCGGAGTGATACCTTGCTGTATGTTGCATTTCCCCTTCTCAAATACTTAGTGATGTATGTACTTCATCACTCAAGTAAGTATTCACAAATACTTACTTGTGAATTCATTTTGAAGTACACAGGGTATAAAATGTACTTCTTGTAATTGGCCTGTTGAACAAGGGCCCAGACTTGAATCCTCTTTCAACAACCTTCCCCAGGACTTTTCCGGAGGTTAGGTGTACTTTATTGCACCTCAGGATTTTTGCTTATGGAGTTCTACTCACCACCAGTTTTTAAGATTCTGTTACAAAAAGCGGCAACCTGGAGGCAGAAATTTTTCTTAGCAATGTCCGGTTACCCGGAATCCTGACTTTCAGACAACAAGTGTTCCAGAATTGAATTTAGAGTGGAATGCACCATCAGAAACACCCAGAGGAGTGTATCTCATTACTTGCTCCCACTGACATTCCAATATTTGACGTATCCACATCCCGGCAACTTCCTCGAGACGAGAGTGTTGAGGTAGGTAACTGGGATGATTCTGAGGAAGAAGGCTAGAAGTGAGAACCCCAGCACCAAAACGTCTGGACACCGGGTGTTTTCAGAGCTGTCTTGCAGCCCTAGGTTCCGTCATTCTTTGAGTTCATTGTGCTTGGCTATCTGTAGGAAGCACTCCTACATACGGAGATAGAGGTACCACCAAATGTGGACGAGGCATTACAGCTTCACGTGGGACTGCTTTGCTGGCAAATCCTCCCCAGCTGCCTCTGTCCCACCACAGTTCAGTGTTGGGACACAAACCTGCTCACCCTCCAAAATTATGACTCCAGACAAGTTCAACGAGGCCTGAGGGGATTAGGGGTGCTTTCTGTTATTTTATTATTAATTGAGATTTTATTTTATAATGCAACATAATTAATTAGTGTGTTGTGTTTTGGTAGTGCTCCAGACGCTTGACTCTGTTCTATATGTACATATATCTATTCCCTTTTGTGTTGTGTTCCCATGAAGTTTATTCCACAGTGTGGGAACACTAGTTTGAATTCAATGTAAGTCCTGGCTGGTATCATTTTGTGGAAGGCGATCTCCGCGTCTTACTCTTCCGCCATCTTCAAGGTCCCCCCCTGGAATGTTTTTTATCATAAATCAGTGTTGAATTTTGTGAAAAGCTTTTTCTGCGTCTATTGAGATGATCATATGGCTTTTCTCCTTCAGTTTGTTAATATGGTGTATCACATTGATTGATTTGCATATATTGGGAAAAACCCCACTTGATCATGGTGTATGCCCCGTTTAATGTGCTGTTGGATGCTGTTTGCTAGTATTTTGTGTAGGATTTTTTCATCTATGTTCATCAGTGATATTGGCATGTAGTTTTCTTTCTTTGTGACATCTTTGTTTGGTCTTGGTGTCAGGATAATGGTAGCCTCGTAGAATGAGTTTGGGAGTGTTCCTCCTTCTGCTGTATTTTGGAAGAGTTTGAGAAGGATAGTTGTTAGTTCTTCTCTAAATGTTTCGTAGAATCTCCTGTGAAGCCATCTGGTCCTGTGAAGCCATCTGGTCTGGGCTTTTGTTTGTTGGAAGATTTTTAATCACACTCTCAATTTCAGTGCTTGTGAGTGGTCTGTTTATATTTTCTATTTCTTCCTGGTTCAGTCTCAGAAGGTTGTGCTTTTCTAAGAATTTGTCCATTTCTTCCAGTTTGTCCATTTTATTGGCATATAGTTGCTTATAGTAATTTCTTATGATCCTTTGTATTTCTGCAGTGTCAGTTGTTACTTCTCCTTTTTCATTTCTAATTCTATTGATTTGAGTCTTCTCCCTTTTTTTCTTGATGAGTCTGGCTAATGGTTTATCAATTTTGTGCATCTTCTCAAAGAACCAGCTTTTAGTTTTATTGATCTTTGCTATCGTTTCATTCATTTCATTTTCATTTATTTCTGATCTGATTTTTATGATTTCTTTCCTTCTGCTAACCTTGGGGTCTTTTTGTTCTTCTTTCTCTAATTGCTTTAGGTGCAAGGTTAGGTTGTTTATTCGAGATGTTTCCTATTTCTTAAGGTAGGATTGTATTGCTATAAACTTCCCTCTTAGAACTGCTTTTGCTGCATCCCATAGATTTTGGGTCGTCGTGTCTCCATTGTCATTTGTTTCTAGGTATTTTTTTATTTCTTCTTTGCATTGAGTCACTAGGTGTATGTGTGTATGTCTGTGTGTGTGGTGCTACAGACTGTGAAATGAATCACTATGAGTTGTGTGTGTGTGCGTGTACTGGTATAGACTGTGCATTGAGTCACAGTGAGCCATGTGTGTGTGTGTGTGTGTTGCTCTCGGCTGTGCATTAAGTCACAATGAGTTGTGTGTCTGTGTGTGTGATGGTATAGACTGTGCCTTGAGTCACAGTGAGCCATGTGTGTGTGTGTGTGTGTGCTTGTATGGTCTGTGCATTAAGTCACATTGAGCCATGCATGTGTGTGTGTGTGTTGGTATAGGCTGTGCATTATGTCAGAGTGAGCTGTGCATGTGTATGATTGTGTCTGCTAGTATAGGCTGTGCATTGTGTCAGAGTGAGCCGTGCATGTGTATGCTTGTGTCTGCTGGTATAGACTGAGCACTGAGTCACAGTGAGCTGTGTGGGTGTTTACTGTTTGTGTGTGTGGTGTAGGCTGTGCACTGAGTCACACTGAGCCATGTGTCTGCCTCTGTGTGCATGGGCATGTGGGCTGGTATAGTCTGAGCATTGAGTTAGAGTGAAGTGTGTTGTGTATCTGTGTCTGTGCTGGTATGGAGTGTACACTGAGTCACAATGAGCTGTGCGTGTGTGTGTGTGTCTATGTGGTGGTGTAGAGTGTGCACTGAGTCACAGTATGGTGTGTGTGTGTGTGTGTGTGTGTGTGTGCGCTGGTATAGGCTGAGCATTGAACCACAATTAGGTGTGTGTATATGTCTGTGAATGCTGGTATGGGCTTTGCATTGAGTCACTGAGGTGTATGTGTGTGATTCTGTGTGTGTGCTGCTACATACTGTGCATTGACTCACAATGAGTTGCGTGTATGTGTGTACTGATATAGACTGTGCATTGAGTCACAGTGAGCTGTATGTGTTTCTGTGTGTGTGCTGCTATAGGCTGTGCATTGAGTCACAATGAGTTGTGTGTGTGTGTGTGTCTGTAATGATATATGCTATGTCTTGAGTCACAGTGAGCCGTGTGTGTGTGTGTGCTGGTATGCTCTGTGCATTGTCAGATTGATCCAGGGATATGTGTGTGTGTGTGTGCTGCATAGGCTATACATTGAGTCACAGTGAGCCATGTGTGTGTTTGTGTGTGCTGGTATGGGCTTTGCATTGAGTCAATGGGGTATGTGTGTGTGTGTTTGTGTGTGCATGCACTGGTATAGGCAGTTCATTGAGTTACAGTGAGCTATGTGTATGTGTGTGTGTGTGTCTGTAATGATATATGCTATGTCTTGAGTCACAGTGCGCCGTGTGTGTGTGTCTGTAATGATATATGCTATGTCTTGAGTCACAGTGCGCCGTGTGTGTGTGTCTGTAATGATATATGCTATGTCTTGAGTCACAGTGCGCCGTGTGTGTGTGTCTGTAATGATATATGCTATGTCTTGAGTCACAGTGCGCCGTGTGTGTGTGTCTGTAATGATATATGCTATGTCTTGAGTCACAGTGCGCCGTGTGTGTGTGTCTGTAATGATATATGCTATGTCTTGAGTCACAGTGCGCCGTGTGTGTGTGTCTGTAATGATATATGCTATGTCTTGAGTCACAGTGCGCCGTGTGTGTGTGTGTGGGTATAGGCTGAGTATTGATTCACATTTAGATGTGTGTATGTGTGTGTGTGTGTATGTGTGTGCTGGTATAGGCTGATCATTGAGTCACAGTGAGGTGTGTGTGTGTGACCGTGCTGGTATAGGCTGTGCATTGAGTCACACACAGCTCTTTGTGTCTGTGTGTGTGTGTGTGTGTGCTGGTATAGGCTGTGCATTGAGTCACAGTAAGCCGTGTGTGTATGTGTGTGTGTTTCAGTGTGTATGTGATGGTATAGACTGTGCATTGAGTCACAGTAAGGTGTTTTTGTGTGTGTGTCTTTGCTGGTATGGGCTTTGCGTTGAGTCACAGTGAGGTGTGTGTGTGTCTTTGTGTGCTGGTATAAACTGTGCATTGAGTCACAGTGAGGTGTTTGTGTGTGTGTGGCTGTGTACGCTATTATAGGCTCTGCATTGAGTCACATTGATTTGTGTGTGCCGGCTCAGTATGATTCTAAGCAAAATGCTTATGATAAAATGGTAAAGAAAAAAAATGGGTAAGAAACCCACACATACCAAGATTGGTGCAGAGGGAGTGATCAAGATGACAGAGTAGTAGGACAGGAAGCTCACCTCCTCCCACGAATACATCAAAAATACATCTACATGTGGATCAATTCTCACAGAATATCTACTGAATGCTGGCAAAAGATCTCAGACCTCTAAAAGGGCAAGAAAATCTCCACATAACTGGGTAGGACAAAAGAAAAAAAAAAGAAAGTGAGAATGGAATCAGGACAGGACCTGCACCCCTGCATCCCTGAGAGGGAGCTGTGAAAGAGGAAAGGTTCCTGTACCGTGGGAAGTACCCTCACCAGCGGAGAGATCAGCCAGGACAGGGGAGAGCTAAGGAGCCTTGGAGGAGAACGCAGCAACTGGTTTGCAACAGCCAGAATGGAAAGAAACCTGCACAGACGGTCAGTGACACTGCTCTGCACTCCCCAGCCTGAGATACGCATCCGCCAGTGCAGGTAGGACCTAGGTGTGGAAGCTTTGGCTTTGGAGATTGGACTCATGGAGAAGACGGGTTGGCTGTGCAGAAATAGCCTGAAGGTACTGAAGTCTGATGCAATGGCATCTGAGGGTGTACACGGAGGAAGCCTGGGCCACCTTAGAGGCCAGGTGCCATTGTGTAGGTGATGCACAATGGGATGGGTGGGACCTGCCATTACAGCTTTTTTCCATGCATAAGCTCTCAGGAGGCAGGA
Source organism: Neophocaena asiaeorientalis asiaeorientalis (assembly GCF_003031525.2). Classification (NCBI taxonomy): domain Eukaryota; kingdom Metazoa; phylum Chordata; class Mammalia; order Artiodactyla; family Phocoenidae; genus Neophocaena; species Neophocaena asiaeorientalis. Next base: position 12,144 of record NW_020174374.1, on the reverse strand, counting down.
CATCACCTAGACGAGCTCCAAGAGCCGTCATGAGCCACCTCTCCTCCCATCGTGTGCTCTGCTGCCGTGCATGAGCCACCACCACCAGCAAGAGCCCCACGACCGGGCACCAGCCACCGCATATGCATACCCCCTATCAAGGGGATAACAGCCAGCACACACTGAGGAAAGAGGCAACAGGCATCCATACTAAAAACGGCCCTTGCACCAAAAATATTAAACCCACACAAGCTACATAGGGACACTGCCACATACAAATATCCCTCCAAGACCACAGGAGATAAAAGTGTTTCTCCTAAACTCATAGAATAAGAGAAATATAAGTAAAATGAAGAAGCAGAGGAACCACTCCCAATTAAAAGCTCAAGATAATTCCCCTGAAAGAAACAAACAATGAAACAGACCTCTTTGGTCTAATAGACACCAATATCTAAAAGGAGATAATGAAAATACTGAAGGAATTAAGAAAGACTATTGACAGAAATGCAGACTATTGTAAAATGGGACTAGAAACTATAAAGAGCAGCCAGGAAAAATTAGAAAACTCATTTGCCAAGACAAAAACTGAACTAAAGGCAATGAATAGCAGAGTAAATAGTGCAGAAGAATGAATAAGTGACCTGGTAGCTAGAATAATGGAAATCACCCAATCAGGAGAGCTGACAGGAAGCCAAATGAAAAAAAAATGAAAGCAATATAAGAGACCTGTGGGATAACATAAAGCATGCCAATCTACACATAATAGTGATTCAAGAAGGGGAAAGAAGAGAAAATGGAATCAAAAATGTGTTTGAAGAAATGATGGCTGAAAACTTCCCAAACTTAAAGAAGGAAACAGACATCTAGGTACAGGAAGCACAATGGGTCCCAAACAAGGTAAACCCACACAGACCTACACCAAGACCTATTATAATGGCAGAAGTTAAAAAGGGGATTCTAAAGGCAATAGGAGAAAAACAAAGAGTTAATCACAAAGGAACTCCCATAAGGCTATCAGCTGATTTCTCTACAGAAACATTGCAGGCCAGAAGGGAGTGGCAAGATATATTCAAAGTCCTGAAAGGGAAAAATCTGCAACCTAGGATGCTCTATCCAGCAAGATTATCATTTAGAATAGAAGGAGAGATAAAGAATTTCTCAGACGAGCAAAAACTAAAAAAATAGAGCAATACTAAATGCTAAGGGAAATACTGAAAGGTCTTCTCTAAATACAAAATATATTTTGTCTCTAAATACAAAAGAAGTCAAAATATATAGGAAAGAGAAAATCACAATTGGAAAGCAAATCACCTAAATAAGCCAGTACCCAGATTTTTTTTTAATTTAAAAATTTCTGCGAAAGTGATGATAACCACCATGAACAGCAAAAGGATGAACGTGAAGATGTAAAAGAGGACATCAAAATCATAAAATGCGGGGTAGGAGAATAAGAAAAATCGATATTTTTTCAGTTCCTCCAGTGTGTTTGAGCCTATATGACTACCAGTCTAAGGCAAGCAGATATAGGATGGGATTAACATACTTGAAAAACAGGGTACCACAAATCAAAAACATACAATAGAATCACAAAAAACAAAAAGAGAATATTAATATAATATGAAAGAAAATCGTCAAACCAGAAAAGGAAAAAGAAAAATAAAGGGACAAAAATCAAATATAAAATCAATGGGAAAACAAGGTTAAAATGGCAATAAATACATATCTCTCAATAATTATCTTAAACATCAATGGAGTAAATGTTCCAATCTAAAGACACAGAGTGGCAGATTGTAGGGTCCTGTTTTCTAAACCAATATGCTGCCTAGAAGTGACCCACTTTACAGCACAGGACACACATAGATTGAAAGTGAGAGGATGGAAAAAGATATTTCATAGAAATGAAAAGAAACCACGGGTCACAATACTCATATCAGACAAAATAGACTTTAAAACAAAGGCCAGGGCTTCCCTGGTGACGCAGTGGTTGAGAGTCTGCCTGCCGATGCAGGGGCGTGGGTTCGTGCCCCGGTCCGGGAGGATCCAACATGCTGCAGAGCGGCTGGGCCCGTGAGCCATGGCTGCTGAGCCTGTGCGTCTGGAGCCTGTGCTCCACGGTGGGAGAGGCCACAGCAGTGAGAGGCCCACGTACCGCAAAAAAAAAAAACAAAGGCCATAAAGAAAGATAAAGAACTACACTATATAATGATAAAAGGATCCATCAAGAAGCGGATTTTACACTTGTCAACATAAATGCCCCTAATATAGGTGCACACAAATACATTAAATAAATACTAACAGACATAAAGGGAGAAATTGACAGGAATAAAATAATAGTAGGAGACTTTAACACCCCACTCACAACAATGGACATATCTTCTAAACAAAATATCAATAAGGCAACAGAGGTCCTAAATAATACAACAGAACAGTTACACTTAATTGATATGTACAGGACATTACATGCAAAAAAACGCGTCCTACACATTTTATCAAGTGCACATGGAACAATCTCTAGGACTGACCACTAGGTCATAAAACCTAGTGGTGCATAAAAGAAGCCTCAACAAATTTAGGAGGATAGACATGATCTCAAGCATCTTTTCTGAGCACAACGGCATGAAACAAGAAATCAACCACTAAAACAGAAACGAGAAAAAAATTATTACACAGAGACTAAACAATATGCTACTAAAAAGAAACCAATGGGTCAACAATTAAATAAAAGACGAAATTTAAAAATAACTTGAGACAAATGACAATGAAAACACAACCATACAAAATCTACAGGATGCAGCAAAAGCAGTTCTTAGATGGGAGTTCATAGCGATACAGGTCTTCCTCAAAAAATGAGACAAATCTCAAATAAACAACCTAAACTAACATTTAAAAGAATTAGAGGGGGCTTCCCTGGTGGCACAGTTGTTGAGAGTCCTCCTGCCGATGCAGGGGACATGGGTTCATGCCCTGGTCCGGGAAGATCCCACATGCTGTGGAGCAGCTGGGCCCATGAGTCATGGCTGCTGAGCCTGCACGTCCGGAGCCTGCACTCCACAACGGAAGAGGCCACAACAGTGAGAGGCCCTCATACCGCCAAAAAAAAAGAAAAAAAAAAAAAGAATTAAAAACGAACAAACAAAACCTAAACTCAGCAGAAGGAAGGAAATAATAAAGATCAGAGAGGAAATAAATAGAGATTAAAAAACAATAGAAAAAAAATCAATAAAACCAAGAGCTGGTTCTTTGAAAGGGTAAACAAAATCAACAAACCTCTGGCAAGGCTCACCAAGAAGAAGAGAGAGAAGACCCAAATAAACAAAATAAGAAATGAAAAAGGAGACATAACAACTGACACCATACAAAAACCATAAGGGAATACTATGAACAATTATATGCCAATAAATTCGACAACCTAGAAGAAATGGACAACTTTCTAGAAACATACAGGCCACCAAAACTGACTCAAAAAGAAATAGATAATTTGAACAGACCAATCACTAGAGATGAAATAGAATCTGTAGTTTAAAAACTCCCCCACAGGGCTTCCCTGGTGGTGCAGTTTTTAAGGATCCACCTGCCAATACAGGAGACGTGGGTTTGATCCCTGATCCGGGAAGATCCCACATGCTGCAGAGCAACTAAGACCGTGTGCCACAACTACTGAGCCTGCGCTCTAGAGCCCGTGAGCCACAACTCCGTGTGCCACAACTACTGAGCCTGCGCTCTAGAGCCCGCAAGCCACAACTACTGAGCCCATGTGCCACAACTACTGAAGCCTGTGTGTCTAGAACCCGAGCTTCGCAATGAAGAGTAGATCCTGCTCACCACAAGTAGAGAAAACCCGTGCACGGCAACAAAGACCCAGTGCAGCCAAAAATAAAATAAATTTATTAAAGAAATACTCCCCCACAAACAAAAGTCCAGGACCAGATGGCTTCATAGGCAAATTCTACCCAACATACAAAGAAGAACTTATACTGATCCTTCTCAAACTCTTCCAAAAAAACTGAAGAGAAGGGAACACTCCCAAAGACATTCTATGAAGCCACCATCACCCTGATACCAAAACCAAAGACACCACCAAAAAAGAAAATGACAGGCCAATATCTTTGATGAATATAGATGCAAAAATTCTCAACAAAATATAGCAAACTGGATCCAACAACACATAAAAAAGATCATACACCATAACCAAGTGGGATTCATCCCAAGTTCATAAGGATGGTTCAACATATGCAAATTAATCAATGTGATACACCACATAAACAAAAGTCAAAAACCACTTGATCATCTCAATAGATGCAGAAAAAACATTTGACAAAATTCAACACCCATTCATGATAAACACTCTTACCAACGTGGGTATAGAGGGAATATATCTCAACATAATAAAAGCTATTTATGACAAACCCAGAGCCAATATAATACTCAATGGTGAAAAGTTGAAAGCCTTCCCGCTAACATCTGGAATACGACAAGGATACCCACTTCCACCTCTTCTATTCAACATAGTATTGGAAGTCCTAGCCACAGCAATCAGACAAGAAAAAGAAATAAAAAGTATCCAAATTGGAAGAGGTAAAATCGTCATTATATGCAGATGACATGACTCTCTATATAGAAAACCCTAAAGACTCCACACAAATACTAGAACTGATGAGTGAATTCAGAAACGTAGCAGCATACAAGATTAACATATAGAAATCAGTTGCATTTCTTTACACCAACAATGAAATATCAGGGAATGTAAAAACACAATACCTTTCAAAATCACACCCTCAGGACTTCCCTGGTGGTTCACTGGCTAAAACTCCACAATCCCAATGCAGGGGGCCCAGGTTCCATCCCTGGTCAGGGAACTAGATCCCACATGCCACAACTAAGAGTTCAAATGCCGCAACTAAAGGTCCCGCATGTCGCAACTAAAGATCCCACACGCAGCAATGAATATCCCACATGTGGCAACTAAGACTTGGCATAGTCAAATAAATAAATGTTGAAAAGAAACGCACCCCCAAAACTAAAATACTTAGGAATACATCTGACCAAGGAGGTGAAAGACTTGTATGCTGAGAACTATAAAACTTTAAAGGAAATTGAAGATGATTCAAAGAAATGGAAAGGTATCCCATGCTCTTGGATTGGTAGAATTTCTATTGTTAAAATGACTAGACTACCCAAAGCAATCTACAGATTTCATGCAATCCCTATCAAATGACCCATAACATTTTTTCACAGAACTAGAACAAATAATCCTAAAATTTATATGGATCCATAAAACACCCAGAATTGCCAAAGCACTACTGAAGAAAAAGAACAAAGCAACTTGCATAACCCTCCCAGACCTAAGACAATACTACAAAGCTATAGTAATCAAAACAGCATGGAATTGGCACAAACACAGACATATGGATCAATGGAACAGAACAGAGCACACAGAAATTAACCCACACACCTATAGTCAATTAATTTTTGACAAAAAAGGCAAGAATATACAACGGGAAAAAGTCTCTTCAGCAAGTGGTGCTGGGAAAGTTGGACAGCTGCATGTAAATCAATGAATTTAAAACACACCCTCTCACCATACACAAAAATAAACTCAAAATGCCCTAAAGACTTAAACGCAAGACATGACACCATAAAACTCTTAGAAAGGAACACAGGCAAAACATTCTCTGACATAAATTGTACCAATGTTTTCTTAGGTCAGTCTCCCAAGGTAATAGGAATAAAAGCAAAAATAAACAAATGGGACCTAATCAAACATACAAGCTTTTGCGCAGCAAAGGAAACCATTAACAAAATGAAAAGATGACCTACAAAACAGGAGAAAATATTTGCAAACAGTACAACTGAGAAGGGATTAATTTCCAAAGTATATAAACAGCTCATACAACTCAACAACAAAAAAATAAATGAACCAACCAAAACAGGGGCAGAAGATCTAAAAAGACATTTATTCAAAGAAGAAATAGAAATAGCTAATAGGCACATGAAAAGAAGCTCAAAATCACTAATTATCAGAGAAATGAAAATCAAAATTATAATAAGGTACCATCTCACACTGGTTAGAATGGCCATCATGAAAAACTCTACAAATAACAAATGCTGGAGAGGATGTGGAGAAAAGGGAACCCTCTTACACTGTTGGTGGGAATATAAATTGGTACAGCCACTTTGGAGAACAGATGAGGAGGTTCATTAAAAAACTAAAACTTGGGCTTCACTGGTGGTGCAGTGGTTGAGAGTCCGCCTGCCGATGCAGGGGACACGGGTTCGTGCCCCGGTCCGGGAAGATCCCATATGCCGCAGAGAGGCTGTGCCTGTGAGCCATGGCCACTGGGCCTGTGCATCTGGAGCCTGTGCTCTGCAACAAGAGAGGCCACAACAGTGAGAGACCCGTGTACAGAAAAAACAAATAAAAAAACTAAAAATTGAATTACCATATGATCCAGCAACACCACTCCTGGGCATATACCCAGACAAAACTCTAATCCAAAGAGGTACATGCACCCCTATGTTCATAGCAGCACTATTCACAATAGCCAAGACATGGAAACAACCTATGTGTACACTGACAGACGAATGGACAAAGAAGAGGTGGTACATGTATACAATGGACTAGTACTCAGCCATAAAAAAGAACAAAATAATGCCATTTGAAGCAACATGGATGCAACTAGAGATTATCATACTAAGTGAAATAGGTCAGAAAGAGAAAGACAAATACCATATGATATTACTTATATGTGGAATCTAAAATATGACACAAATGAACATATCTATGAAACAGTAACAGACTCATGGACATAAAGAACAGACTTGTGGTTGCCAAGTGGGAGGAGGTTGGGGGAGGGATGGAATGGGAAGTTGGGGTTAACAGATGTAAACTATTATACATGGAATAGATAAACAAGGCCCTACTGTATAGCACAGGGAACTATATTTAGTATCCTATGATAAACCATAAGGAAAAAGAATATAAAAAGAGAATATGTATATATATGCATAACAATCATTTTGCTGTACAGCAGAAATTAACACAACATTGTAAATCAACTACACTTCGATCAAAAAAAATAAAATGACAGAGAGAAAAAAAAGGATTGGTGTATTTGACTCTGTGTAAAGTTTACATTCAAAGACAAGTACTGTAAACAAATACGGCTCACTAGTTAATACCATGCTTGCTGAAATACTTAAGGAGACATGTACTGATGTCTGCAATTTACCACAAAATTCATCAAGGGATAAGATGGATGGGGGCTTTGCTGGTGGCACAGTCATTAAGAATCCACCTGCCAATGCAGAGGACACAGGTTTGAGGCCTGGTCTGGGAAGATCCCACATGCCACGGAGCAACAAAGCCCATGCAGCACAACTACTGAGCCAGCGCACCACAACTACTGAAGCCCACGTGCCTAGAGCCCGTGCTCCGCAACAAGAGAAGCCACTACAATAAGAAGCCCACACACCACAGCGAAGAGTAGCCCCCGCTCACCGCAACTAGAGAAGGCCTGTGCTCGGCAACAAAGGCCCAACACAGCCAAAAATAAAATAAATAAAATAAATAAATTTAAAAAAAAGAATAATGAAAACCAAAATGCATATGAAGCATAATTCCAACTTTAAAAATATAAGCTGATGTATTCACAATAGCCAGGACATTGAAGCAACTTAACTGTCCATCGACAGATGAATGGATAAAGAAGGTGTGGCACGTATATACAATGGAATATTACTCAGCCATAAAAAGAAATGAAATTGAGTTATTTGTAATGAA
>NW_020174374.1:0-4177 GCF_003031525.2 Neophocaena asiaeorientalis asiaeorientalis | reverse complement strand
AAAGCATAAAGTGATGCAACTTTCTGAAGGACAATTTGACCATATCTAGTAAATTTATAAATGCATGGAGCCACTGAGCAAGACCCTGTTTGGAATTTATATTGTAGAAATATTTATAATTTCACCAAGATTATATATAGGATGTTCATTTCAACCTTTTTTAATAAAAGTATGAAAGAAAGAAAGAAAAAAAGAAAGAAAGAAAGAAAGAAAGAAAGAAAGAAAGAACAGAAAGAAAAATAAAGAATGAACTTGAAGCAGTCTTTGAACAAGGGTCAAATTACTAGGTATTTGTAAAAGCAGAGGCTTGAAGATAGGTAAATGAAGCAAAAATCGAGTATCAAAACCAAATTCTAGGGACTTCCCTTGTGGCACAGTAGTTAAGAATCCGCCTGCCAAGGCAGGGGATTTAAGCATTTAGGTGGTTTCTAATCATTGAGTATCACTGCCCTTTTGATGGGACAGGTGTGCACAGCTTCTCTAGCTGTTATACCTAGAGAAGAATTAAGTTTGGGATTCCAGCAGAGGAATGGCGGGTTTGAAAGGATCATCCCCTTCAGCTCTACTGGCTACTGCTGAATCACACTCCTGGATTACCAATTTTCAATTCAGCAGGTCGTGAATTAGTCCCATTTCCTCATTTCCTCTTTGTGGTAAGAGGCAGGGCTTTAAGCATCTTGGAGGTTAAGCATCTCTTCATGGTCACTGGCAACAAGGTTTTGTCTTTTGTGAATCCGTTGCCTTTGCTTATTACCTGCTTGTGTTCTTTACCTTTTTCTTATCGATTTGTACAAATTGTGTATCTATGTCTGATTCAGACTGCGTGTCTAGAGAAAGCACATGGCATGCACCAACCGGGTAATTGAAGGAGAGCTTGGGCTTCCCTTGTGGTGTAGTGGTTAAGAATCCGCCTGTCAGTGCAGGGGACACGGGTTCGAGCCCTGGTTCTGGAAGATCCCACATGCCATGGAGCAAATAAGCCCGTGCACCACAACTACAGAGGCTGCACTCTAGAGCCTGTGAGCCACAACTACTGAGCCTGCATGCCACAACTACTGAAACCCATGCGCCTAGAGCCCATGCTCCTCAAAAAGAGAAGCCACCACAATGAGAAGCCTGCGCATCACAACGAAGAGTAGCCGCCGCTCGCCGCAACGAAGACCGAATGCAGCCAAAAATAAATAAAATTAAATAAGGAGGGCTTAATACAGGGACTGTTAAATGCACGAACGGGTTGGGGACAAGGACCAAGGGACAGTGCAGCACCCGAGCCGGACAACAGTGGGTGGTGCTCACCACTTTCCACCTCAAGTGCCAGGGCCAGTGTGGGCGACCACTCTCCCTAGCTTTCTGGGTGTTTCCATGTGGATGGGAAGACAGCAGCCAGCCCAGAGAGCTGGAGAGAGTAGATATGACAGACCAAGTACGTGGCACTCCCGGAGCCATCCGGGTCCCTCGGCCTTCTCCTTCTCAGCCGGGAGAACTCTGCTCGCCTTCCAGGGCAACAAAGCTGCAGAGCCTCTGGCTCAGGCCCTGGGAGTTTGGCTTGCATCCCAGGGAGAGTCATCTCTCCGGAGGAGAGGAGGGCGGGCCAGCAGCAGCCCTGCTGACAGCTCGACTCCTAACTCAGGGCTCATGCGCTCTGCCACGTCCCCACCAGGTGCAGGTGACAGCAGTCCTGTTCTGTCGCCCCATGGGAAACGGGAGCTGGGTGTCACGTCAAGACACTGCTGCGGCTGCTGCCTTTTGCTGTAATGAAGTCCATGTCTCTGACCAGGGCTGAAAACCAGGCAGGCTGACTCGTGAGCTTGCAGAAAGGTAAAATCACAGCACCTTCACACTTTCTGACTTGTCAGGGATGAGCAGAGCCCAGGAACTGAGCTGTAAGCCTAGGAGCTGAGCCATGGTGGAGGGACGGGGCCAGCTCCCTCCACAGGGCGGGATCCAGGGGATCAGTCCACACCACCTGCCTTCTCCCTTCCCCCTGAAGCCCCCACCGGGAAAGCAGCGGGGCTGTTAAGTGTCCGGCATTGAGAATGGTTTTGTGCTCTGCAAACTTCTTTTGGAATGTGGTTTGCCTTTCCCTCCATAAGCATGGTCTGTCTGATATTGATTTTTTGCTATGTGTTCAGACTTGCTTTGGGTTCTTTTACCCGGGCCATATTTGTATTAATAAGTGCTCCACGTGTGTATTGACTGGTTGTTGTGTGCTGGCTTCTACGAACGTCCATTAGCTCAAGAGAAACAGCGACAATAATAGTGAGTCTTTGGAGGAATGTTGGGGTGAGGTTGGTTTAAAAAGAAAACAGAAATGCAACCACTATCCTCCACAACAACAGGCCAGAGGGCGGGCGTTTCTATGAGAATATTTAGGGCTGCAAATGTCAGAAACCGTGACCCATGTGGATCAAAAAATAAGGAAAGTGGAAACTTCGATGACTTTTAATAGAAAGTCCAGATGTAGCTGTCCTCAAGGTTGACTGAATCATCATCTTCATGATGTCACTGTGCCTGGACTTCCACATTTCTCTTTTCTACCATCCTTTGTACTAGTTTCATCAACACTTTTGAAGCAAGACATTTGCAGCAGTATCTCATTCAAACTTGTCAATGTCAAGAGGAAGAGATAAATCATATTGTCCTATGACTCTCGGTTAAAAAGAGGGGAAATTTCCCCCAGAAGTCTTCCTATCAGACTCCCCACCACACACGCCTGTCACATAACAGCAGCTGGCATTGGGTCACACTGGGTTTCCTGAAGACGTCACCAACAAGGCAGAGGCTAAGAACGTCAATCATATTGAGTTGACTCTTAGGGCAAGAGAAGGAGTTGGCTTTCCCTTCAAGAAACACGCCGCGCAGTGTAGGGGTGGATACCTGACCAACATTTGGATTCCCTTAGGTAGACTGGAGAGTGAGGGGAAGCTGGGGAGGCAACCCAAAGCCTTCGGTACTACAGGCGGGGCCAAACGAAAGCAAACTCTCACACCTCAACAGAAAAAACCAAACAATCCAACTGGAAAATCGGAGAAGATGTGAAGAGACATTTCACTGAAGAGGATATACAGATGCCAAACACGTGAAAAGATCTTCAACATCATTAGCCATTTGGGAACTACAAATTGAAACCACAATGAGATGTCATTACACACCTACTAAAATTTAAACAAGTAGTGACAACACCAAATGCTGCTGAGGATGCAGAGAAACCCGACTAGACATCTGTAGTAGTGACACAGAATGGTACACCCACTGTAGAACATGTTGTGGCAGTTTCTTAAAAATCTAAATATACACTTACCATTCGCCCCAACAGCCTCACTCCAGGGTGTTCCCGAACCAGGCTTGTTTGTCCGAAGCGCAGCAAAGCCAAAACGCTGAGCCGCTGAGGTTTGCAGCAGAGACAGGGTTTACTCGCAAGGTAGCCAAGCGAGGAAACGGGAAAACTAGCATCACATCCACCTCCCTGAAGGCAAGGGGATAATTAATAATAAAGCAGAGGACGGCCCTGGTGGCGCAGTGGTTGAGAGTCTGCCTGCTGATGAAGGGGACACGGGTTCGTGCCCCGGTCTGAGACGATGCCACATGCTGCAGAGTGGCTGGGCCCGTGAGCCATGATGGCTGCTGAGCCTGCACATCTGGTGCCTGTGCTCTGCAATGGGAGAGGCCACAACAGTGAGAGACCCGAGTACCGCAACAACAACAAAAAAGCAGGGTGGTGTGAGGCATGGAGAGCGCTGGGAGCATGGGGAAAGGTGATTAGAAAAAGGTGTGGTAAGTGTTTGGTGTTGGTCCTATCCAGTCTTAACGAGCTCCACTCTAACTAGACACAGCTGATTCCAAGTTCCTGGACAACATGTCCGGCAAACATCTTATTGTTTAGGCTACCTGCTGCTTGGAGGACAGGCAAGTCCTCAGTTAAACAATTAAAACGACCTTGGTTACTGAAGGCAGGTTACAGGTGAAATGGAGTTAACTAACGGTTACCCACTGTTTCATGGGCACTAATCCCAGAGAAATGAAAACCTGTACACAGTTATGCAAAGCAGCTTTATGTGTGATAGGTAAAAACTAGAAACAGCCAAAAATGTTCTATGACACATGAATAGTTAAACTGTAGTACATTTATACCATTAAATATAACTTAAAAGTAAAAACAACAGCAAAAATGAACTAT
>NW_020174373.1:5921379-5939076 GCF_003031525.2 Neophocaena asiaeorientalis asiaeorientalis | reverse complement strand
CACACACACACACACACATGGCTGTGAATCTATGCTTAATATGTAGCAGCATACACACACACAAACAGGCACTCACACGTCTCACTGTGAATCAATGAACCGCCTATACCATCACACACAGAGACACGCACATACACGTCTCACTGTGACTAAACGCACAGCGTATACTAGCCCGTACGTCCACACACACACAGGCAAACGGCTCGCTGTGACTCAATGCTCAGCCTATACCAGCGCACACACACACACCCTCCGGGGTTCTATTGTTTTAATGGGAAATGCAGAAAACACACACTCAGGATGCCTGGGCTTTCAGGGTACAGCCACAGGGCAGTACAGCTGACAGGTTAACGATGGAGTCAGTGTCTCCTGCGTCCCCGTGCCTGAGACTGGCTCAGCGTGTGCAGTGCAGCTGGCCCTGAAGAAGCAAAACGTTGAGCATCTCCTTCCATGGGTCGTGGAGTGCGGCACAAGGGTCACTGGCTCCCAGAAGCACCATCCCAGCCGCAGCCTAAGGTGCGTTTCCATTGCCCCCTGTGTGATGAATTCCTCGACCATTTCAGAACTTCCATAAGACAAGCAGAGTATCCTGGTAGAAGGCAAACATAAAATGTATGAGGCATTTGTGCACTTTTTAAAAATCTGTGATTTGGGTCAGTTTTTTTCTTGTTCTAAATACAAATTCACTCTCCAAATTTTGAGTAATACTTGTTAAGAAAAATTCCTCCCTCTTGGGGCTTCCCTGGTGGTGCAGTGGTTAAGGATCCGCCTGTCGATGCAGGGCTCACGGGTTGATCCCTGGTCCGGGAAGATCGCACATGCCGCGGAGCAACTAAGCCCACGTGCCACAATACTGAGCCTGCGCTCTAGAGTCTGCGAGCCACAGCTCCTGAAGCCCGGGCACCTAGAGCCCGTGCTCCGCAATAAGAGAAGCCACTGCAATGAGAAGCCCGCCCACCGCAACGAAGAGTAGCCCCCCTCGCCAGAAGTAGAGAAAGCCCGTGCACAGCAACGAAGATCCAACACAGCCAAAAATAAATGAATGAATGAATTAAAAAAAAAAAATCCACCTACCAAAGCAGAGGACACGGGTTCAAGCCCTGGTCTGGGAAGATCCCACATGCCATGGTGCAACTAAGCCCGTGTACCACAACTACTGAGCCTGCACTCTAGAGCCCGTGAGCCACACCTACTGAGCCCACATGCCACAAGTAGTGAAACCCGCGCACCTAGAGCCCACAACAAAAGTAGCCAGTGCAACGAGAAGCCCGTGCACCGCAACGAAGTGTAGCCCCTGCTCGCCACAACTAGAGAAAGCCCAATGCAGCCAAAAATAAATAAATTTGTTAAAAACAAAAGAATCCCTCCCTCTCAATTGGCTAACCTTCGGGTCCCACCAACCTGCTGCACAGCAGAAGCGTTTCTAATCCGCCAACCAGGAGCAACTGCCGTGTGCTGGGTGGTTCCGACAGATGCGTTTGGATGCAGGGAAGGCACTTCCTCCAGATCCAGAATACAGTGGCGGCAGCAGAAGTGTGGATGCTTCCACTGGCACCCCTCTGATCCAGGCACGGGTCCTGAGCTCAACTGCTCTCACAACAGCTCTCCTCCAACTGCAAAGGAGGAGGCTGAGGCTGGAGAGGCTGGCACACGCTCACAGCCATACGCCTGAAGTGACAGAGCTGGCTGTGCTCCAGGAACTTGGCTTCGGGTCCTGGACGATTTAGTGCTCTTCGGTATCGGACCCTGGTGTGGGTGGTGTGGCCCATCAACGGCCCCAATTCTTCACACCTCCCTGTAGCCACATTCTGCCACGTGACTTACGGTTCCTTCCACTGAAGGGGTAGAGCACATGCCACACCCTCTGACTTCGGGTTTGGCTGTGGCACTTGCTTTGGCAACGGAAGGTTAGCAGGTGCACTGCAAGCAGAGCCAGGAAGAGCACCGCTGGGACTGGGCTTGTTCTCTGACGCGTCAGGAAAAGCACCGCTGGGACTGGGCTTGTTCTCTTATGCGTCAGGAAAAGCACCGCTGGGACTGGGCTTGTTCTCTGACGCGTCAGGAAAAGCACCGCTGGGACTGGGCTTGTTCTCTGACGCGTCAGGAAGAGCACCGCTGGGACTGGGCTTGTTCTCTTACGCGTCAGGAAAAGCACCGCTGGGACTGGGCTTGTTCTCTTATGCGTCAGGAAAAGCACCGCTGGGACTGGGCTTGTTCTCTTATGCGTCTGCCACGGACCCGCCCAGGCCAAAGTCCTGGCGCCGGGAGGAAGGTGACAGGCACGTGGAGCAGAGCCTGATCTACAATTTCATGAGCTAACGGAATACGTCTCACTGGACCCTGCTGAGATTTTATAGTGCTTGTTACACAGCACTGCTGTGGCAGGCACTGACTTATACAACCTGTGTCCGTGACATTTTCCTGACTGCAAATTGACTGCCCTTTACTAGACTGGCAGAAATAGTCACATACATACATACATAGAATTAATCCCACCATTTATCAATGGTTGAAGAATCTAATGTAAGGCTATTGCAATTCTTTAAAAAAAAAGATGTAAATCAAAGACATGCTCGGTTCACTGAAGGACACCATTTATTTTGTGAACGTCAAGCAGAATGATCTGTTGAGACGTAAGTGAAAGTATTGAGCATGAAATCTGTACGCATCTTCCAGAGTGGACTGCAGGAGAGAAGCCAAAGGCGCGACGCCCCTGACTGGAATCTCGCTGTACAGAACATTCCACAGCTGAGCTATGACCGAGAGTGAGCTATCAGCCACCACCGAAGAATGCCAAGGGCAAAACATTAGCACCAGATTGTCTATATGCAATAACGTAACTATATACAAAGTTATGTACATTGACTCACTGCAATCTGTGGGTCCCCACTAACCAGACATTTAAGAGGCAAACGGGAATGTTGTGATTCTATGTGCTTCGTTAAAAGGACAGTAGAGCACTATATATTGCTATGTAGAAGAGAAAGTTCTCAAAAGACACCAAAAAGCTGAATACAGACACAAATTCTATTTTCACATTTTACAGACATATCATCAAAATGATCACAATACTGTATTTGAAGGGAAAGAATCACAGGTAAAAGCTTTGTGACAATTCAAAACACACTGAAATCACCGTGGTTGTCTCCCCGAATAGACAGCCAGCTTTACCTTTCCTGACGTGATCAGTTTTCACAGCAAGTGACCCACGCCACGTGGCAAGGACACTTCGTTGGCAGAAGACGGATTTTTCAAGTCAGGAATAGCTTAATTGAATAAGAGTAAAAACTGTTGAAAAGGCATTCTCTTTGGCGTCGGTGGGCTGCCAAAGGAGTGTTTATTTTGCCAGCATCACTGACGCCTGCCAGGTCGGCCTCCCCTATGGGTGCACGGAGGTCACTGCGGCAGCCCGGGAGTCCAGTCTCCCCTCTGGCTGGCGAAGCGTGGACTAGTTAGTGTCCTTTAAGACATTTGTGTGCATCTGTGTTTGGTAAAGCAGCGGCCACTGCTGACAGAGGGACATCTCCCCCCGCCGCTGGAAAACTTTTTATAGGAGTAAGAGGAATAAGGAGTAAAACAATCTCACAGACCAAACCAAAGTCCGCACATCACCTCGACGTGAAGTTATTCTAGAGCTTCTCCCGCCATTAACCACACATTTCAACAGATGAGCTATGTGACGAAACTCACCGCTCCACAGTGATCAGATTAAAAATAAGTACGTGAGAACCACGCCACTGGTGGCTAAAACATCGATTCACGTGCTTACTCGCCATGCACATATCCTCTTTGGTGAAGTGTCTATTTCAGTCTTTTGCCCACGTTTTAATCGGGCTGTTTGTTTTCTTACTGTTAAGTTTGAGCGTTCTTATACATTCTGGATACAAACGGTTTGTCACATACATGATTTGCAAGTTATTTTCTCCTAGCCTGTGATCTGTCCAGTGGAAAGTGACAGCTTGACAGTTTTCTTTAGTAAATAGACTCTTTACCATCTCACAATTTCAACCACTAAAAAAGGGTACAGGAGCTGTACACTGTGTGGCAGAAAAAGATTGGGTCTAGGAGTTCTGTGGTCCACCGGGACCTCTGAGAAACCAGAGCAACGGTTCTTAAACGGTGTGTGGCCCTTACGGCACGGTAACAAATAGAGGCAAAAAGAGAGAAATTGCCAATTGTCATTAAGGATCATACACACACAAAATAAATGTTCTGGGGAAAAAGTAAGTTAAGAAATATCTCGTCGGCCTTAAGCAAAAAAACACCTAGCAAGCACATTACTACTGGACACACTTTTAGCCAAGTAATTTCTCTTTGCAGGAAAATACCATTTGAACCGTGACGTCGGCCGAGAAGTCCTAAAACCGTGTGTCTGCTTTGCGTGTGTTTTAAAGCGCGAACGCTATTTAAGTGGCAATTTTAGAATGAGTGAACCCAACATGTAAGCTCTTCTTTTCACAGTTGGTTTTTAACCACATGGAAAACCATTCACCTTTGTAGAGTGTTACTAAAGTATCATGATCATTCTTTTATGACAGACACAGCGAACGCTCAACACTTCTGGGCCAACAGGAGAAGCCGGCAGCCGCCACCTCCCGTGACCCACCAGAGAGGTCGTGTGCTGGGCTTTGCCCGGCACGCGCTCATTGCCTCCTGAGAGGAGGAAGGGGTGCAGCATAGGAAGACGGAAGGGCAGACCCGAGCTGGCCAGGACCACGTGCGTGCACCTCGGGACCAGAGCCCAGTCCGTACTCGGGAACTCACCGTTCACTGGGCGCCACGTGGGGTTGCTTCCAGGCCAAGGGTGATGGGGAGCCACTCTGCTCAGCATTCAAGAGGGGAACTAAGACATTCAAGCAATCATCCCAAACGCACCCACGGAAATTATTGCTTTTCTAACGGCCCTTTGGTTCTGGGAGGGATTCTCTCTCCAGGACCTAAGTCCAGGCTGCGGTTTTCATCTGCCTCCTCTTGCGTGCCCTGCCAGGGAGGTGTCGGGCGGCCCGCCCCTCACTTGCCCCTGTCGGGCGGAAGGCTGTCCAGCAGGCACTTGAGCTGCTCTTCGCCCAGGTGGATCTTGTCCTCCAGCTCGCGCTGCTCGATGAGGAGGGCCGACTTCATCCTCACGAAGTGCGCGTAGTCGGCCAGGCTGTCCTGGCTGAGGTAGCTGGCCAGGATGTCAGACACGATGCCCTCCCGGCGGTCCAGGTTCTCCTTCAATTCCTTGGCGTCCTCGTGCTGCTGGATCAGGACCCGCTGCTTCTCGAGCAGGGATTGCTGGAGAGACAGAGAGAGACGAGGCTGCTGGGGACCAGGCAATGGCGGTGGGGGGGGGGGCCGTGTCCGGCCAACGCCTCCAACACACCCGGCAGCTCTTTTGGGGGCTGGTCCAGTGGAGACCCTGACGCCACCCGAGCTAGGGACCCGCGCAGAAGCACCTGGGGCGTGGGCAGGAGGCACCTCGCAGAGCGGAGGCCCCAGCGCCAGCTCCCCCGTTGGTGCTCTTGGGCCACTGCCACCTCCACTTGCTCCTGTCTTCGTGAAAGGCCGTGAGGAACACGGGAGCCATGCAGGCACGAAATGCTCCAGGACCGGGAGATGCTCAGAAAGAGCAAAGGGCTGAGGCAGCCGGTGTGCATCCAAGGCCTTTCCCTGCCAATACTGTGGCCAAACGGACACAAGGTGCGGGTTCTAAAGAGATTCCAGGGCAGGACTGCTAGACCCTTGCGGCAGACGGAGCTGCAGCCCGGGAGCAAAGCTGTAGCAGAGGCCATGAGAGGGGGCGGCGGGGAGAGACCGCGCCTGTCGGGGAGGTGCCCTCTCTCCTTCCGAGGGTCCCGCCCTGGGTCACACAGACGCCCCCGTTTCCAGAACGCAGCTCTCACAGTCGCTGTCTGCCCACAGGGCGCGCCCCCACTTCCCCCGCCCTCTCTAATGAAAACAGGGGGGGAGAGGTGAACGCGGTAGATGTCTGCAAGTGCCGACTGGCAGAAGCCACGGACGCCCTGTCCTCGGTGCGAGTTTCTGACACCAGCAGGGCCACTTTGCAGCTTGGACATTCTACCCACGGCCACGCGCGAGCATCCAGGGTGCGGGAGCACTCCACAGAGCGCTGATCCACAGAAAGAGCTCAGAAAAGGTGAGCTGCTATTAAACGGAGGCGGACAGCAGAAACTGCCCCTGGGGTGAGGCTTCCGGGAAGCGCCCCTGACTGCACAACCTTTCGGGGTCACCTGTTCCGGGGGACATCTTGAGCTTCAGGTGTATTTTCACGGCAAGAGGCAAGGTATAAGGCCAATTAATGCCACCCGAAAGGGAAACAGACCTCAACTGATGGAATAAATGCGGTTCGGGCCACTAAGGTCAGTTGGGCTCCCTGGCAACTAGAAGCTGCTGATGGGAGGGAGAGATTCACGTGTCTGCATCTGCCCACGTGCTCATTTTCTACCTGGGAAGACAGGGGAAGCCGCCTACAGCCTGAGGCCACATCTTTCCACTTGTTAGCGTGCCTGTCTCTGCAAACCGCAACTTTCCCAAGCCCTGGCTGCCTGACACGGAGGTTTTCACCCAGCACCGGCCACAAGGGAGGCTAGCCCACTGTGCTGCACCTGGACGCGGCAACCGAGCACTCCTTTTGGGTCCACGAAGGTGACGCTGCATCAACCACACACAGCCAAGGGGGAGAGAGCCTGTCTGCTTCTCCTCCCTACCACGGACCCCCTAGGGATGCAGTTGAGAGCTATGCAGCCAGGTCCCCAGGAGGACCACGGGCATGGTCCCCAGTGCGTGATTGCTTCTACTTCCTCCAATTCTAAATAAGGCTTTGTCAGTTCCAAGCAAAGGGAGATACGGATGAGCTGAGCTGCAAAGACAATACTATTTTTCATTTAAACCGATACTTGAGAGTTTACTATTTCCATTACAAGTCAGTCTCTTTCCCATTCATGTTATTTCCCTAAGTTCTTTCAGATAAACTTGGCAAAGATGGCATGAGCAGCAAAATGGAAAGCGAGTGTAACCCAAGGGGATCGGGGTCCAAAGCCCCAGTTACTTTTTCGACCCTTATGCCCCTTATGCAATACGTTCTGTGATTGATAGTCACTAACGACTTGGCTAAGCACAAAAGATCACGGGCTCAAAGCCACGCGCTTTGTAAGATCTTTCTGTGTAACCTGAAACCACGCTCACCTGGAGTCCAGGGGGAGGGGTGCCTTTTCTGCTCCCCTTGTAGAGAAGTTAAGGTGCCTTATTAATGAAGAAGATGATCATTTTGAAGGCCTATTATGTGCAAAGAAGCAAACTAGATGTGCTCCTGCTACCTGACCTACGAAGTAGTAAAGCCTGTAAGGTAGATGGTGTCTTGCATGTGCAAAGAGCAGACACGCAGACCCACTAAGAAATGTCCCAAGTTGCACTGCTGTGAAGGGAGGAGGAAAGCAGACCCTGCCGGCCCTCTTGTGAAGTCCCAGCAACCAAGTCACCATAAAACGCCACTGTCAGTGGGTGCCGAGGACTCGTCAGGCAGTGGGGAAGCTCCACTTACCAACGTACCTGCGGACGCGCGCCATGCCTCCTTCCCCCCTCCCGCTACAAGGACGGAGCAAGCACGCCCTGGGCGTTCAACGGCGTCTTGCGCTACGAGGCGTACAGGTGGCCGCGGCGGCTGAACGAGGCTTCCCGGTGGTCTGCTCCACCCCCCACAGGAAAGCCACACCCCCCCATCCCAGGTCAGCCCTGGCCATAGTTACCCGATCGCCAGGAGCAGTGCCGTCGTCCAGATTGTTGAGGGCGTTTTCCACGCGGGCCAGGCGGCCGGACAGCGACAGCAGGAGGTTCACCACCTTGTCCAGGTCCCCGATGAACATGCGGAACTTGTCGAACTCGTTGGGCTTGCAGACGGCCTTGGCCAGGGCCTCCACCTCATCGCCCAGCGCGCTGTTGGCCTGCATGTCCTCCCGCAGGCTCTGCCGCGCCTGCCGCAGCACCTGCAGCTTGCGACCGATGCTCTCGATGAGCTCCTGCTGTGGGCACAGGGCAGGGGACGCGGTCAGGGCTGCCTTGCGGCACCCCCTCACACATCCCGGATCTGCGGGCAACTCAGCTCAGCCGGGCAGCGGCTTGGCTGGCATCAGTAAGTAACAGGGGGACTTCCCTGGTGGCGCAGTGGTTGGGAATCCGCCTACCAAAGCAGGGGGCACGGGTTCGAGCCCTGGTCCGGGAAGATCCCACATGCCGCGGAGCAGCTAAGCCCGTGTGCCACAACTACTGAGCCTGTGCTCTAGAGCCCGCGAGCCACAACTACTGAAGCCCACGTGCTGCAACTACTGAGGCCCGCGCGCCTAGAGCCCGTGCTCCACAACGAGAAGCCACTGCAATGAGAAGCCCGCAGCAACGAAGACCCAACGCAGCCAAAAATAAATATAACTAACTGGGGATGTTTAAGACTAGGGGAAGGATAAGGCCTTCCTGTTCAATCATTGGTGTTTGATTTAGAAACGGAACAGAACAAACCTATTCTCACTCTGTGACTGTCCTATCAGACTATGCAGGAGTGGGACCCCTGGGGCTACTCACGGTAAACCTCGTTTCGGCCTGTATGTTTGCAAGGATTCTCCGGGCCTCTGTGATACCCTGTGCTTCCTTCTTTGTTTTTTGTTTTTGTTTTTTCTGGCCGCGCTGTGCGGCTTGTGGGAGCTTAGTTCCCCGACCAGGGATCACACCCACGCCCTCAGCAGTGAAAGCGCCGAGTCCTCACCCCTGGACCACCGGGGAAGTCCCTGCGCTTCCTTCTTTGGCAGTTCCCAATTGGAAGACTTACATGCACACAAGTTATTGAGTCTGGTACTGAACACCTGGTACTGAACTCCGTGAGTAAAACGTGTTTTCCATGTAGAATTAGCAATAAAAATTAAGAGAAATGAAGGATGTCAATGAACTAGGCAAGTCTTTCAGAATAATAAAGTACTGATCTCCATCTGACCAAAATGTAAATAAATGACTTCTTTAAACGTCAGGCAATACACGTGCTGCCACGTTCACCGTCCTGCCTCTCTTCTCGTGTGCTGTTCTGACCAAAATGTAAATAAATGACTTCTTTAAACGTCAGGCAATACACGTGCTGCCACGCTCACCGTCCTGCCTCTCTTCTCGTGTGCTGTTCTGTGGCATTAAGGCACACGCACGGTGCTGGGCGGCTAGCACCGCCACCCATCTCCACCCTCCAAAACGGAAACTGACCATTCAATACGAGCTCCCCATTCCCCCCTCCCACCAGCTCTTGAAATGACACGTACAAAGACCTTTTCATCGGTCGCCATCGCGGCACCATGTGGTCCGAGTTGAGGGGCAGAGAAAGCAGATTATCTGTCTCGTGGGTCATCACATTTGAGAAAAATTACAAGGACCGCTCAGAAGGGGTCCAGCAGGGAAGCCTTCCCAGAAAAACCCTGTTCCCATGACTACGGACGTGCTTCTGCTGTTAAACCCACGCATGGCAGATGCCAACCGGCAGCCCGCCCTGACACGGTGAAGGGCCAACGGCGAGAAGCAAAGTCACCCGTTGTCCTTTTCGGAACCCTGCTGCCACCCGCCCTGTACAAGTCCGCCAACGTCGTGTTGACGGACACGGCAGGTTACGTGGGGTTTAGGAGGCCAACGCATCCCTGTGCTAGCCCGAGGCTGGAGTGATGAAAACGGAGGCAGAGCTCTGTTGCCCGCACCAAAATGAGGATTAAACAATTAGTTGGAATGTTAAGTCCGATTAGGATTTTTAAACTCAAGTCTGTTGCTCCACAGTGAGTAACACTATTTTATGTACAACGGAAGGCTCAGTCTCGTGAAACCCTCCAGGATGGTGTCCAGAGCTGAGCAGGGAGCAGTTGCCCCGACCTCCAGGGCTAACATGAAGATGGGTGAAATCCCCGGAGGCTTAGCCCGCTGCTTGGCATGCAGTAGGTGCCTGTCCACAGCTGCTGCCGGCAAGACGGCAAGTGTGCCTGAGAGGCTGCTCCGAGCTCACCGCGACCATTCGGTAGACACTGCCCCATCCCAGGGACTATTCGGGCAGGAGAAAAAAAAAAAAAAAACCCACCTCGGGAGACCCGCTGAAGCACTGGAGGCACCCTACACTTCGTACGCCTGATACGGGTGATCTGTGTCTCAGGACGATGCTTCGAAAGAGGGTCTCCATGCAGCATTTTTCCTATCAAGCGAGCCATCAAGTCCGCCCAAGCGCACCTGCACGGCCCTCCCTTCTCCTCGTCCCGTGCACACTTTGTAAGCGCGTGACACCGTAGATATGAGGGCACTGGAAAGGCAGCAGAGGCAGCACAGCCAAGAGAACAGGACTACTGGGTCGGCGACAGCGCTGAGCCAGCGCTTAAAGCATTTCCTGCTTGGGGTGCAAGTGCCCGACATACGCTTACTGAACCAAAAACGTCAGCTGGCTTAGGAATTTAATCCTGGTGGGGTGATGGGCAGGGGGCAAGCTCACAGTGACTCATGTTAATCCCAAAGCCGCCATCTATGGGGAGGCAGTGCCTGGCACCTCGTGCCCCCAAAGAAATCGGAAGAGGCCCCAGACAGATGAAAGGAGCGGTACCAAGGCTGCTGCTTCCCAAATTCAGTACATCATGAGAAACAAAGGCATAGTATAAAGAACATAGTTCTTTGCATCTAGGGTGTGGATGGAATTAAAACTGTCCAAACTGGATGTTTTTTCTAGGTGTATGAGAATAACAACTTTGTTTTTTTTTAATTCATTATTTTTAAGAACGTGGAAAACACAACCAGAAGAAAGCAAATGGTGCCCTGTGCCAGACACAGGGCCTCTAAAATCCCAGGACCAAAACTCTTAGTTTTCATTTCCTTTTTAAATTAAAAAAAGGCTATCACTTCCTAAATTGAAAGTCACTTTCTCTTACACAAGGGTCAGGGTATTTCTTCTGGAATGGGTTTGTCTATCATATTTGAAACCCATCAATGGCATTTTTTAAACAACTAGCAATACGAGGAGGTATTAAACATTATCCTTTGCAAGGGTCTTGTCAAAACAAATTGGTATTTTTTATGAAAGCCCCTTCCGAGATGCTAAGTGTACGGAAACATGCACCAAATGCTGGTTCCCTCCTTTTTTTCTCCTGGTGCATGCAAAGCCCCTGGAATAAACCAACAGCACATGCTATCCTCTGAAACTGACTGCCTTGGGCAATTCCTTTCTCCCTTTATGCTAAATCCTTCCTAAAAAAAAAACAGGTAATCACACCTAAATGTCACAAGTCTGGCCCGTTGACATGCCATGAAGATTTGAAGCTCATACAGTAGTGAAGACATTGGCACTGAGAGTAATAATTTTGTCCCTACCGTGACCTCATGGTTACACGCTATTTCACCTTTGACCTCCTCTCTAATCCTCCCCCTTCCTTGTCCACACAGCTGCAGCTATTGGTCGCTGCTGCTTCCCCAACGTGTCACAAAACTCCCACCCCAGGGCCTTTGCACTTGCTGCCCAAACCCCACTCCCCCAGACCCTCCCCAGATCAACCAGACATTCGCTCACACCACTCCAGGTCTCTGATCATCCGCTCATCAGAGCCTTCTCTACAATCATACTCCTTTACCTCTCTCTATTCCTTCACGCTGTTTTAGTTTTCTGACCACCCGACCTACTCCATTAAGGGTTGGCAAACTTTTTCTATAAACGGCCAAACAGTAAATATTTTAGACTTCAGGGGCCACATAGCCACTGTTGCAACTACTCAACGCTGCTGGAGTAGCGTGAAAGCTACCAGAGACCATATGTAAATGAATGAGTGTGGCCGTGTTGCAATAAAGCTGTATTTACAAGAGCAGGTGGGGGGCAGGGATTGGCCCACGGGGCCCTGTTTGTTTTTTTGTATTTGCTTTTATGTTGGCTATCCATCTCCTCTGTGAGCACACAAGTGCCTTCAGGGAAATAAGGACTGACTCCAGTCTGTTTTGTCTACTGCTGTATCCCCAAGCGCCTGGGTGAGTTTTTGGAGTTGAACAGATGATGCTTTTTGGTTAACAACGCACTTCACAATATACTGTTGAATTTAAGTAACATCATCAGATCACAGATACTTGAAAACGGAGAGTCAAAGAGGACATGTGCCTTGCGGAAGGTCATACAATTAAGCCCTCTGGATTTAACTGGGGTAGAAGAGACATATCAGTTGACCTTAAAATGAGAGAGACTGGTGGTGGCCACCTAGCTAATTTGACACTGGATCTCATTACAAAGAGATGGCAAAGAGACCCTGGCAGAGAGGCCCAATTTTAGAACAGAAGACTCACCCACAAAGGGCTTAATACACAGGCCCAAATGTCAGCGTCCCACATAGAAGCCCAACACCAACGGCACTCGGCGCAGGGCCCAGGGTCGGGGTGGAGCCGGGTGCCGCCCCCAGCCGGCCTGCCTGCCTGCCAGCCAGCCAGCCGGTGCGTTCTCGTTTGGAATTGCAGCTCCCCTACCTTCTTCACCGACAGGTCGTGGTCGGCGTCACTCCCTGAATCCTCTTCGGCTTCTTGCTGGTCCTGCAGGTCTTTCATCTTGATCAGGAGCTCCGCCTTGGGGGCCGAGGTGCTGTAGTAGGTGGAGGTGGTGGCCAGGGACACGGCCGCCGGCACACTCAGCTCCTCCTTCCTGGGTAACAAAACGTCAGAACACCCGTTAGCTCTGAGCGTACACACAGACGTGCCCGCGAGTCCCACAGCCTGGGCTGTGACCGGCAAATGGTGGTGCTAACGGAAAGGCACCAGCTAGAGAGATGAGACAGCAGGAGTGGGGAAGGAGTAGGTTGTGAGGTCAGAACTAAAACACCCCGCCAAGTGGTGCTCGAAGGCGCGCCCCGGAGGGAGGAGAGTACAGTGGTATCCGCCGGGAGCCCGAGGTCTACGGGGAGAGGTCTGCCGCTATCCGTAGGCGTGGCCGCACGCCCAAGGTCACCGGGCACCTTTCTACCAGCAGCCGCATTTGCTGCCTCTTGTTACGGCCTGACTTCCTGTCTGCCTGGTACTCCCGCCTACCATCAGTCAACGATGCTTATGGAGACCATGTACAGAAACGGGAGAGAGGTGAGCAGATACACCTTTGTGGGCAGGTGACTGAAGGACAGGGGCTGGAAAGCGCTCTTTACGAAACCTATTGCAGCAAGTTCACGCCCTCAAATAAGCAACAACAGAAAGCCTCTTTCATAAACACACATACTAAGAAGTAGTCTCAACTTTCACTCCTCTTGTGACAAGTTTCTCAACTTCTGTACTAGTGACACTTGGGGCCGGACCATTCTTTGATGGGGGGCCGTCCCGTGCATTGTAGAGCAGCAAGCAGCATCCCTGGTCTCCACCCACTGGATGCCGGGGGCACCTCTCCCAGTGGTGACAACCGAAAGTGTATCCCGACAGTGCCAACTGTCCCGTGGCGGGAGACAACACCGCCTCGTGAGAAGAAGCCCCGTGGGCATCTCCGGAAACGTGTATTTTCACATCTTTGCCAGGACCTGACGTCATCATCCCCAGAATGGGCTTTTAATTTTGGGAGGGTGACAAAAGAGCCCCAGAGTGCTAATAAGCACTTATGGAAATCTGTCCCCAAAGAGCAGTCACGAAAACAAACAGATACACTCCCTTGCCCTTGTAAGCCTAAGAGGCACCGGGCAAAACCACATCCAGCCAGGGGGCAGAACCCAGGGCGGCGTCTACTCACTTCTCCTCCGTGGTTCTGGGAGAGGGGATTTTGGGGAGCAGCTTCCTCCGCTGCTGAGCTTCTTCCAAGAGGTGCTCGTCTTTGGGGAAGATGCCCTCCATAAGGTCCATGGTGGTTTTGATCTTCACGCTGGGGTCCAGGATATCCGCCAGGGACTTATCCTTGCCCGCGATCTCGCGGGCCAGCTCCTCCGACTTGAGGTCTTCGGCAGTCCTCTCTTTGGCCTTCACGTAGCTGAGCGTGGGCGTGGAGGCCCGGCTGTCCTTGGCCGTGGGCACCGGGGTGCCAGGGGGCTGGGGCTCGGCGCCCTGGCGGCTGTACAGGCAGAAGCGGGAGTAGGACTGCTCGGACGTGCTAAGCGTCTTGATGTGGTCCCGCTCGAGCCCGCTGGGCAGCACGGGTGGCTCCGGGACGCGGGCCAGGCCCTGGCGGCTCTCCTTCTCGGGCTGGCTTTCCGAGTGCACGATCTTGACGGGCACCATCTTCACCGTGGTGTTGTCCATCACCCGCTCGATTCTGCAAAGAGAAGGGCCGTCTGTTACAGACCCACTGTACGCCCAGGCACAGACCAGAATTAGACATTGGATGAGAAATCGGCTGGTTTCCGCATCCCCTTACAGCCTGGGAAGACTGACTCAAAGGCCTGCAGCGGCCCCAGGGGAGAAGCCTTCATGGTCACACGTCCCAGGATGGGGAGACCAGGTTGAGGAGTGCCTGCCACCCCTACCTTGATCTCCTAAGCCTCCTGGGCGTGTAGGTGTCTTTCCGTTTTCCAACAGTCACCTGCACGCCTGAAGGCACATCCGTGGGCTTACTGACAGACAGAAGGGCAGCTCATTTGCTTTTAGGTCAGTGGCAGAGCCAACGGTAAGAAGCCTGCTCAGTGAGATTTTCTTTTGCAAGGGAGCCCTGCAACAGACAGGCGTGTTTCCCAGAATTCTGTGTTTCTCGGAATTAGCGTCGGTGCGTCCGCCAGCGTCTCTCACAGCTGGGTTGCCTGCGTGGTCCTCGCGGTGGCCGGAGGACTCCTCTAGAAAAAGCAGCCGTGTTCTGAGCAGCTGCTGAGCGCCACCCGGTCCTGGTCCCGGTTGGAAGCGTCCTTGGACCCTTGTGCGCCCTGGGTCTCACCCCACCTGCCTTCCACTGCCCCACACTTCGAGCTGCCCTCCACACGGCATTTCGTACCAGACAGAGAAGAATCCAGCAGCGAACATGGGACACGCTGCTCCTGCACTACCTTGAAAATGACCCATGCAGGCGTCCTTTTAAAAAAAAAAAAAAAAAGTTTGTCGGTGAAAGCGGTGGAGGCACCTCGAGCAGCCACAGGGAAGAGAAAACGGAAAGGAACGGCCTGGTTGAGGCAATGGGGCTGCGTCAGGGGCCACCCGAAAGCCGGCTGGTGCCGGGGGATTCCCCGGACCAGGGCCGCTGGGACACAAATCCAAATACCCTTGAAGGACAAATTGGAGAAAGAGAGCCATCTGCTGGTAGCCAGGAGGGAAGGCAAAAGACAGGCCAAAATCCTACAACCCAAACCCCAACTTGTTCCTAACTCAGCGTAAAACCACTTCTATGGCCCGAATGGACGTAATCTTGGGGTGCACAAGGGGCATGACACAACACATTACGGTTCTTTCCTTGTTGCTAAGGGTGGGGCACGCAGGCTACAATGAAATAACTTTTATTTTCTTCTCTCCTCCAGCAGAAACCACTGAGAGCAGAGGTGTTTGTTTATTAATCTAGGTGGTCACATATAGTCCCTGTCGTGCCTTCTTAGTGAATGAATTTCTAAAGGCTGTCACTCTGTGCCAGCAGACATGCTGAACTTCCGAAGGAAAATTCTGGCATCTTAGTGAAGCAAGGACACACAAACAGGAACCCCTCTTCATTCCATCCCTTGCATTCCATGCGTAGAGACCCTCAACACCTGTTAGGGACTTCAAAGTCAGCCTGTATTTGCATCTCCCCCAGCCCCGATTCGTGGGGAAACTTAATTTCCAGTGAAGGAAACACGAGGTAAAAACAAAAACAGATCCTCCACAGGTTGTCCTATACTTTCCAACAAAGCGTCTCTTCCTGGTCATCTCTAAGCACAAATGATCTCTCCTCTTGAAACCTGAGCAGACGTTCACATTTAGGAAGTCTGATGAACTTCTACCTCAAAGTGAAGACAAAACACAGTGGACAAGACCTGACCGCAGCCAGACCGCATCCGTTCCTCATGGTAAGCCGGACCAGGAGGGATGGAGGATGCGGGCTGTGCCGGGGCTGGCCCCCTCTCCGTGCAGCGGCTCCTCCCAGAGCGCGGGCTCCGTCCACGTGAGCCGCCGGCCACCCACAGGGGCCCAGCCCCCGGGCCAAGCAAGCAGTCCAACCCGCTGTGCTCACACACCCAGTCCCGAGGGAGCCCTCAGCCCACATGCCACCCTGGGTCTGATAAACCACAACTCCCACAAGGAGATTCTCCAACCACGAGATGCCCGAGGTGACCGCAAGACTGTCCGAACGACCCCGAAGCAGCCCCCCAAGCTCCATGCTCACACACGCTCCCAAACCCAGAAACCGGCCCCAGGAAATCTCCTAGGAACACTGCTGGGAGCAACGAAATCTCTCATCTTCACTCGCCTGTGCTGCTGGGCATTGTCTCCATGTTGTTGTAAACCAGCAAAACCCTCAAAATTTTACAAGTTTTTTCATAGTAAGCTTCCTGGCTTTACGACAGGAGTTGATGCATGTTTATTCAGAGTGAACGAGTACTCCGAAATTCCCCACAGGGTGGGAAGGCTGCACTTCCTTCCTCGCTGCATCCCTTCCGCGGCCTGGCACAAGGGAGGGCTCTGGACCTGCCTGCTGAATTCGGGAAGGCGTGTCTCAGGGACACAGGAGCTGCTCTGCACCCTGGCTGGTTCCCCAGCAGAGGTAACTGGAGGGAGGGACAGATGAACGCGGAGGGAGATGAGCGGGGCGGGTGGTGCTCAAGAAATCAGTCAGCACACGTGCAGACAAGAAGAGAGTCTCTGAGCTGTGCCCAAACACCAGGCAGCTTGCGAGGCCCCGGCCAGTGCGTTGCGCTCGCTGCCCGTTGGTGGTTGATGGTGGATATGGAGCCGGCCAGCACTCGTGTGGAGCGCCGGCCTCAGGTTCGCAGTGTATGTCAAGGGCATGCCACTCTCTCAGGCCCACGCTAACCGGTAACACCCGCTCTGGGGACGGGGACACCGAACTCCGTACATTATGAGCCACTTCCTCGGTAGGAGCTTCGTGGGTGGCGTGGCTACCGTCGGCTGCACTGTGCTCCCTGAGGGGACACATACCGAGTTAGCTCTGCACGCTGACCAGAATCGGGCGCTCTACGAGGGCTGGCACGGCGAGGGACGAGACAACCTTCGCTGTCCCAAACGACACATCGGATGGGAACAGAGCGGATGCCTGAAGACACCGGCACTCAGTACCATCAGCAAGCACTGCCGCTGGTTGTTGAAATCCCTCTCACACAAAAGACAGGGCGAGAAAACCCACACTCGCTCGGGACAAGAGAAAATGAAAACCACTCCCCACCTCCTGAAGTCTACAGACGTCATGAGCACTGAGCAAACACTTGAGCAAAGCCGTGGAGCCCGCTGTGCCCAAACCAGCTCCCGAGACTCGAGGGGCCCGGTCACCTTACCTACAGCGGTACTAATACACTCCACCAACCACACAAACTACTTCATCGCTTCTCCTCCCTTTCAGGGCTGAACAACATTGCCAACAGAAAGGAGCTCTAAGTGACACCTGCATTCTGAACGATGCAGAGCAGTGCCGGCCCGCAGGTGCAGCTGCATTTGGCCATGCCACGCATGGAGACCCAGGACGCTATCAGTACTGTTTCCTCTCTGCCAAGTTATCTTAAGGGTTTAAAAAAAAAAAAAAAAAAAAAAAAAAAAAATCAAAAACTCAAAAAGAACTACCATATGATCCAGCAATTCCAC
>NW_020174373.1:5909003-5921358 GCF_003031525.2 Neophocaena asiaeorientalis asiaeorientalis | reverse complement strand
GTTTAAAAAAAAAAAAAAAAAAAAAAAAAAAGTTCAAGACTCTACAGCGGGGAAATCCAGCAGAACTTTCCATGATGATGAAATCAGCCATAATCTGGGCTGTCCAGGGTGGTAGCCACTAGCCCCAGAGGGCACAACTGAGCAACGCGTTTCATTTCATTCTCATTAACTTATATAGCTATGGCCACATGTGACTGGTAGCTACTATATCAGACAGTACTGATACGCAGGGCCAGCGAATTCTTTGCTGGGGGGCCGTCCTGGGCACTGTAGGATACTAAGCGGCACCCCTGGCCTCCGCCCAACAGATGCCAGGAGCCGAGGAACAAGCCCCACGCCCAGCAGCTGTGACGCCCAAAACGTCTGCAGACACGGCCCAGTGTCCTCCTGGGGGCCGCAATGCCACCACCCCCCGGCTGAGAACCAGTGCTCTAGAGAATGAGAAGAAAGTCCCCCCACCCCCTCTATTTCTCAGTTCTTGACTGGTCCCTGCCTGACAGCATTCACCAATGGCTCAGTGGGCACAACCGACAATCCCAGGCCGGTAACTCTGAGAACAGCACCATGGGACGGGATCGAGTTTTCCTCTGCTTTAGTAAAAGGTACACACCACCTCAGCCTTTTCATATAAAAAGAACTAGAAAAAAAAGGCATGTGGAATCACTGGACATCATGAAAAACACCGATTTTGCTTGAAGGTCTCATGCTTAGGTTAAACTTGATTACAAACAGAACTCAGCTGGGAAAACCAGCCCCGCTGTGCAGAAGCCTGTAGGTAACGCAGTTATCAACCTGTCGGGCTTGGGAACAGGACCAGGGCACAGTCTACTCCCTCCTTTACCTCCCTCACCCCCGGTGGGGCAGGAAAGCCCCCAGCAAGTTGACAATCCAGCTGACCACTCGAGTGGTGGGTTCTCCCCCACGTCAGTCCCCAGGACCCACTTAAACTCCAGGACGGGGAGCCGGGAGCAAGGTGGCAGTGGTTCACCGCCCAGGAAAGGAGCGCTGAAAGCCTCCCACGGTGGAAGGGGGCCGGCAGAGGGGAAGAAGGCCTCAGGCCGCCGTCCAGAGACACTACCTGGTGGAATTATCATCCTGGACGAGCAGCGGGGGTTTGTCCGTCAGCTTCTGGGGCGCGAACTGAGGCGACGGGGAGCGCGAGGTCTCCATGGCGGAGGTCTGCAAAGGCCGGAACTTGGAAAGGAGTGGCGCCTCCCGCCGGGGCCAGCCTGCGCGCTCGTCTACATGCTGTCCGGCCGGCTCCCCCGCAGTCCGCGGGCCATCTGCCGCAGGCCAGGCGGCGTTCAGCTTCTCCGCCGGGGCGCCGGGGCTGCAGCGGGCAAGGGCCGGGCGGTCCGAGCACAAGCACACCTCCGGGGCCAGGGGGCGGGGCCTTCCGGGCGCGCCCAGGTGAGCATCGGTCCGCGGGCGCGCGTTCCTCCGGGTATCTGTAATCGCAAGGAAGGGTCCCCGCCCGGCCACGGCCCTCCGGAGGCACCTCGGGAGCTTCCCGGGAGCCAGCTGGTTCAGAGACCTGGGATGGCTGCTGGGGGTCCCGCTGCGCTCCTGGACTGTCTTCTGCACACGGGGCATCTGCTTGTCTAGGGGAGAAAGGAAGAAAAATGAGCCAACGGTTCCAGTTAACATCTTCTCCCCAAACAGGACTACACCCATGTCTCCATAACCTCCTTCAGTCATGTTAAAGAATTCAATCCACATACGTTTGCCTGCGCCTGTCCCCGCTGCGATTCCTCACACAAGGCATCAACGCCAAACACACACTGGACATTCGCCAGTACGCTGGCGTGTCAAACCACAGGACAGGAGGTACGCACGTTACAGACACACACACGTGTACACACAGACTGCAATTTGGGGGCAAAATATAATCACACAAACATTTAAAAAAACAATGTGTGTAGAAATCCTCAAACTGTGACACTCAGAAATATTTACTTCATGTTGCAACAATATTTTCATGTGGCTTATTTCGGGAAATTGCCATATACAAAGGGACAGAACTTTCTAAGACAGGCAGCAAGTAAACTGATAAAGAACTTTAAAATCAGTAGTCTGTTATTAAATATAAGAAAAACAGAGACTGTTCGTTTTGGAAGCTGCAGTGCGACACTGATCTTTCCATACCCATCCATTTCCACATCCGTATCCATTTCTACCTTTCCCTGAAACGTACTTACATGCGCGCACGCACGCACACACACCTGCAAAACACATGCAGGCATGCTTCACATGCACGTATAGCTGTGCCGAAGCTAAAGCTTGTGGGCGTTATAATAACCATCAAACTCGCAACAAGTCAGCCGGCCATGCCTTTGCTGCTTTCGCTGACACACTCTCTTCCGACCTGACTAATAAAATGAGCCTCTGACTGACCTTTCCATTCACAGGAAGAGCTGTTCTCTGTTAAGACACCCTCAGAGCTGTTAAAGGAGACCCTAAAAAGGGCAGCAATCAGAGACCCAGTAGGTAGAGCACAAGTGCCAGTAAGAGATGTAACCTACTGCGAAACAAGTGGGATAGAAGACCTCCTCCCCACACCCTGGCAACCCCTTGGGGCCCTGGAGGTGTGTCCTCCTCCCGGGACACGATACCAGGCCTGGGCATTACAGATGTCCCAACCCCATCCAGGCAGCTGTACTCAGAGTCAACTGCTCGTTGCATGTCTCTCTTGCTGTGTCCTCAGGAGAAAGGTCCCTTCCAGGTTCAATGGCTGGTCGAGAGTAGACCATGGACCACCCCC
This sequence comes from Neophocaena asiaeorientalis asiaeorientalis, assembly GCF_003031525.2. Taxonomy (NCBI): domain Eukaryota; kingdom Metazoa; phylum Chordata; class Mammalia; order Artiodactyla; family Phocoenidae; genus Neophocaena; species Neophocaena asiaeorientalis. The sequence goes on along the minus strand of NW_020174373.1, from coordinate 5,918,597 downwards.
AACTCCCCTCCCTTCCCCCATCAGCCAGCTGGGGCCACACTCCCCACTGGCACTACCTCCAGCCCAGAGACAGCAGCTGGAAGGGCTCAGCATCTGGAAGAGGACAGAAGAGAGCCAGACCTGCTGGGACCCTAAAAGGGGGCAGGTTTGTTCTCTGCTTCCAAATTAAGACAATATTAACCCAGCTCGGGGAAGTTAGGTGTTGTTTATTTTTTTAATCTGTATTGGGCACACATTGATGAAAGAAATGCTAACTTACTGAGGTCTGGGGAAGTCATTCCGGCTTACACATAAGTTAACTTGAATTTTATGCTAACTTAAACAGCCTGTTTGTGGCCTAGCAAACATACACTGTACATCTGCATTAATTATTAAAGAAAAGGGCGCACTGACCACAAGTAAAGAATGTCCATGTTAAAAATAAAGATTAACTGCTTCCATTCCTGGAAAGCCCATGCGGGCGCTCCTTCAATGCTAAGACTCCCTCTCCCGGGTGCCAAGGCCACACTGACTCGCTGCGTACGTGCTGGTCCGTTTTGAAACTGTGAAGCAGTATATTCCTGACTTGTTTAACGTTCTTGGTTTTTGACGAGACATAAAGCTGTACCGAACGCCATGCTTCTTGGGAGCAGTTCCTCAGACTAACCGGGGAAGCAGGCTTCTCTGGGCTGTAGTCCTCAGTTTGGCTCAGATAAAACTCTTTTCTATTCCTGTTATAGATTGTTTATTGATTATTTTCATCGACAACATTAGAAGTTATCAAAATAACCCAAACAATGTAATGGATGCTTTAGAGAACAATACACAGCAGCTGTCTGGTTACAAAAGACAGAATGGCATTCAGGCGTCATCAAATGGACAACCGTGGGAGAAGTGTGCCTCACAGCTCAGATGCCCTGTCACACACTACTTCATCTGGCCTGCCGTGGAAAAGCAAACCTCGTGCCTCCCTTCCATTGAAACTATAGTGCCTCTTAAGACAGTAAAACCTAATTTATGACAATTCATGAACGCCTCCCCAATCTTTCACTTCAAAGAGCTGAGGAACACTTGAACTTTTTTGCTTATTATAAAACTCTTGAACTCTAGCATCCACAGACCCACACGAAAGCACCTGGTACCTATTAAATAAATAGCCACCACCTCATTAAAACGGAGAGTTAAATCAGCTACAATTTACTGCTAAAATCTAAGCGTCTTGGGCCATCTGGGTTCATATTTAATATGTTAATTTAAAAGGAACTCTAGGGACTTCCCTGGTGGCGCAGTGGTTAAGAATCCACCTGCCAATGCAGGGGACACGGGTTCAAGCCCTGGTCCGGTTAGATCCCACATGCCGCGGAGCAGCTAAGCCCCTGCGCCACAACTACTGAAATCCGCACGCCTAGAGCCCGTGCTCCACAACAAGAGAAGCCACGGCAATGAGAAGCCCGCGCACTGCAACCAAGAGTAGCCCCCCCCCCGCCCCCGCCTAGCCACAACTAGAGACAGGCCGCGTGCAGCAATGAAGACACAATGCAGCCAAAAGTAAATTTAAAAAATAAAAGGAACTCTATCTGCAAAGTGCCTTAGACAGGACGCGCTAAGATCTACCCAGAGAAGGTAGAGGTCACCCGTAGGAGCAAAGCCCCACTGAGAGCGGGGGCAGTGACTCAGGTGCCCCGGGCTCCTTCCTGCCTTACTAGCGCGGCAGCCTTCGCAGGACCCGAGGGCACTCTCTAAGTGAGGGCTGTCTGGTCACCTCTCATTGCAGGAGCACAGTTAGTGCCCTGGGGCCCACCCCCCATCTAACCTCAGATGGCAATTTCTGGGCCAAGTTTGTCCTCCACCCCTGATTTTTTCTTGGCTTCCTCCCGAACTTGCAAAGTTAAAGCCATAAAAGCACGAATTGGTTCTTACTGTCCCAGCTGGTAAGAATTCAGGAAATCCAGCTCACAAAGAAAAAAGGTGGGAATTCCGGGTTCTACTGGGGTCATATTCCAGCCTGTGTTTCTAATAGGTTCCAAGTGACTAGTTTGTACATAACATGGATAATGTGTGTGTGTTTACATATCACGTGTGTCGCACGTGTGTCTGTGTGGTATCTGTGTGTATGCACGTATATCCCCTTCTATTGTATCTTCACGGATAGTCAACGGTGACAGCAAGATCCAGACGTAAAGACCAAGAAAATACAATGAGTTAAGGACTCTGCACGGGCGAGTAAGCAACTAAGTATCTCCCTGCACGCACTCCTGGGTGGACCCAGGAGCGGGGAGTCAGCAGCGCAAAGGAGAACTGCAAAGGCAGCCGCGATATATGGCTTCGGGTGCCCATTCCCCTGTGGAACACACTCAGGACCTGTTACCAAGGAGAGAGCAGCTCCCAGGGCAGGGAGGACAGGCCGGCAGGTTCTCAGCGGCTCCGGGGGCTAGAGCCCAGCAGGCCGACTGGATGCTGTGAAGGACACGGGGAGGGGAAAGGTCCGCGACAGGACTGCAGAGGGAAACACAGCTAATCTGAAGGGGGAAGAGCGCAGGAAAGGTCACCTTCAACACTGCCCGGTAGTGCAAACACCCTGCGAGAGGACCCAAACCACTGTTAACAGCCCCAAAAAATGTAATCAGAAAAAAACAATTTATAAGTTATGTATCAAATGCTCTTGAAATCCCGTCAACACTGCTCTGATTCAAATCTCCACTGTTTTTTTTTTTTTTTTGGTACGTGGGCCTCTCACTGTTGTGGCCTCTCCCGTTGTGGAGCACAGGCTCCGGACGCGCAGGCTCAGCGGCCATGGCTCACGGGCCCAGCCGCTCCGCGGCATGTGGGATCCTCCCGGACCGGGGCACGAACCCGTGTCCCCTGCATCGGCAGGCGGGCTCTCAACCACTGCGCCACCAGGGAAGCTCTCAAGTCTCCACTTCTGATCATGGTGTGGAGACGGCCAGCCCTGTGTCTAAGCACAGGCGGCATCCCTGAGAGGCGGTGGCTGTTTCCAGATGCCATCTGTTCCTGACGAGCCCGTGGCGTCGCTGGGCTCCTTGTGTCCTCGGGTGCCAGTGTTCTGCTCCCTCCCGCCCCACCTTCCGCACAGCTGCCCTGCCGTCACACAGGCCCGCGGCTCCGCCAGCCCTGCGGTCTCCCGGCCTCCGGGTAGCCCCTAGCACAGGGCTGGTCACTCTCTCTGATGACTGTAGTGCTCACTGGTCTCCACTCTCACCCTGGGGCTGTGAGCACCTCGACGGAGACAGGGAGCCAGGTTTTCTTCTCCAGGGCCTCGCGGGCCATCGTTAGCTACGTGCACTGGGTCACACCACGGCCTGGACGTCTGTTACACGCACAAATGCATTCGTGGCTTTCGGTCCCCGGGCAGAAAGGTAAGGAGGGAAGAAGCACTTTTTTCGGAGATGCAGGCAGCAGGGTTCACGTGAGCTTGCATGTGAACATTCCCAACATAAGCAAGTGTTTCTGGATCTCCCTGGGGTCACTAAGTCAGCACACCTCTGTAAACAGGGTGAGCGATCATCCTCGCCAAAGAGGAGAGAAAAATTCCAACTCTTTGGACAACTTAACTCACACAGGCTCCTTCCCTCCCTTCCTAAGTACTTCTGGAATCAATGATCAGAAGAGGACGCACGGCCAAGTGTGACTTGTGCCCACAGCTACGGCTGGAGGCTGTTACTCCTAACATGCTCTGGGGCCTGAGGCGGCTAGAGAGAACTAGGCCACGCCCGACTGGGGCTCCCTCGGGCACCCACTTGCAGGCGCAGAATCACTTACTAGCTATGTGCCGTCGGGCAAGTGACTGTGCCCCCATGGAGGTTCATTCCCTAACCTCCCCGGGTGAACCACAGGCCACATGGGGTCGCTGTGGGCGGGGGCAGAGGCAGACAAAGCCCCTGGTGTGGAAGGATGGGAGTGGGCTTCCTACCAGCCATCGGATGCTGCACCTGGCACCCACCAGGAAGGGGCCGGCGTGCGGCCGAGCAGACCCCAAAGCAGGTCCCTGCGATACCGACACCCTGTGTACCTTCTCCCCATATCACGGCACAGCACAGGCCCCCGAGCGGGGAAGGGCATCCCAGCGGCAGCCCCCCACCCACCCCGGGGCATCTGTGGGTACGAAGGGCACCACCAGAACGCCGTGCAGTGGAACTGCCTCATTGCAACAACAGAGAGAGGGGGAGACAGAGAGAGCTTCCAGCGGATACCACCACTTAGACTGTACACATGGCCAGCACGCCACCAAGGTTAGCCATGGACCGGGCGGCTGGGTGCGCCGGGAAGTGTGCTTGAGAACGTGCTGCAGACCCAGGGTCCGGGGCCTGTGCTGTCTGCAGAGTGAAATTGCTGGTGAGACCCGAGGGGCTGCCTTCCAACAGAGACACGCTTCCACCAAGGGCTTGAGTCACAGTCCCAGGTTCCTAGAAACCGCACGTCTGTTGGTTGCGGGTGTGAATCACGGTGATTTTGTGAAGTGTCGAACTGTTTGTTAACTATCAGGGACACTGGCGTGTTGGGATGTATCGGGCATCGCCACTCAGGTTGTCTGAAGCCGGAGGACCACCAGGCCTTAGCACAGGGCCAGGGGGCTGGGGGGACACGGGACACCCACACCATTCCATGTGCAGGTCTCCTGAAGGAGCCGCTGGTGTCGCCAGGGATCTTCCTGTCCCCCAAGCAATCCCCAGCAGCCACCCATCGCCTTGGGGAACTGCAGGCTCGTCTGTCTACACAGCACCCCATACAAGCCAAATGAGATGGGGGGCAAGACGTGGGAACCCAAGAGAGGCCATCAACCAGTTGACTAACCAATCCATTCATCAATGGACAGAAACACATGAGAGTCCGTTCAAACAGCACGGATGCCCTGGAATGACGGCGTTACCACTCTTCTCCCAGGAGACACCAGTTTTCCTTGGCATTTCCCACATGGGGAGCCCCCCAAGGGCACAGGCTGTCCGACTGTCCTTCTCTCTGTTTCCAGGCACAAAACCAACACTGACCAAATGAATGCACAGATATGCCAGTGAGAATGCAGGAGGACCATGTCCACAAGTTCAGCTCCCAATGTGTATCCTGGAGGACCACCTTCAGGGAAGACAGTAGCCTGAATCATGCTTCACTTACTCATTTTTCTTTTTTTTTTGGCTGCACGGCGCAGCTTGTAGGACCTTAGTTCCCCGACCAGGGACTGAACGCCGGCCCTCGGCAGTGAGAGCGCAGAGTCCTAACCACTGGACCACCAGGGAAGTCCCCGGTCATCTCTTCCCTGCAACCTCTCCAGGGAAGCTTCCTCTGCACCAGCCCCCAAGCAGGCTCTCCCTTCCGCGATTCTAATGCCATGTGGGGAAAGCACTTACTTTACAAAACCAGATGAAATGTTACTCCTTCCGTGTCTTAACAGATGGATAAAAAGGTTTGCTGCTTCCTTTGGGTTTTATTTTTGCTTGCAGGAACTTGGATGGTAAGAGGAAAGAACTCGAATTAGAGAGACTGATGTCATTTGTGGTTAAGTGGGGAAGAACGGATGAAAAGACGCCACTCACACATGATCCAAAACCAAATGTGTAAAGGCACAGATGGCTGGTTTCCAGTAACAGAGAACACCTGGATCCAGAGATGATCACCTGGGACAGCCCCTCAAGTATCCAACGCTACGTTTTCAGAACACGTTTCGAGAATCTATTCCAGGCCTTTCTTACTTCTGTCGCTAGAGACCTTCATTCTTCGTCCCAAGATGTGACCCTTGGAAGTTTTGTTTTTGTTTTGACAGAAATCAGGCAAATCCCCTCTGCCAATCAAAGCTCCAGACCGGTTTCTGTTGCGAAATTATTTTTCGGAAGAATAGAATCATATCACCATAGACTAACGGAATAAAAATGCTATTTTCACGTGATTTTTTTTAGCCAAGTTTTCTTCTGCCTTTCTCTTACTTGCTTTGCTAAAAACATACATTACACACAGTCTTTTGGGCAAGCCTGACACCGATCTGAAATTTTCTTACAACTGGCCAAACTGATTGGATTAAGATGCCTGGAGAGGCGGGGCTGGCCATCGGCAATGCTGGGCCACCTGTCATAGGTGACAATTTGAGTGTGTGCCGTAAGCTGACTCGGCAATCAGGCGGGACACGATCTGTCTTGTGAAGCTGGAGGACAGAAGAGGGTCCTCAGGGATCCACAGTGACCTCACAGTCCCAGTGCGGAGCTGCTACCTCTTCAGATGGGCACTCAGACCCCTCGGCTCAGCTGCACACAAAAGGCAGCCAAGCCGGTCCCACACACTCAGCACCGGTCAACCAACAGCTGACCAGAAGGCACCTGAAGCACGGAACAAAACGCAAACCACAGGCAAGGGAGACAGTCAAAAGAAGCTCCATCTGCCTTTGACCCTACAGCCCCTGCTACGTCCACAGGAGACTACTGTATCCTGTTTGATAGTAAACCAGGCTGTCTAGAGAGCTAAGTGCATACATTAAAAAGTATCCCAGGGCTTCCCTGGTGGCGCAGTGGTTGAGAGTCCGCCTGTCGATGCGGGGGATGCGGGTTCGTGCCCCGGTCCTGGACGATCCCACGTGCCGCGGAGCGGCTGGGCCCGTGAGCCACGGCCGCTGAGCCTGCGCGTCTGGAGCCTGTGCTCCGCGACGGGAGAGGCCGCAACAGTGAGAGGCCCGCGTACCGCAAAAACAAAGTATCCCAAACCCACAGAAAAGAACAGAGCAAACTGCAACAAACATCAGAGGCTTTACTACCCTCCCAGGAATAAAGTCACCCTTTCCGTGCTCCTTTCCAAAGTTTCCAGAAAGAAGAAAAAACAGATTGCTGCAGATACACAAGCCCTTGCCCTTCCCTCCCACCCAGAACCACCCCTGCCCTTACTGCGGAGAGCCGGGCAACATTTTTAGTTTTATTTTTTGGTTTTAAAGCAAGCTATCTATCTATCTATCTGTCTATTCATGGCTGCACTGGGTCTTCGTTGCTGCATGTGGGCTTTCTTGAGTTGCGGCAGGCGGCAGCTACTCTTCGTTGTGGTGCGCGGGCTTCTCATCGCGGTGGTTTCTCTTGTTGCGGAGTGTGGGGTCTAGGCACACGGGCTTCAGTAGTTGTGGCACGTGGACTCGACAGTTGTGGCTCTCGGGCTCTAGAGAGCACAGGCTCAGTAGTTGTGGTGCACGGGCTTAGTGTCTCCGCGGCATGTGGGATCTTCCCGGACCAGGGATCAAACCCCTGTCCCCTGCCCGGCAGGCGGATTCTGAAACCACTGTGCCACGAGGGAAGTCCTAAAGTTTTTTAGGTAAGAAAATTTCCACTGAATGTGTGAGAGAGGTTATACAGGCAATCCCCAAGTATCCGACAATCATTTTGTACTCACAGCCAATCTTATTTCTTCAAACCAACCCCCCCTCCAACTCCTGTCGAGACTGTTCTGAAGAATGTAGATGATGGTTTTAGACACACGAATCTAAGCTCTCCTCAGACTTACTCCATCAGAAAGCCAGGCCTGGGCAGATGGAGGTAGGGACCGGGGAGGAAATGCTTGCCTGCAAATCTGTGTCTGACAGAACACCTCCCAGGCAATCTGGATGTCACGCCAGTGGTAGGAAGCTGTGCTTTATGGGACCTCCCTTCCCAACTTCCTTCTCTCTCACTTTTCTATCCACTTTGGGTATTAAAAGCTACTCCTGAAGTTTTCATCCTTGGCGTGGCATGTCTCTCCCCAACTAGATCATCATCATCTGAAAAAAAAACACAAAACGATGAGATACCCCTTGGTACCAAGCCTGCAGGGACCAACCCACAGTCGTGCACCAGGACAGGCTTCCCAAACCCTGGCCCAGGGGATTGGGCGCTTGGGCTGTAGTTTGCTGAGCCCTGGTCTAGAAATCAAGGAAGACAGTAATTTTTGCAAAATGCAAACACATGTCAGTGCTCACTTTGATACGCACCCTGCAGGCTATGACAAGAATGCTAGGGAAGGGATATCATTTACATGGGGGAGCATCTGGGGAGTTTTTTTAAAACAACGATTTTAATTACTTTTCTGCGCCCCCCTCCTTTTGAGCTGCTGGTAGGAGCAATGGTCCCTCGTGACCGTCCACCTGTGAACCAAGGGCACCTCCACAAACTGTCATTCAAAGTCGTGACGGTCCACAAAAAAGGGTGGGGAGGGGAATTCTGTGGTGGCCCAGGGGTTAGGACTCTGCACTTTCACTGCCACGGCTCCAGGTTCAATCCCTAGTTGGGGAACTAAGATCCTGCAAGCTGCACAGAGCAGCCAAAAAAATAATAATAATAACCCAAAATGACAAAAACAAAGTCATAAGAGTTAGAAGAAAAATCAGGTCTGGACAGTCACCGTGATGAATACTATTTTATTACGGCAGACATTTACCTTAGTAACCGTTTTAGGAACATCTAAGTTGTGTCATTTTTATTTAGCCTGTGTCATTTTTTATTAAGTGTGATCTACAGTTGATGAAAACGAAACAGCTAAAAATGTTAGGGCCTAGGTAACAAACAACTTATGAATTTGCGTTCACCTTAATTCTTGTCCCTGACAGGTACACGCTCTTCTGAGCCACTTCGCTGTTTTAAAAATGCACGTTTGATTTCCCAGACAGGTAGCTATGGATGTAGGAGGTTTTCACATTCCATAACATTTCCACTTGCATTTTTCTCCACAGCCCATCCCACTTTTATCAAGGTATCAATTACATACCATAAAATTCACTGATTCGAGGTGTACCCGTTGGACGAGTTTGGGTAAATGTGCAGGGCTGTGCGTTCACCACCACAACCAAGCCTAAATACAATTCCACTGCCTAAGAAAGCTTCCTTTCGCTCTATGGCAGTCATTGCCTGAAATCCTTGTAAGTTACTCAGCACTCTTGTCTGCAAAGATGGCCGACTGCCTGCAGCAGATGTGAAGGATTCAAACTACAAGTCAAACCGTATTGCAGTTATAAGGGGGAAACACCCCATTTCAACACATTAGAGCGTGACTCCATTTACAACATTCACAAGTTACATTTTCTGAAAGCAAAGCCATCTCGTGGTGACGTTTCCGGAATGTTCAAGCGTCCTGTGTGATAGATGACCGGTGATGGGCATGTCCAATCCTCCTGTCTCCTCTACTTCAATTTTACAGACACGCACACATCTTAATTACAGTTAGCAGGGAAGGCAGATATGCTTAATTCTCTCCCCCTAAAATTTCCCGCCCTCCCACCCAAATCAAGGCCAGCCTGCCCGCTTTGATCTGCCAGGTTCCCTCACGTCCGCCCCAAACCACCTGCCACTCGCCAGTCACCCCCGTTCCTGCACATACACTTTGGACAAAGGCCCTTCCCCGCCCCACACAGTTGGGGCTCCCTTTTCTGCCGCGGGGACGCCGTTCCTATTCTTTAAGATCCAAATGAAGGGAAACCTTTTTGCGATCAAGCGCTTCCCCGGCCTATTGCCAAAGATAAGCCTTTCTGCTCGTAAACCCCCGTAAGGGTTTAATCTCTATGGCTTTGTCCCTAAACTGTACTTGACGTGTCTGTATTATTTTAATTTAATATCAGTCCTCTTGGCTAGACTGACAGCACCCACTTCTGTCTTGTCTACCATT
>NW_020174373.1:5902882-5908953 GCF_003031525.2 Neophocaena asiaeorientalis asiaeorientalis | reverse complement strand
AGTCAAGCCAGGCAGACTGATTCTCTTGGGCCTTCTGACTACCCTACATCACAGCCATTTACACTTATGTTATGGACTGAATGTTTGTGTCCCCTGAAAATTCATGTTCAATCTTAACCCCCAACAGGATGGTATCACATGGCTGGGAAATGATCAGGTTGTAAGGGTGGAGCCCTCGTGAGTGGCATTAGTGCCCGTATAAGAAGACACACAAGAGGGCTTGCTTCCCACCACGCCCCTGCTCTCCACCGTGTGAGGACACAGGAGGACGACGGCTGTCTGCCCACCAGGAAAGGGGTCTCACCAGGAACTGAACTGGCCAGCACCTTGATCTTGGACTGTGAGAGATTAATGACCATTGCTGAAGTCACCTGGTCTGTGGTAATCTGTTATATATTATTCTCCATTACAGTAGAGGGTAAGCTCCTTCAAGGGAGGTGCTCTGTCTACCTGATACGACTTTGCAGGCTCCAGGGCACCTAACCACACGAACACAATCGGTAACCTGTAAGATATTGTACGATGTCACCCGAAGACCTGTCCATTGAGAATGCACTTCTTCTTCTGATCTGGAAACCAACCCACACCCTCAGGAGTCCAGCGTGTCGGAGCTGACGGGCCTGGGAGAGGACTCACGTTGCCCCCTCACCTCACCTGAGAGGTGGGCAGCCCCGGCTCCATCTCTGCTTGTGACCACCACGCTGCCCCGACTGCTACAGACATGGGTCCAACGGGCAGATTCCACTAGGGTGACTTGGTCATTAAGGGCAATTCGAACTAACTTGATTTTTCCATACAACAATGACCATCACAAAAATATTAACATTATTGAGAAGCCCGTGGCTCTTTTGAATGTTTGTGGCAATTCGAACTAACTTGATTTTTCCATACAACAATGACCATCACAAAAATATTAACTGATTATTGAGAAGCCCGTGGCTCTTTTGAATGTTTATAGTTCTACGACATCTATTTATCTTATTTCAGCATACTTACACCCTCAATGATCAAATGTTTTGAGGTGACTTATCAAATGAAAACACAACAGGAGCATTAAAATGAACATAGAAACATCCCAACAAGAGATAATATCTTTTTAAAAAGTGGAAAGGCATAAGGGTGGAAAAGCATCACAAAGAGGCTTGTCATTAGGGTTTATGTGCCTCCAATGTGATTAGGGTATATGTGCCTCCAATGTGCTTAGGGTATATGCGCCTCAAATGTGACCCTGAGGTTCCTGCCACCCAGAGCAAAAAGGGAGGAGGTGAGTGGGGGTTATTGGGAAAGAGGGCACGTCTCTATTCTCTGGGGGAGACAAATCTAGTACCAACCTCCACCTACAGAGCTCCACACACCCGAGAAAGCACAGCATGCCCGCCTCACTGATGTCACGAGCCTAAGTGACCCGCCCGACCCCCTGAGCGAGGACTGCAGCGCCCATCTTTTGACTCCTGCTTCCACATGGCATCACCACGTTAGATGTTCATCAAACCCGCGGGTTCTTCTCCCAAGCAGTTTTATCTTCTCTGCAAAGCACTGCAGAGTATTTCAGATGGCAGTCTACACCTCACAAGGGATTCAGCCCATAGACCCCCGGGTGGACACCCTTTCTGCAAACACTGAGCCGAGTGCACAGCCACCAGGAGCCAGCAGCCACCAGAATACAAACAGACTGCACAAAGCCACCTGGCAAGGGTGATGATGTGACAGTTAAAAACACTTGTATGGTTTAAAAGAAAATCTAACCACACCAGTCAGAATGGCCATCACGGCTCCCTGACTTCAGCCTATACTACAAAGCTACAGTAATCAAGACAGTATGGTACTGGCACAAAAACAGAAATATAGATCAACGGAACAGGATAGCCCAGGGATAAACACACGCACCTATGGTCACCTAACCTACGACAAAGGAGGCAAGGATATACAATGGAGAAAAGACAGCCTCTTCAATAAGTGGTGCTGGGAAAACTGGACAGCTACATGTAAAAGAATGAAATTAGAACACTCCCTAACACCATACACAAAAATAAACTCCAAATGGATTACAGACCTAAATGTAAGGCCAGACACCATGAAACTCTTAGAGGAAAACATAGGAAGAATACTCTTTGACAGAAATCACAGCAAGATCTTTTTTGACCCATCTCCTAGAGTAATGAAAATAAAAACAAAAGTAAACAAATGAGACCTAATGAAACTTTAAAGCTTTTGCACAGCAAAGGAAACCAGAAACAAAACGAAAAGACAACCCACGGAATGGGTTTGCAAACAAAGTGACCAACAACCCACAGAAAATATCTGCAACCCACATAAAATCTTTGCAAACGAAGTGACCGACAAGGGATTAATCTCCAAAATATACAAACAGCTCATGCAGTTTAATATCAAAAAAACGAACAACCCAACCAAAAAGTAGGCGGAAGACCTAAATAGACATTTCTCCAAAGAAGACATACAGATGGCCAAGAGGCACATGAAAAGCTGCTCAGCATCGCTAATGACCAGAGAAATGCAAATCAAAACTACAACGAGGTATCACCTCACACCGGTCAGAATGGCCATCATCAAAATATCTACAAACAATAAATGCTGGAGAGGGTGGGGAGAAAAGGGACCCCTCTTGCACTATTGGGGGGAATGCAAATTGATACAGCCACTATGAAGAACAGTATGGAGTTTCCTTAAAAAACTAAAAATAGAGCTACCGTACGATCCAGCAATCCCACTCCTGGGCGTATATCTAGAGAAAACCGTAATTCGAAAAGATACATGGCACACGAATGTTCACTGCAGCACTCTTTACAATAGCCAGGTCATGGAACCAACCTAAATGCCCATCGACAGACGAATGGATAAAGAAGATGTGGTACATATATACAATGGAATATTACTCAGCCATAAAAAGGAATGAAATTGGGTCATTTGTATAGAGATGCGGATGGACCTAGAGACTGTCACACAGAGTGAAGTAAGTCAGAAAGAGAAAGACAAATATCGTATATTAATGCATATATTTGGAATCTATAAAAATGGTACAGATGAACCTATTTGCAAAGCAGAAACAGGGACACAGAAGTAGAGAACAAATGTACGGACACCAAGCGGGGGAAAGGGAGGTGGGATGAATTGGGAGATTGGGATTGACATATATACAGTACTATGTATAAAATAGATAATTAATGAGAACCTGCTGTATAGCACAGGAAACTCTACTCAATGCTCTGTGGTGACCTAAATGGGAAGGAAATCCAAAACAGAGGGGATATATGTACACATATAGCTGATTTACTTTGCTGTACAGCAGAAACTAGCACAACATTGTAAAGCAACTATACCCCAATTAAGGGAGGAAAAAAACCCAAACACTTGTATGGTTGGAAAAAAAAAAAAAAAAAAACTAACCACACCAGTCAGAATGGCCACCATCAAAAAGTCTACAAATAATAAATGCTGGAGAGGGTGTGGAGAAAAGGGAACCCTCCTGCACTGTTGGTGGGAATGTAAGTTGGTGCAGCCACTACAGAGAACAGTGTGGAGGTTCCTTAAAAAATTAAAAATACAGCTGCTGGGAATTCCCTGGCGGTCCAGTGGTTAGGACTCTGCGCTTCCACTGCAGGCGGCCCAGGTTCAATCCCTGGTCGGGAAACTAAGATCCTGCGAGCCATGCGGCATGGCCGAAAAAAAAAAAGAAAGAGCTACCATATGATTCAGCAATCCCACTCCTGGGCATATGTCCAGAAAAGAGGAAAACTCTAATTCGAAAAGACACATGCACCCCAGCGTTCACAGCAGCATTATTTACAATAGCCAAGGCATGGAAGCAACCTAAATGCCCATCGACAGACGAATGGATAAAGAAGATGTGGGGTATACATATACACTGGAATATTATTCAGCCATAAATAACAATGAAATATTGCCATTTGCAGCAACATGGATGGACTTACAGATTATCATACTAAGTAAGTCAGACAGAGAAAGACAAATACCATGTGATATCTCTTAATATGCGGAATCTAAAAAATGATACAAACGAACTTACTTACAAAACAGAAGCGGACTCACAGACATAGAAAACAAACTTATGGTTACCAAAGGGGAAAGGGAGGGGAGGGATAAATTAGGAGTTTGGGATGAACAGATACACACTGCTATAAATAAAATAGACAAACAACAAGGACCTACTGTACAGCACAGGGAACTATATTCAATATCTTGTAATAACCTATAATGGAAAAGAATCTGAAAAAGAATACATATACATGTATAACTGAATCACTTTGCTGTACACCTAAAACACTGTAAATCAACTATACGTCAATAAAAAAAAAAAAAATCTAACCCTAACCAACCATTAGTGTTTGAAAAGCACACAACACACCTCGGGCATCTATTTGCAACGTAAGGAACAGTGACCAAGGAAGGCCCCACTGTCAGCAGGAAGACACAGAAAACGTGAACGGTAATGCACACAAGAAAAAACACAAATGGCTCGATAAGAACACACAAAGAAGTTCAACTTTACTAGTCACCAGGGAAATGCTGGTTAAAAATGAAATCGTTTTGCCTACCAAGTCACAGAATTTTAAAAATGTCTAACATGGACAAGGTGTCGGGAGAAGCAGGACGGGCCTAGGCTGTTGGTGGTGGGCTATGAAAGGGACCCACCTTATGGAGGGCAACTTGGGGGTGTTTTCCAAAAGACTGCCTGGCAATTCCTAGAATGTTCTCCTAAGGAAATGAGCGTGTAAGACCACAAATACTTCACTACATATGTCCGCCGTGGTATCACTTCCCACTGTGAAAGACTGCAAACATCCCTACAAGCCCATGGTGTTCCTACTGGGCTACCACATCTTAGAATGCCAGGCACCACATACATACAAGGGGAGAAAAAGCTGTTCATACACAGTACGTATCGTGAGATCACATGTGTATCAATGAACATTTGTGCTGAAAAAGGACACAAAGTGGGTACAGCGGTCTCTCTGGACGGTGAGGTTGAGGGCAATTTTTAATGTCTTCATTCTGCTTTCCGGAATTTCCATGTGTTTTTAATAAAAGTGTTCTACTTAGTAAAACAGATTTTTTAAAGAAGGAAATGTTATTAAAGACGATATACCACACACCCTAGAAGGCTGTAACCACACATAAGTATAAATCCTAGCTCTCAAAAACATACAACAAGCTTATGAAATAAGGGGCCATTTTTTACTTCTGGGAAACTCCGTGGTAAAAGAGATTAAAACATACTTAGAATAGCATAGGCTCTCCGTAAATTAAGGGAAAACCATCTGCTTTAAGCGTGTCCTTTTAGCACAATGCACGTGACCCAAAATTCTGAAAATATCATCTCAGAATATTGCATGATTGTTACTCAGCTGAACCATATTTAGAAATGATTATTTACTCAATAGGCTCCAGATATTTACTGTACATGAAAATTTACTTTATTCCTATATAAAATGTCTATAATACATTTATGTGCGCATGTGTATGTATACACATACTTGCATGCTCATGTGTATACATATACATGCAGGTGTATACACATATCTGCGGGTGTGTGTGTCTGTATAAATGTTTAATACCCTCATAGAATTGCTGTTTTTTTTTCTTTCTTGCTGTACGCGGGCCTCTCACTGTTGTGGCCTCTCCCGTTGCGGAGCACAGGCTCCAGACGCGCAGGCTCAGCGGCCATGGCTCACGGGCCCAGCCGCTCCGCGGCATGTGGGATCTTCCCGGACCGGGGCACGAACCCGTGTCCCCTGCATCGGCAGGCGGACTCTCAACCACTGTGCTACCAGGGAAGCCCCTAGTTATTCTATTTTTAATGGCCTCCAAATATGTGTAAGCGCCTACTGGCTGGACTTTTTAACAAAGTCATTAAATAACACATGGTATGTAAGCTGTACCTGGGAGAACTTCGTCTGGTAGCAGCTGACTTCACCACAGAACACCTAAGTGGGTGTGCTGTCAGTGACACTGCCATTGCATCAAGAAACCCCTGCAGAGGGCTTCCCTGGTGGCGCAGTGGTTAAGATTCCGCCTGCCGATGCAGGGGACAC
>NW_020174373.1:5886156-5902749 GCF_003031525.2 Neophocaena asiaeorientalis asiaeorientalis | reverse complement strand
AAAAAAAAGAAACCCCTGCAGGCAGAAAAATCAAGTCTGCTGCAGAGCTCATTTATTGACATACGGATCTCAAAGATACTACACACATGTGTGTATCTCATATATGTCTTCACTCACATGAATGTTGGTAGCAAGTGAATACAACAATACAACCCATTGGCCTGGATGTGTCATTTAAGGGGAATCTGAGTCCCTGGCTTCTCTCCCCGAGAATCAAAAATGATGATAGCTGAAAGCGTCCTCAGAAATCATTTCATCCAAACTTCCTATTTCGTGGATGAAGAAACAGGGGGTCACGTCCACGCAGGCTTGGGACCTGAGCCCGCCGTTTCTCAGCCTGGTTAAGAGGTCTTTGTATTACACCACCGCCTCGGAAACCCACACTGGAACCCCTTCTCACTGCACTGTTGGTGCACTGGCCCTGGGACGTGACAGCTAATAACAGAAGAGGTTTGGCATCTTACACAGGTCTATATGCAGGCTGTGCCCATCTGGAGAACCTTCCAACATCCGAGGTGGTAGGACTTAGCAGGAACCCACCAGATTAAAGAGCAGCCATACTGCATGCAAGGGCTCTCCATTAAGAAGCTGTGTGAATCCAGTTACTGAAGCCCCAGTTTGCTTATCGTAAAATGAACATGGTACCCATGTTGTGAGGTCCAAGATATACAGGCGAGAAGCCCTTCTGAACCTTAAGTAATGAATACAAAGGATTCTGCAAGTCTTTTTTCAAAGTCGAAAAACTAAATAACTTTAGGATCTCTTCAGACATCCAGGGATGTCTACAAGCCTCACACAAATGACTTATCTAACCTGTTGGAGGGAAAGCCTGCTAGAACACACGAGTGTCTGCTGACCGGGGAGAGATGGGCCGATCCGGTGGACACAAAACACCACCTCTTGTTTCTACTGCTTCCCCACCTAGACCTTCCTAAATTTTAATGCACACAAGAGGCCAAGAATTCAAGGGAGTGAGAGTAAAGCAAATGCATTCTACAGGCCACATGAAGTATTAGCTTCCGCAACCTCCAAAACCCAAAGGCGGCTGGGGGAGCAGCTGGTTCACGCCAAACACGCAGCCCTCAGCATACATTTACAGGGTTGTCTGTCACCCCAGCTGGGCAGGAGAAGCCTTACCTGACCTGCACGGTCAGCACCAATATGCATGGTGATTTCTAATACTCCTTTTATTAATGGCTTTTCTGTGTTTTGTTCGTTCATGCATTCATGAATGAAAATACCCCTGCAAATATTTTTCCCTAAGTGGTATATGTTTGTGGGCATGTGTGTGAGAGAGACAGAGAGAGAAAGTGTGAAATGTTTTTTCCACTCTGCTTGACAAAAAGCTGCACAGAGATGTCCAGTTTCCTACCAGCCATCAAATACTTTTCTGCAACATAATCATAAAAAAATATTTATAATATACGCCCTCAAAGATTCTGCCCTGCAAGGAAAAGAAATATGTCAACCATTCATCAAACCTGTCCCTGATCTTCAGTTATTTTACGACGTGTTAAAATATCATTTTCCATGCCTTCATTGTGTAAGTCTTCAGACAATGTATACGACAGCAGGTTCTTTCATTATAAATGCTGTCAGGTAGATTTCTGAAAACCTTTCTTCAAACGCCTCTGCCTCTTTACGTTTCACCTAAGCACGACCACTAAGTCATTTCAAGATTGACTCCTACCCACGTGAGTCAGTCAGTGCAGACCCGAACTGTGTGTGAGCGTCTGTGTACCACATACATGCAGCCGTTTCCCTGTGAAAATGGCACACTCCCGCCACACACACAAAAGTCTGCTTTAGTGAAGCAAAACAATTTCAGTCGTTTAGAAATACGGCCAAAATTAATAACTTGTTTTATTTATCACAATATAAAAGGCAAAAAAAAAAAACCCAAAACCCCACAGCACATGTACAGTAAACCCCGTAAGAAATGCTGCCTTTAAATTGTCACGACTGCAGAGCAAAAGCTGCAAAATGCTCAGAACCACCCCGTGCCATTTTCTCCATTTGCATTTTTTCATTGCCATCAGCAGGCGATGAGTGAATTTACCCACCAAGCATCTTTTTCACGACTCAACATGCACACCTGATTTCCCTGCCTTTTTCATTCTGATGTGGCTGACTCACCATTTCCTTTCTACATCCACAGTCAAAGCCTCCGTTGTGAGAACGCTCATTTCTCACTGCTACGGAAAACGAAAAGGCAAAGCAAGGAAGGGTCTTCGTGAAACACTAGCGCCCTCCCGCCGGTCTCCTCGGGGGACCCTTCCGCAGGGAAGGCAGGTCTGCAGACCTCACGTGGAGCGCGCCCCACATACCAAGGGCTCCCAGTCACACCAGCTCACCGCCCAGAGCAAGTCCCGAGAGGCACTGCCTTCTAGCTCCAGCGCGCTTTCAGCCAAGGGCAGAAACCCAGGCGACCAAGACAGCACGTGTGTACAAGCACACACACACACACAGACACACACAGCACGGGCTCGCGTGCCCACACACACACGTGCGCACGGGCAGAGCTCAGGTGGACTCTGCACGCCGATCTGCATTATCGTTCACTTTCAGGCAGAACAACACGTGAGGAGCGTGTCTGCAGACCTCTCCCGCTGGCCTCACACCGCCCTGTGAGCTGACCACCTGCACTTCAAAACAGCACAACAAAAGGGGCACGAGTCGCTGCAAAGCCCGGCACACAGCCACGGCGGCAGGAAAGCATCCCTGCCCCGAGAGGGGGACCCAGGCTCTCTTACCGCCTCTCCGCCCGCCGTGAGCACAGCGCCCCACGGACCCGCTCTGCGGCAGCCCCGGCGTCTGCCTGCCTGTCTGTGCCCGCTGCCTCGTGACGGTCAAGTTCACGCAGCCCCGCCCCCACCCCCCCACTCTAACCCCGGGACTCAAGGCTCCCTTGTGACCTCACTGACGACTCCTGACCTCAGGGGGAAATGTTCCCAAGGCTTCTCTGCCTAAACCCCCAAAGCCTTGCCCTTTTAAACCCCTAAAGGCACGGGTGTCTTCCTCTTTGTAATTTAAAAGAAGGAAACGCAGAAAAGCCTGCGGCACGAATTTTACGCAGCTTTGCCTGTTTAACTGTGCTAGACCATGGTATAACGTGTGCAATCCAAGGTTCAATCCCACAGCCGTTAAGTCAGATGAAACAATGACGTTTAAAACAAAACAAAACAAAAAACACTCGACAGCCTATTTTACGTCCTTCTGTATCTGGGGGTTTATTACACACTCAGGAGGAACGTAACCCAAACAACTAACAAAGTGTTTCCGGAGGTTTCACTGCGTACAAGGCATTCGCTGCAGACCACAAAGGGGTCACAGGCTGACCCTGACACTTCACAATGATCTGCATTGAAAGTCCCCGCGCCCCACCTCCCCTCCTAAGGCAGCTCCCGCCCCCTGACGCAGGCAGTGCCCCTCCCACCAGGGTCTCTTACAGCCACACGGACAGCCCCGACCCTCCCCAGTCCTGCACTTACCCTCCAGGACGGATTCTCTCTTTTCACCACCTGCTTCAGTCAACGTCTTCAAAATTCACTGCGGTTACTTCCGACTCTTCCTCATTTAAACAAGTAACACGTGCTACTTTGCAGTATCTCCCACGTTACCACTATTTCACCAAGAGTGCCTTTTTCCATTTTTTCATACCTGCTTGATTTTAAGCACTGCGCTGCTGCCTTCGTGTGACACCCATTTGGCATTTAAGTGAGTCTGCAAGGAAGGTTGGTGTGGCTATCCCATCATCCAGGAAAGGGAAGTTATTAGCAAGCTTAGGTGGCCTGATGCAAGCACACGGAGAACGAGAGTAAGAATTTGAACCTGTGTCTGCCCCCCCGCCACATCCCACATTCTTTGCACTAGTTTTCATCTCCACGTGTTATTCTACCAAGTACAGGATCCCATCACTAAGAGAGGGCGCCATCCACCCCAGGCCAGCTCCACACCTGTCTATACCTCAGAGCACAATGTGAGGCCATCCACGTAACAGGCATCCAGTAAGAGCCTGGCGGCTGATCAGGGATTTCACCCACTTACTGCTCAAAAGGTACGCTCCTGAGGTTTACAAACTGCGTAACTCGAAACATCTCAACACTTTATTTTAGAATGGTTTTAGATTGACAGAAAAATTGCAACGAGAGGAGAATGTTCCCATGTACCCTACACCCCAGTTTCCCCTACTGTCTACACATGACACGAGTACCTTCGCCATAACTAGTGACCCCAATCTTGGTACATTCATATTAACTGGAGTCTACACTTTATTCAGACTTTCTTCACTCTCGCCTAAGAGCCTCCTTCTGTCCCAGGATCCCAGCCAGGACACCGCGTTGCATTTAGTTGTCACGTCTGCTTCAGCTCCTCCCACAGCTTCTCAGACTGCCCTTGTTTTCCATGCCCTCCACAGTTTGGAGGAGCACCGCTGGGATGCGTCTGATGTTTCTGTCGTGACTACCCTGGAGTTATGGACGTGGAGGGCAGGCCACGAGAGGTGAATGCCCTGCTTACCATACAATACCAAGGATCACGCCGTCAACACAGCAGTCTGCTCACCGGCTGGCAGGGTCAGGTACGGCGTGCATCAGCTTCTCCTCGGTCACGTGACTTTCACCCCGCCTGTTCACCCTGCCCTCTGTGGAACGACGTTACCACATGGAGCCCATATTACAGGAATGAAGGGCTCTGCCCCCACCCCCTTGAGGGCAGAGGATCTACAGAGATCTGGAATTTTTCGGCACAGATTTCTCTCTTCTCCCCCACTTATTAATACACCCAATCATTTACGCCTACCAGGGTGGACTCAGGGATACTTTATACGCTGGGTTATAATCCTGCACGACTTTATGGCATTGCAGCTTTGGTCATACCTACCTCTATGTGGGCCCCTGCTGTCCCTCTAGCATAGCCTCACTGTTACAGGGTTTTTTTGGTTTTTGTGTTTGTTTGAACACTTCCTTACTTTTAGGGCACAAGACACTCCATACTCGTTCCGCATACACCCTCTGCCCCAGCCCTTAGCGTCAGCCGTTCCTCCAAGGAGCCCTGCGTCCTCCTCATGGAGAAGCGTATTAGAAACCAGGATCTGGGTGCTGCTTTTGCTCTAGGAGTCCAGTTTTAAAGGACACCCTCTATGAACAATTTGTAAAGGGGGAGCACTTTTATAATATTAAGGTTTATCGTTGGGTTTTCATACATCCGTGTTTCCTAGAACAAGGCGTAATTATCAGGGCGTACGAGGTGCTCCAAGCCTACGCTGTGTTAATGCCATTAAGACTGTGCATTGTAAATACCTGTAAGAAGCTGAACACAAATGTGCCTTTACTTGATACAGTACATTCGTGTCCGCGAGGAAGTCCACAAATAAGAAGGGAACGCAACGTGATAAGCACCCCGGCACACTGAAATGCCGCAAGAACTCCTCATGGCCGCTGGGCCAAGCCTGGCGAAGCCGCAACCCTTCCCCAAGTCACTTCGCCTGAACTGAGCTCTTACAGTCCAAGGATGCCAACGCTCCGAGTCAGAGCATCACCAAGGAGCCCGTGCTTAACAGCATCCTTCGCCCTCCCACACGCTCGTGCCGTGAACGGGCCACAGTTACGTCAACCAGGCCGGAGAGACCAGTAAAATGAAAATGGCAAGAGGAATGGACATCACGCTGCAGAGAAGCACGCGAGAAGCCTCTCTGCAAACATCCAGACAGTCGGCCACGCAGGCCTCACCTCCCCGTCCGGGAAGCACGCTCACTGAAGGCCAGTCTCTTACGGCCCTTGGTCAAATCCCAGGGCTGGCAAACCTTCTCTGTCCAGTTTTATGGGAACACAGCCACACCCACCTCTTCACGGACTGTCCACGGCTGCTCCGGGGCTACAAGGGCAGAGACGTCAGCAAGCAGGAACACTGAGGTCCTTAAAGCCCAAAGTACTCACCATCTGATCCTTTGCCAAGTCCGAGCTAGAGCCGCGACTCTCAGACCTGGGTAACGCGTGGCCTCGTTTTAAATTTTAAAACCTTTTCTTCTTGGGGACTCTCAGCACCGACCAGATTTTAAAAATTGAGATGAAGTTCGCATCCCCTCAAATTCAGCCTTTGGAAGCGTATGATTTAGTAGCTTTCAGTAAATTCACAGACTTGTGCATCCATCACCACTATCTAATTCCAAAGCGTTCCCCTCACCCGCCAAGGACTCCACACCCCCTGGCAGTGACTGCCATTCCCTCAGGCCTTCATTCCCGTCAGCCACCCATCTCCCTTCTGTCTCTACGGATCTACCTGTTCTGGGCAGCATACATGCACTAGAATCACGCAACGCGTGGCCTTTTATTGTATTGTTAAATGTGTCTAAATCTATTTTCCTTAGTTTTATGGCTCATAGACTATATATAACACACAACAGATTTGCAAGTGACGTGGGAAAAGAACTATAAAGCCAACGTGACTTTAATGGCTTTGCTGGGAATGAACTCTTCCTCTCGTGGCTCCGGACACCCCACTTCTCGTGGGTTCAGCTACCCTGGGTTCCCAGATGCCACGAAAGGACTCATCACTCGTCTCTGGACAGACAGGACCTAGAGCTCTGCTGGCATGGCGCCCTGATGACTTGTCCCTCGCCTCCACGGGAGAGCTGGGTTCGCATGTGAGCCTGGACTCATTCTCTCCTCCCTGCACAGGACAGCAACCTCGTTACCTCTGACAGTGGGGCTCCCCACACACACAGGCACGACCGTGCACATCACCCAGGATATCCTGGTAAGAGTGTCAAGATTCACATGGAAATAAAGACACAAAAGGTTCAACTCGAAAGGAGAACAGGCACGTTTTCCAGGAACCCACGTGCTCCAAGTGCTGCCTCTGAGAAAACCTCAAGTCCATGCACTTTCCCGGCTCGCGCCCTCTCACTGCCCACGCCACCGCCTTCCTCCTTCACCTTCCTGTCCTCTGACTCCAGCTGCTGGTGGAGGCGGTGCGACCTCCAGGGGAGAGCAGGTGGCTGCCTGGGTGGCCGAGGTGCTCCACCGACTCCTCGCTTTCGCGCACGTTTCACGTCCACTCGGAAATATTTTAATGCCCCTTACACTGCTTAAGAGGCAAATCGCAAAACCACTCTTTTTATTTTCAACATGCGGACCTTCAGCACGTTTATGAGAAAACGGATCTCTGGGACTAGCTGCAGGCGTCTCACCACCACTTAACACACCAAGTACGAGGAAATCAACTCTGACAGCCGCAGGTCCACCTCACCTCTGACCGATGGCAGCCGTGTATCCAATGCAGTCTAACTCTAGAGAGGGCGTCACTTCAAACTGAACCTTAAAAATAAACCCACTTCACCGGGACTTCCCTGGTGGCGCAGTGCTTAAGAATCCGCCCTTGATGCAGGGGACACGGGTTCGAGCACTGATCCAGGAAGATCCCACATGCCGCGGAGCAACTAAGCCCGTGCGCCACAACTACGGAGCCTGCGCTCTAGAGCCCGCGAGCCACAACTACTGAGCCTGCATGCCACATGCCACGTGCCACAACGGAAGCCCACGCGCCTAGAGCCCGTGCTCCGCAACGAGAGAAGCTCCCATGACGAGAAGCCCGCGCACCGCAACAAAGAGTAGCCCCCATTCTCTGCAACTAGAGAAAGCCTGCACGCAGCAACGAAGGCCCACGCAGCCAAAAATAATTTTTTAAAAAAGGAAAATGCGAAGTGGAGAGGGGGGGAGGGGTGGGAGAAAAATAATAAACCCACTTCAGGAGTGACCACTCGAGGAGTACAAGGTCTCCTTTTGGGGTGATGAAAATCTTCTGGAACTAGATGGTGGGGAAGGATGCCCAATGCTGTGAATGTATGAAGTGTTACTGAATCATATACACTCAAATGCTGAACTTTACATTACGTGGATCCCACCAAAACTTTAAAATAAATAAAATCTTTTCAGCCCCATCGCAAAAAAAGCGTAAGTTACTTATTTTTTATTTTATGTTTTTAAACGTTTATTTTATGTTGGAGTCTAGTTGAATAACAATGCTGCATTAGTTTCAGGTGTAGAGCAAAGTGATTAAGTTTTATCTACTCCTTTTCCAGATTGTTTTCCCATTTAGGTTGTGACATAATAGTGAGCAGAGTTCCCTGTTTCACACAGTAGGCCCTTGTTGGTTACCCACTTTAAATACAGCAGCATAAGTTACTTCGCGTAACTTAAAAATTAAAGCAAGTCATTTACAGGAACCTCACAGACAGCAGCCAACGTGACCCAACATACAGACACCTACAAAGCCTGTGAGTCCCAAGGGACGGAGGTCAAACTGGACAGGTGTCCGGTCCTCGAAGCCATCTTGTCAGGGAGCCTGACCTCGGTGGGCCCGAGACTCACTGCCCGCTGGTCTTCAGACAATGATTTCAGAGTTCTAATATCAAATGCCGACACAGACAGAAAGGAACCCAGGAGAAACCTACTGCAGTTAAGCTGCCTCATCCTTGCCCAAGAGAGAAAAGCCTGCGTCTGGTACCTGGTCTCCAAAGTTCCCGAACATTGCTCAAGAAGGCCTGGTGAGAGGCAGGTGCGAGAAGGATACGTGGACTCAACCACGACCCTCCCAGTCATCAGGGATGCCCTCGATCGGCTCTGGGAAGCAAGTTTTCATCCTAACGTGGCTCTGCCACGTCCACTTCTGCAACGAAGCTCGATCTCGTTTCCACCCTGCAAGAATGCTGCGGTGCCTCCCACAGGCCGTACCTTCCACAGGGGAGGAACCACAGGTCGGTGTTCACGGCTCACGGAGGACACGTGTTCGTGTTCCCAACATGGATCCACCACGCAGCCTGGATTAAGACGCATGACTTCACCCATTAACGGTATGAAAGTCTACTACATTAGGATTAAGAAGGGCGCCACGCTCGGTCCCATTAGAAGAAACGGGAATCAGAGACCTGGTCCTTGACAATTCGGTTCTTTTGCTCAGGCTTGGCTGCCCCGCGGCACGTGGGATCTTAGGTCCCCGACCAGGGATCAAACCTGTGTCCCCTGCGTTGGGAGGCGGATTCTTAACCACTGGACCACCAGGGAAGTCCCGACAATTCGGTTTTAGCCAAGAGGAAAGCACTTTAATGAGACAACGAGCCAGAAGAGTCTAGAAGAACTGAAAGGCAGCAAAGATCGTCTCAAATGCAGTCAGAGGAGACTTTGCCGACACCCCTGCCACCGCGAAGAGCATTAACGTAAGGTATACTTAAACCCACATGGCCGCCTTGCAGGTCATCCCAGCCCTAAACCATGGTACGTTGACTTAAAACACGGCATTGAGCAAAGAAGCATGGGTGGAAGGATCAAAAGGAGATGATGAGTGTCGGTGTGTTCTTGTGGGTTTCTGGAGAAAGGCAAAAACAGCAAAGATAACCTGTATGTGCAAGTTTGACCAAGGGCAACTGACAAGGGTTTGAGCTTTTTTTTTTGGCTGCGTTGGGTCTTTGTTGCTACGCACGGACTTTCTCTAGTTGAGGCGAGCAGGGGCTACCCTTCCTTGCGGTGTGCGGGCTTCTCAATGTGGTGGCTTCTCTTGTTGCAGAGCATAACTCTAGGTGCGCGGGCTTCAGCAGTTGCAGCACGCAGGCTCAGTAGTTGTGACTCGAGGGCTCTAGAGCACGGGATCGGTAGTTGCGGTGCGTGGGCTCTAAGGCGCATGGGCTTCAGTAGCTGTGGCGTGCAGGCTCAGTAGTTGTGGCTCGCGGGCTCAGCTGCTCCGCGGCATGTGGGATCTTCCCGGACCAGGGATCAAACCTGTGTCCCCTGCCTTGGCAGGCGGATTCTTAACCACTGCACCACCAGGGAAGTCCCAAGGGTTTGAGCTTTGAAGACCGGAGTCAACTGAGAAGAAAGGAGACCAGAGGATAAAAGAGCAGAGGATCCTGTCAAACAGCTGTGGAAGTCTCTCCATCCAAGAAGAGGGGCTGTGGACTCTTGGCTTTTCCCTCCCCCACCCCCGCCCCCAACAAAGGACTCGCATGCAGCCACCGGGGCAATCAGCCGACGTGTGTCAGAACCCTCTCAGAGGGCAGAAGCTGCCTTCACAAGTGGGGTCTGCGGAGGACCGCTTCCCCGCCGCGTCCGGAACTCAGGTGCCCGGGTCCAGTCTCCATCGCTGTCCCTCGGCGCCGCAGTGGTTAACATTTCGGCACGGTCTCTGCCCACACGTCACTGCTCCGTGGGCCTGGCTCTCTGGCCTCACTTTCTGCTCCGGGGCCCCAAGCCCTGGAACCCTCAAACCACCGCCTAACAACGCGTCCTTGAGAATAGCGTGCAGTCACGAGACCAAGCCGGCCGGTAAACAATCTGCTGTGCCTTGTCCTGACTCTGATCTTCCTGAAGCCACGCGGGTATAAACGCAAGGGGAAAGTGTCACAAAGCCAGACGTAGAAACACACCACTGGAGCCCGGGCCCAGGGTCTTCTGACAGCCGCTGCTTTTCACCTCTGGGAGGACGGAGGTCTGTGTCTCAGCAAGGGCTCTGGGCACGGGAGACAGTGCACTGCCCGAGAGGAAGCTGTGCCGATGCCGGGCTCCACCCCAGAAAACTTCCAAGCTTGAGGTTCACCTTGTGATCATGCCAGCGTGGGCTTCCTAATTACCCAGCACAGCAGTTCAGAATGGAAAGCTTCAACTGCCCCTTAGCTAACTGAAGGCCAGGAGAAGTAAACGTCTCCCCCAAAGCAACAAATGAGGGGTGCAACTCGGATGGCAACGCTCTCACTCTGAAACCTACTTGCAAGCAGCGTGTGGAGTAAATGGAAATCAGTCCTGGCATCGAGCTCTGTACCGCAAATCACCTCTCAGGGCAAAAGTGCAGGAAGGTGATCCTCAGGTGGGCTTAGCTCGCTGATGAATTCCACGTGAAATGAAAGAGCTCGATTTCATACAGACTCCACCTTCTGGCTGTCAGCGGGATTTAGGATTTATTCTTATTCTCCCCCCGCCCCTCCTCTCCCATCTGTCGCAACAAAATACAAGCCTGCAGGTCAGAGCCAGCCTGCTGGCGGCAGCTCCTATGGGGGCAGAAATGGCCGGGAGAAGGCTGGGGAGTGAGAACCTGCCAGTGGCCACAGCCTCCCGGGCTCTTCCCCTACAAGACCTGTCTGCAGAGCCCCCCAGACGCAGTCCTCTAGAAGACCCTCACGTGTGAGGGGCACGAACCCCATGTGGTAAAACTTAGCTTCCTTACAAGGCTTAAAACACAACACTGGCCACCAAGTCCAAGATGCTGGTGACTCCCCTCTAACGGGCACGGAAAGCCCGCTTCATGTACTGTACTGTCATGTATACTAAACTCCTCAATACAACTTCAGCAAGCAGGTCATGCCAACATGGACGATCCAGAAGGAGCACAGAGCCCCACCTCCACTCTGCCCAGGGTCTGCCAGGGGCGCTACCAGCCACCCAGGCAGGGAGAGCGCAGCCGGCGAGGGGGCAGCTCCATGAGAAGCGGCAGAGGCGGCACCAGAAGCCCCGGGTCCCCATACGCTGTTTACAGGGCGATGGGCGTCTACTCAGAAGGTCACTCTTAGAAAGGGAATTACCCACCAGAAGGTGTGTGCAACTCCACGCCGGCAACAGCCCTCCAAAGGGGCTTCACTGTTTCCCCCTCTTCACCAGCTGCTCGCTAGGATGACAGCTCCTTCATTTTAAACGCTAGGACATCAGGTGTGACCTTGTCTGGACAATGAAAGGACACTTCCTGAGAGAGTGGACACAGCAGACAGAACTGGTTAAAGGCGTTAGAGAGAAGCAGAGACACTCCTCCTAGTATTACGAGCTAACTCTGCTCTCCCCTTCATACCTTGAAGTCCTAACCCCCCAGGACTTCAGAAGGTGATAGAATGAAGCTCTTTCAAGAGGTGATTAAGGCAAAATGAGGGCATGGGGGTGGACCCTAATCCAATCTGGCTGGTGTCCTTCTAAGAAGAGATCAGGACAGAGACACACACAGAGGGAAGACCAGGTGAGGACACAGGGAGACGGCAGCCGCTTGCAAGACCCCGAGAGAGGCCCTGGGAGACACCTACCCTGCCAGCACCTGGAGCTTAGACTCAGGCCTCCAAAGCTGTGAGAAAATAACCGTCTGGGGCTTCCCTGGTGGCGCACTGGTTGAGAGTCCGCCTGCCGATGCAGGGGACACGGGTTCGTGCCCCGGTCCGGGAGGATCCCACATGCCGCAGAGTGGCTGGGCCCGTGAGCCCTGACCGCTGAGCCTGCGCGTCCGGAGCCTGTGCTCCACAACGGGAGAGGCCCGCGTACCACAAAAAAATAAATAAATAAATACCTGTCTGTTGCTGGTGCCGCCCAGACCCCGGCAGTTTGCCAAGGCAGCCCACGCAAACTGCTACCCCGAGCTCTCAAGGTCCCCGTAACACTGGGGCAGGGAGCAGACTGCCGTGAGTCAGGACACCTGAGCTTGGAGATCTGGCGCAAAACCTCCAAAAACAGTGGACGCTGGCTCTGGAAACATGATGGTTGAGGAGGCCACTCCCCTGCGAACACAGCCGGAGGTAAGCAAACACTGCCAGATCTTCTCCCGAGGGCCTGGGTCCTGCTCAAACCCCACCACCGTGTCCACAACCTCCAGGCAGAAGTCGCCTCACCCTCGTCCCTCCGAGATTCTGAACCATCCTGTGACTTTTCACAAAGATGACAATTACGCGTCATCGCTTCAGTGCCGAGTGTTGGTGTCTCTCCGTCCCCCCTACGCTGGGAGGTCCCCTGGGGCAGAACCTCTGTCCTACTTTATCTGGAACACAGAATCCTGAACCTCACAAAAATGTTCTCAGTTCGATTTGCTGCATAAATGTTCTCTCGACGCTCTTCTGGCATCACAACAGAAGCCAGTCTTCATCATCGTGTTCCCATTGACAGATCAGCGATTCGATTTCTTTACACAGATACGTTACATGAATGTATGCAAAACACTGGGCATCTTTAAATCTTTGCATTATAGATTGGGTTTTGGTGAGCAAAGGACAGTCCCTGCCTGCATTTTCATTTCTTTTTTCTCCCATTTAATGTATCAAGGGCACTCTTCCTCGCTGCTCCTTCAGAAGATAAACATTTTCTCAAAAAAAAAAAAAAAAAAAAAAAAAACAAAACGCCTCTTCGACATCCCTAATCTAGGATTTCACTGAGTCTCACCACTCTTTAAAAGCACACACAATGATTCTGAAAATTGCTGGGTTTGCAGCTCAAAAGCAGAAAGCTCTGGAACTCGTTCCGTCAGAGTGGTTACGCAGCCTGCCAGAAGACACAGCCGTGAAACAGGCAGCATGGCGTTCCTCCCCCGTTCCCGTGACCCCTCCGCTGCCGACAGTACCGTTACCGCACACGTGCGCGCGCACGCACACACACGGTATGTACGTTAGAAGCCATGTGTTATGACCCTTCACAGCAGGAGAGCTGAACTCCAAGCAGCACATGCGTGTCTCTGCAGGATAAACGCCCGAGGTCTCCGTGCAGCAGCGAAGCCCGCGCTCGAGTGTGCGGGGAGCGTCCCCGCCGCACCGCACCGCAGCACAGCACGCACTCTCACGACGGCAGCAGGGCCCGGAAGTGGCTTTGATAAAGAGGACAGCTGTCACTTGGCACGTGAGCTGCTCGCAATCCAGAGCCATGGAGCTCTGACTGTGCCGCTCAGACACAGCTCAGCTCTGTACGTGTGTTATTCACGGACCTTCCTCTCTCACCCAGGGGTCTCTGGCCTTGGCCGTGCAGACTGGTAAGTAACTGCGACCATATCCTACCTACGCACACACAGACCACCACGCCTGCTCCCTCAGAGCCACCGACACTCTTGTTCAAGGCCAGCAGCGCTCAGCTTAGAGCCAAATGAAATAAAACCCCGTTACGTAAGGCTCTCAAAAGCAAGCATTTAAACCGGTCATCTCTGGGACAGAATCTTCAATTTTGAGGTTGGTGTTTAATTTGAGCGGTACGCCAACTCCCAGAGATGCTCAAGGAACAGAAAAGTATGCACTCAGCGACCCTACTGTGTACAAATTTGCTTCCATTCTTCCATCAGCCCTTTTAAAATAAGGTCGTACCCCAGTTCCTGCAGTGACCTACACTTCCCTCCCCCGCCCTCCTTGTGGATAAGGGTCCAGACGACACTTATGTATTTCACCTAAATTCCACCCTCACTGCAGCGACACAGCTACACTGGACACACTGGAGAATCAGGGCACGTGACTGTAATACTGCTGCCATTCCGTTCTTTCAGATGCTCTGATCCCCTCTTGGGGAGCCAACCGACTCGATTTCTATTTTAAAGCTCAACATTAAGTCAGTAAATAAGGCCAATTGAGAAAGGCTTGCCCTAGTCCTTTGACTAACAATCCTTCCAGACAATGTGGATTTCCAGACCCAGCAACCCAGCTGTGCCCTCGATGTTAAAGCATCCCGTCAGATGGCCGCTCTGGATAAAGCATGTCATTCAAGCCACTACACTGGGTTTCTCGTTCCGTGAACATAAAGAACTTTACTGTACGGAAAACACAGCAGCTGTTTTAAGAACCAAAAATGCCACGATGGCATTCACAGCGTCCCCGCCCTGGGGATGCTTCTCCCGCCGGCAGTGGTGTAGGGCTGAGGGCTTGGTCCTGGGGACGCTGGAAGTTGAACCTGGTTAGTGGCCACTTCAGGTCTGGCGGAAACCGGACACCCAAGCACTCACCCACCATAATGCAGCCCACCCCAAGACGCCTTCTCAGTAACCCCAAGTCCAAGAGTCTCCTACCTTGGGGTGGGGCGTCCCTCCTCGGCCTGGACTGAGGAAGAAAGCTCTCTGCGCGCACCGGGGTCCTCCGTTTGCCGTCGCACTTCCACAGAAGCTTCCTGCCAAGGGTGGCACAATGAGACACCCGGTCATCAAGCTGCCGCCTCCGAGACCTCTGTGATCACGAACCCTTCATTGTGGGTTCGCCCTGTGAGCCCGCACCACGAAGGCAGTGACGCCGCCCGCCGTCAGCCGGCCACGGGACCCGCGAGCCCGGCTCTCCAAAGCGTCTCATCAAAAAGACTCAACAAGACCCTGCGTCCCCTTCGGCTCTGGGCAGGAAGCAGAACTCCTACGTGAGGGTCATAAACCTGTGTTGACACACTGGCCCCCAAACCCTAATCAAATCAAACCCAGCTGGTCACGGCTCCCTGCAGCGAAACCTCAAGCCCCAGGACCTGGAGTCTGGGAGCCTTGTTTCACGACCGATCAAGCATGGAATTCTCAGAGGTCACACGGCACGGGGCATGGGCACACGGTCACGGTGTTTGCAGGCCTTTGTGCACCAGGGGGCCACACAGAAACCTGCGCCTGTCTTCACATGCGGACGTTCATTATTGTGTAACAAACCGATGGCTGGTTTTTCTTAAAAGAACCTCCATCTGATGCTGGAGAGAATCTTTTCTTTGAAATGTACAAATGCAGATGGAAGGGGGAGAAAAAGCAGAGAGAGTGGGAGAGGGAGACTGACTATGGACTTTGAGGTATGGATACAAATGTGTGGCTTTTCAGAAAGCTTCCCATCAACTTTCACCATCAAAACTCCTACTTTAAAAAAAAAGTGAAATAGTTTAACGCACTGCATTTTCAATTACATTTGCCCCTGAACAACCTTTAAAGATATTTCACCACAAAAAGGGACTAAGAAGAAAACTAATAGCATCAAGTGACATCAAGGTTTGGAAACCATCACGTGTTGCCTTAAGCCTTGCTATAAAGCACCCCTTGTAATTTCGGAGGAGAGCTTGCCATTTTCTATCATCTCCCCCAATTTCTTCCCTTTGTATATTAAGGGCAAGCTAATCAAAGGGAAAGAACGCTTCAGCGAGAGCTGACAATGAGGCTGGGAACTCGAGACGTGGGCGAAAACAGGGCACTCGCAATTGTCATGAGTGTATCGCCTCTGTCCCCAGGTGCTGATACTAGAAAAGCTGGTGCACGTAAACGCTCAGACAGCTGGACACAAGTCACAACGGCAATGGGCCATGATATCCTGGGGCTGTCCTATACGCACCTTAAGATGGGATTGCGGTGGCTCTGTCCTGGCTCCCTGCAGGACGCTTACCTGCTTGTAGAGGTCGGTCGAGGGCGACGACCGGGACCTTCCGTGGATGTACTGTGGCCTCTCGTGTTGGTCCAGACCCACGTCCAGGATGTTGTCTGCCGAGTGGTACCTCCCAGAACTCCTGGCTTCCGGGGCTTTCCTCTGTTCCCTCCACGAGGCTTGATACTCTGCAAAGGTTCCCAGCCTCTGAGGCGGGTCTGATCTCCCCACCTTTCCCTCCTTTCCGGGGCCCGCCGTCCAAGGCCTCTCTGGCTTCTCCTTGGGGAACCCACAGGGTGCCGGCCTCAGCCCCGACCGCTGGCCTACGGGCTTGCTGGTTTCCTCAAAAAACTTCCACCTGTCGGCAAAGGTGCGCACGGTCTCGTCGGGAGGTGCGGGTCGCTGGCGCGGGCGCTCATCCCCCGCGAGCCCCACCTCGTTCATCTTCTCGGGCTCGGAGTAGGACTTCAGTTTCTGCTCGGCCGTGAAGCGCCTCCGGCCTGCGATGCGCGGGGCGTGCA
>NW_020174373.1:5852954-5885943 GCF_003031525.2 Neophocaena asiaeorientalis asiaeorientalis | reverse complement strand
GCGCGGCCGGGGCGCCGCCCTGCGGGCCGCGTCTGGAGGTCACGCAGTAGTAGCGGCTCTGCGCGCCACAGTCCCCCTTCTGGTCGCCAGCGCTGGGCCGCCCCACCGGAGCGGCGCTGTCATCCGGGAAGCGCTCGGCAGGCGGCTGCTCCCTGAGCCACGTGGCGGCACCGGGCCCCTCGTGAAAGAAGGGGCTCTCGTCGCTGGAGTGGCGCGGGTGCTGGCACGCGGGCGAAGGTGGCGGGCAGCGCACGTCCGTGCTGGACAGGGAGGCCTGGAGCCGGCTGGGGGCCCCCGGGAGGGCCC
The DNA here is from genome assembly GCF_003031525.2 of Neophocaena asiaeorientalis asiaeorientalis. Classification (NCBI taxonomy): domain Eukaryota; kingdom Metazoa; phylum Chordata; class Mammalia; order Artiodactyla; family Phocoenidae; genus Neophocaena; species Neophocaena asiaeorientalis. The sequence continues at coordinate 5,885,637 of NW_020174373.1, read as the reverse complement.
TGGCCCCGCTGTCGCACGGCGGCCACCCGCAGTCCAGGGGGGCACCCGGCGCACAGCCCGAGCTTCCGGCTCTCCTCCCGTCGCCCAGGCGCGCTGGTCTCTGCGGCTGATCGGCCGCTTCCGGTCGCCAGTCGCTGTGGGACTGAGCGCGGGTCAGGCCCGGAGGGTGCTGCGTGGTGGCCGCCTCTGAGAATGGAGGGCCCTGGGTCTTCTCGTGGCTCTTGGTGGCCGCAAAGCTGTCACTGCGGAGAGGGGGAGGGGGCGGAGGAGGGGACGAAGAGGCCTTCTTCTTATCGGGAACATACCAGACTGGCCCAAAACTGGACCTCCCGGAAGCAGCTAGCTTGGGCTCAGGGCTGTCCTCGGGCCTGGGGCTCCTGCTGCTGTCACAGGGGACCCTGGGGGGGAAGCACCCGAGCCTCTCGTCCACACACTGAGGGTCGCCGGCAGCCAGGCCCTGCCGGTCGCTGCCTCCGGCGGAGGCCTCCCAAAGGCCCACTTTGTAGAGGATGTTCTCAGCGGAGGAGGCATCCGCCTTGGGCAGGGTGTGGTCAGGCGTGCTGGAGCTGGTGGAAAAGGAGCCGTAAGCAGAGTCCCGCTTGCTCGGGCCGCCCAGGTGGTCGATGCTGCTGTTGGACTTGGCAGCCGAGAGGCGCCCGGACGGGTAGGACTGGGCAGGCTGGTCCAGGCTGTCCACGCTCCCCAGGGAGCTGAAGTGGTCAGAGGCGCGCAGCAGATGCGTCTGCTCCCACAGCCCGCTCGACAGGTCCTGGGACGAAGAGCTAGGAAACAAGAACCACAGGCAACAGCGTGCTTTAGAGTCATGTTGCAACAAAGGGCAAGATGAGACAATGCACGTAGGAGTGGCTGGCCCTGGGCAGAAGGCAGCCACTTGTCCCGGAGCGAGACCCCTGGGTGCGGCGCGTCTAAGTTTTCCCATTTCAAAGAGCAGCTTTCCAAGGGCAGGCTGAAAGGACCGAGTCCTACCCACACGACGCCTGTCGCCAAACAGAAAACCTTCCACGCCGCGGTACATCTCTCAGCTCGACACCCACAGGCTGGACCAGGTCCAGAGCAGGCAGCAGCAGGCAATGCCCCTGTGAACACCTTGATCCTCAATCACCGGTTAAGTGTCGCAGATAGCAAACCGCAGCCCGTGAGCTAAGGACGGCTTTTAGAGTTTTTTAATGGGGGCGGGGCGGGGCACGGAATCAAAAGAGTACTTCCTGATGCGTGAAAACGATACGAAATTCCGATTTCAGTGCTCATAACTCGAGTTTGACGGGAACTCGGTCATGGCTGTGTGCTTTGCTCCCAACGGCAGAGCTGCGCGGCTGCCGCGGACACTGGCCCACCAGCCTGAGGTGTCACTCCTGTCTGGCCCCCTGCGAGACGAGTCTGTGGCCCCCCGGTTGAGTGCAGGAAATGATTCGTACTACGGACTGCTAACACAAAGAAAGCCATCAAAAGAGAACGATCTTCAACTTCAAAAGGCAAGTTCAGAGATAACATGACTTTTCCAAACCCAGATATTAAAATCACAGGCACACCTCATTCTGAAATGACGTATGCCTGTGATTTAATGAACGCTCCGATGATGACTCACATTTTTTAGCAATAAAGTATTTTAAGACTAACGTATGTACTGCACACTTAAAGCTCTCAATAATGAAACGCTTTATCCAGGCATGTTAAGTGCTTTCATTAAGTCATACGAGGGAGGCCATGACCGTTCCACGCCATGTCTGCAGAGGACAGACCAGGTACCCTTCGCAGAAATGGAGCATGTTCTTCTCCATCCTCCCACCAGTATTCCTGAGGGGATTCTTCCAGGAGATTCTAAGTCCAAGCAAATATAAACAAAGCTAAGCACTTCTTCCACAGGGCGTATGCGTTTCTTTAATCAAGAAACCACCAAATGGGCTTAATGAAATGTAAGGCCCACTTTTTACTTAAGTTTTACCACACGGAGGAGAATCTGGTTTTTCAAAAACACCCTGGACTCCAACTATTATAATCTCTTATGGCTTGAAATAGGTAATACTGTATGTAAGACCTATTTCCTTCACAGCAGACCCGTATTTACTAACAGCCGAAAACTCATTTTAAAATAGTTATGTTAGCTCCACACACACACACACACAGACACACACAGTCATGCATACCACAAATATGCACACACGCAGAGATACACACACACACCCAGATACATACACACCCAGAGGTACACATATACGCTCACACATGCACTGGTGTAGCTACCCCACAGCCACACTACTGCTGTTACCATCATCCTTCTAATAGACCAGTGAAGACACTGGCCACTAGCCTCAGGTGACTGGACGCTCCACATGGCCAGGAGGAACATCTCCAAGCCAACACACCCTTGGTGCTCTCCCATGTGTGCCTTGCATTAGCCCTTCTGACCCCAAAATGTGGGCTCCAGAGAAGCCAGGTTGAGCAGCGCCCCCCCGCTTCCACCAGCTCACCATTCTAACATCCTCTGTCTCACAGTTACCAAGAAACCACCAGGCCTGGCACATGGGCTGTGAAGCCCCCTGGTCTCCCCTGTACCTCCACACAGCAACCTGGGGTTTGGGGAGAGAGTGCTGGTGTTTAACAGAATTTCCTGGGGGAGCTTTGGCCAAAAAACCTGCCCAGCAAAAAGTAACGTGGTGGCTGTGGACACGTGGGGGATGCGGACAGCCATCCCACTCGGCTGGCCCAAAGGGATTCAGCCAGAAAGCGAAGCCTCCAGGCTCCTGATTTATCAGCTGGACAACATAAATGAGGAAGCACACTCGCTTGTCCTTTCTCTTGGTGTTTTATTTTTTGTTTTCAGGCATTATACACCTGCCTGCTCAGTGATAAAATTTAGAGTCCTACCAGTAACGGTGTGTCCATGGCCTTTTCTCATCAGAAAAAGAACATCATTCTTAGGTCAAGAAAGATGCTATTTAAAACACAACAAGCCAAAATCTATGGGACACAGCAAAAGCAGTCCTAAGAGGGACGTTTAGAGCAACACAAGCTTACCTCAGGAAACAAACAAACAGCTCAAACAACCTAACCTTATACCTACAGGAACTAGAAAAAGAACAAACAAAGCCCAAAGTTAGCAGAAGAAAAGAAATCATGAAGATTGGGGCAGAAATAAATGAAATACAGACTAAAAAGCCATTAACAAAGATCAATAAAACTAAAAGCCGATTCTTCGAAAAGGTAAACAAAATCGATAAATCTTTAGCCAGACGCGTCAAGAAAAAAAGAGGGCCCCAAGTCAATAAAACCAGAAATGAAAACAGTTATAACTGATACCACAGAAACACAACCTAGAAGAAATGGACAAATTTCTAGGAAAGTACAATCTCCCAAGACCGAACCAGAAAGTAGAAAATATGAACAAACCAATTACCAGTAATGAAACTCAATCTAAAAAAATAAATAAATAACTCCCAACAAACAGAAGTCCAGGACCAGATGGCTTCATCTGGTGAACTAATGCCTTTCCTTCTCCAACTTTCCTAAAAATTGCAAAGGAAGGAATGCTCTGAACTCATTCTACAGGGCCGGCATCACCCTGATACAAAAACCAGACAGAGATATCACAGAAAAATAAAATTACAGGTCAGTACCACTGCTGCACATAGACGAAAAGTCCTCAACAAAATAATAGCAAACTGAATCCAAAAAATGTATTAAAAGGATCATACACCATGATCGAGTGGAATTTATCCCAGGGGTGCAAGGATGGTTCCCTATCTACAAATCAACCAACGTGAGACACCACATTAACAAACTGAAGGATGAAAACCATATGAGCAGCTCAAGAGATGCAGAAAAAGGTTCTGACAAAATTCAGCGTCCATTATGAGTAACAGCTCTCAACAAAGTGGGTACAGAGGGGACGTACCTCAACATAATAGAGGCCATCTATGACAAACCCACAGCCAACATCATACTCAATGGTGAAAAGCTGAAAGCATTTCCTCTAAGATCAGGAACAAGCCAAGGATGCCCACTCTCACCGCTCTTATTCAACATACTTTTGGAAGTCTTAGCCACAGCAATCAAAGTAAAAGCAATAAAAGGAATCCAAACTGGAAAGGAAGAAGTCAAACTGCTGTCACTGCTTGCAGATGACGTGACACTGTACAGCAAGTCCCCTACCTACGAACCTTCAAGTTGAGAACTTTCAAAGACGGCAACACGCATGCGCCTGTCCGATCACGTAAGTTAGTTCACGTGTCTGGCACATTGTCACGTGCGTGCGTCCTCTACAAGTGGCTGTGCTTCTGTGTACTGTACAGTACTGTGTAGGGCACAGTAGTACAGTATCTTTATTTCAAGCGAGATCTACAAGAGGATGATGTCATTGAACTCCTTGCTGTGTAACACGAGGAGCTTACTAACGGAGACCTGACAGAACTGGAGGCCCAGAGGAAGCACAAAGAGGAACAAGAGGAAGAAGTAGCTGAAGAACCAAGGAGATTCACGATGCAGGAAACGGCAGGGCATTTTCTTTATCTGAGGAGGCACTGTTAGTTTTCGAGGCACAGGACGCAAACTTAGAACGGTACACAAAGGCTGCAGCAGCCGTTCAGAATGCAATACAGTGCTACCGTGTCATCTATGACGAGAAGAAAAGTGCTACTACCGGGCTTCCCCGGTGGCGCGGTGGTTGAGAGTCCGCCTGCCGATGCAGGGGACGCGGGTTCGTGCCCCGGTCCAGGAGGATCCCACGTGCCGCGGAGCGGCTGGGCCCGTGAGCCATGGCCGTTGAGCCTGCGCGTCCGGAGCCTGTGCTCCACAACAGGAGTAGGCCATGGCAGTGAGAGACCCGCGTAGCGCAAAAAAAAAAAAAAGTGCTACTACCCAGACATCACTGGATTGTTTTTTCAAGAGGGTAGATAAAATTGAATCCAGCAAGGAACCAGAACCTGGGCCAGCAACGTGAGGAGTGAGTGAAATTGCAGCTCCCCCTCTGTCTACTATTGCTGACAATCCTTCAGCTCTACATCCCCCACCTCCTCTCCCTCCTCCAGTCAGTAACCCTTTTGGCCTGTTCACTCGATGCCAGCCCCTGGATGCCAGCTACTGTACTGGACTACTGTACTTTTCAAGGTACTGTATTATAAGATTAAAAATGTTTTATTTTTTGTGTTTGTTTTTTTATGCATTGTTTGTGTGAAAAGTATTATAAAACTCTTACTGTACAGTACTATATAGCCGACTGTGTTAGTTGGGTACGTAGGCTAACTTTGTTGGACTTAACGAACAAACTGGACTTACAAACGTGCTCTCAGAACAGAACTCGTTCGTATGTAGGGCACTTCCTGTACCTAGATAATCCTAAAGACGCCACCAAAAAACTATTAGAGCTCATCAGTGAATTTGGTCAAGTTGTAGGATACAAAATCAATACAAAAAAATGTGTTGCATACTAACAATGAACTATCTGACAGAGAAACTAAGGAAACAATCCCATTTACCACTGTATCAAAAAGAACTAAATACCTAGGAATAAATCTAACCAAGGAGGTAAAAGACCTATACTCAGAAAACTGTAAGACACTGATGAAGGAAACTGAAGATGACATACACAGATGGAAATATATACCATGTTCATGGACTGGAAGAATACTGTTAAAATGACCATACTACCCAAGGCAATCTACAGATTCAATGCAATCCCTATCAAAATACCAAGGGCATTTTTCACAGAACAAGAATAAATAATTTTAATATTTTCATGAAAGACCCTGAAGAGCCAAAACAATCTTGAGAAAGAAGAACAGAGCTGGAGGTATCACAATCCCTGACTTCAGACTATACCACAAAGCTACAGTCATCAAACAATATGGTACTGGCACAACAACAGACACATACAACAATGAAACAGAATAGAGAGCCCAGAAGTAAACCCACACACTTATAGTCAATTAATCCATGACAAAGGAGGCAAGAATATACAGTGGAGAAAAGACAGCCTCTTCAATAAGTGGTGCTGGGAAAACTGGACAGCTACATGTAAAAGAATGAATTAGAACACTCCCTAACACCATACACAAAAATAAACTCAAAATGGATTAAAGACCTAAATTTAAGACCAGAAACCATAAAACTCCTAGAGGAAAACATAGGCAGAACACTCTCTGATATAAACTGTAGCAATATTTTTTTGGATCTGTCTCCTAAGACAAAAGAAAGAAAAGCAAAAATACACAAATGGGACCTAATTAAAAGTAAAGGCTTTTTTTTTTTTTTTTTGCGGTACGCGGGCCTCTCACTGCTGTGGCCTCTCCCGTTGCGGAGCACAGGCTCCGGACGCGCAGGCTCAGCGGCCATGGCTCACGGGCCCAGCCGCTCCACGGCATGTGGGATCTTCCCGGACCGGGGCACGAACCCGTGTCCCCTGCATCGGCAGGCGGACTCTCAACCACTGCGCCACCAGGGAAGCCCTAAAGGCTCTTTAAAAAAAAAAATTAATTAATTATGGCTGTGTTGGGTCTTTGTTGCTGCACGCAGGCTTTCTCTAGTTGCGGTGAGCAGGAGCTACTCTTCATTGTGGTACACGGGCTTCTTATTGTGGTGGCTTCTCTTGTTGTGGAGCACAGGCTCTAGGCACGTGGGCTTCAGCAGTTGTGGCTTGCGGGCTCTAGAGCGTAGGCTCAGCAATTGTGGCACACAGGCTGAGTTGCTCCACTGCATGTGGGATCTTCCCGGACCAGGGCTCGAACCCGTGTCCCCTGCACTGGCAGGCGGATTCTTAACCACTGCGCCACCATGGAAATCCCGAAAATTAAAGGCCTTTTTTTTTTCAGAGGAAAGGAAACCATCGACAAAATGAAAAGACAACCTACTGAATGGGAGAAGATATTTGCAAATGGTATGACCAATGAGGGGTTAATATGCAAAATATATAAACAGCCCATCCAACTCAATATCTAAAAAAACAAACCTGATTTAAAAATGTGCAGAAGACCTGAACAGACATTTTTCCAAAGGAGACATATAGATGGCACATGGAAAGTGCTCAACATCACTAATCAGAGAAATGCAAATCAGAACCACAATGAGGTATCACCTCACACCATCAAAAAGACAACAAATAACAACTGCTGGTGAGGATGTAGAGAAAAAGGAACACTTGTTCACTGTTGGTGGGAATGTAAACTGGTGCAGCCACTGTGGAAAACGGTATGGAGGTTCCTCAAAAAACTAAAAATAGGACTACCCTATGATCTAGCAATTTCACTCCTGAGTATATACCCAAAGAAAATGAGAACACTGATTTGAAAAGATACATGCACCCCAATGTTCAGAGCAGCATTATTTACAAGGAGAAGATTGGTATATATTATACACACACACACACACACACACACACACACACACACACACACACAATGGAATACTGCTCAGCCATAAAAAAGAATGAAATTTTGCCACTTGCATCAACATGGATGGGCCTAGAGGGGTATTACGCTTAATGAACTAAGTCAGACAGAGAAAGACAAATACTGTATGATATCAGTTATATGTGGAACCTAAAAAAATAAACAAATGAATATAACAGAACAGAAGCAGACTCACAGACGTAGAGAACAAATTTGTGGTTCCCAGTGGGGAGAGGGAAGGGCGACGGGGCAAGATAGGGGTAGGGGAGGGAGAGGTATAAGCTATAAAATAAATAAGCTACAAGGATATACTGTACAGCACAGAGAACGGAGACAATACTTTATGATACCTTTAAATGGAGTATAAGCTATAGAAATTTTGCATCCCTATGTTGTACACCGGAAATGAATAATATAGTAAATTAACTGTACCTCAACAAAAACTAAAATAAAGTGAGAAATGCACAATTACAACAAGGCAGGGAAGTCATGAGTATGGCAGAAAGTGAAACCAGCTTCCCATCCCGGCGGGAAAGGCGTGCCTACCTGGCGTGGTGCTGGCCTGGCCACAAGGGGCAGGAGCTGGTAGAGGGGAATGGAGATGCCGATGTCTCGGGGTGGCTGTCGGAGAACTTGGTGACGTGCCAGGAGTGCGGCCTCCAGCTCAGCTCATTCCTCCTGAAAAAGGATGCAGATGATTCAGGGACTTCACACCATGGACAACTTCAGGCCAAGAAAGGAGTGGGAGGCAGAAACGATTCCTGGGTGACTTACTGCATCGCTGTCAGGTGCTTCCCACTGCATCCGGGCACCGACGCTCTTTGTACAGGTTCGTTACCGGAGAACATCCCCGGGCGAGAATCACAGGCCCCAGAATGTGAACCAGCCCTTAGGCTTCCAAATTTATTCTAAGTAAGTGCATGAATCTTGCCCACGACCCCCGCTGTCCCATCCCCAAGACACAGCAGCATCTTCTGTCTGTCCGGTGTCAGTACAACTTTGCACACGCCCTTAGCCTGTTTGAGGAAAAGGCACTGGGCTGCAAAAAAGCTTGAGCTGGGTCCCGCGGAGTTGTGACTGCATTTATTTATTCACTCACTTCACTAAGTGAACACAGCTATCCTGCAGTTAACGGGGACTGGTGGACACGTATTCCTCTGAGCCTCCCAGAGCGTCCGAAGTCATCTAAGGGCTCCTGTCATGGGAATCACCACGCCCTAAGACCAACAGGCTCCAGTCCATTCCTGCCAGGGCTTCTGAACGTGGCAGGAGCCTTCCCTGCCCCCCTCCACCGTCCCCACCATCCGTGGGTGGCTTATTTGGTTTTTGACCACACCTGCCCAGGTGTGAAACAGCATGTCCAGTTGGACATCCCTGCAGCCGACGTAGGAACATCACAGGGCCTCCCGGGTTAAAGCTGCTGCAGGAGCACATGGCCCATGCTCGCCCCTCCTCCTGCAATATTTTTTTTTTTTTTTTTTTTGCGGTACGCGGGCCTCTCACTGTTGTGGCCTCTCCCATTGCGGAGCACAGGTTCCGGATGCGCAGGCGCAGCGGTCATCATGGCTCACGGGCCCAGCCGCTCCGCGGCATGATGGATCCTGCCGGACCGGGGCACGAACCCACGTCCCCTGAATTGGCAAATGGACTCTCAACCACTGCGCCACCAGGGAAGCCCCCTCCTGCAATTTAAGACGGATCTAGCCTCACCAAGGACACTTTACAGCCCAATCGAGATCGGAGAAAGGGTTCAACTGAGCCTCTAAGTACCTGATGGGGATCAAACATTCTTCCAACAGGCAAAAACATTAAAGAATATTATGCAACAACGAATATTAAAGAAAACCCAGAAAGCATTTATAACATAAACCTTCTGATGACTCAGAAACGAGGAAAAATACACGGGTGGCAAAATGTGGAAGGTGTTGACTTTTTGATAGTTTCCCACGAGCTAAAGCATAAAACAGACGAATTCATCACACCACAGAAGTAAAGGGATTGTAAAACCAAAACTGTACCTCATAAAGTTTCTCAAAATCCTCCTAAGGAAGGTTCTGGCCACGTGAATTTCATTTTCAGATGGCTTTTCCTGTGCTATAATATCCGTAACGTCTGTCATCTTCCTTTACAGGTAATTAATGAAGGAAACAAACTAGACAAACTGCAGGCAAAGGAAAAAGAGGCTTGGAAAAGAAAACGCCTTACACTTTGTGGTAACATATTTCAACTCTGTAATTGGAATGAGTGGGGAACCAGCTGGTTTACTGGGGCAGTCGTGCTCTTTCAGAAGAGTAAATGTTTCTCCTCTTATTTTAAAGGATAATACAGGCAGACCTTGGAGATGTTTCAAGCTGGGTTCCAGACCACCACAATAAAGTGAACATTGTAATAAAGCTAGTCACGTGAACTTTTTGGTTTCCCAGTGCATATAAAAGCTATGTTTACACTATACTACAGTCCACCAAGTGTGCGATAGCATCATGCCTACAAAAACACAATGTACATACCTTAATTTTAAAAGACTTTATTGCTGAAAAACACTATTATCTGAGCCCTAGTAATAATATTAGTAACATCAAAGATCACTGATCACCGTAACAAATATGATAGTGGAAAAGTCTGAAATACTGTGAGGACTACCAAACTGTGAGACACAAAGTGAGCCAGTGCTGTTGCAAAAATGCTGCCAACAGACTTGCTTGCCACAGGGTTGCTACAACCTTCCATTTGTAAAACAAACAAACAAAAAACACAACAAAGCAAGGTATGCCTGTACACAGATATATGCCTCTACTTCGAGGAGACACAGTCAACAGTTACGGTACTAATTGGAGCTTTAAAAAAAAAAGGAAAACACAGTGAAAAGGGTGGTACCTAGAAGCTCTAAGTGAGGAACCATGGCTCCTGGGGAGACTGAAATTTTCCTACGTATGTGGCTCTCGTCAGGTCCTCAGACTTTCCTAGAGCACAGTGAACGTATCTGGGAATCGAGGAAGGTTCAGGCAGTTTCTGATGTTTAAAACTGGATTCTGCTGATGAAAGGAGGAGGACATGTGGCTGAGGGCTGGTCTCTCCACCACAAAGCCCGTAACCACGCTGGGCAGGAAAGCTCTGGGGACCGAACGCTCTGGCGCCACCTAGCGTTCCCAGATGGAACAGAAAAGGCAGGGGCCGATTTAAGGCGCTCGTTTCAACAGCGAGATGGTGTTGCTTCCCACGCAAGATACGCACTCCAGGTGGCTTTAAACCACCCGGGTCCCTGGAAGTCTGGGGCCATGAGGGGTGCACAGGCCACAGGCTGTGCCAAAACAGGTGGGCAAGGTGCCCCGATGTGAGGGCCTCGGAGAACTCGGACCACGTGGTACCTGGTGGTACCTGGTTAGGGGTTAACCGCCCTGCCCCCTCAGGGGGCCACGCGTGTCGGAAGGAAAGGCACACACAGCAGGTATGCAGCCAACCACACCCGAACCTTCCTGTCCTGGCGGGCGGGACGTCTGCTATGTCTGCTACAGCTGGACCAGCCCCCCCACAGACATCAAACACGAAAAGAAGGGAGAGCTGTGAAAGGAACGCCCCCTCCGCAGGCCACGCAGTCAGACACAAGCCAGCTCGGCTGGGGAGACCAGCAAGGACGCCCCTTCCGGGAGGAAGAAGGACGGCACGGCTCAGCCCAGAGACATCCAAGGCCACGCTTCTGCGCAAGGCAGTGTGGTCAGCGATGCCAGGGAGGAAACAGCCGTGACCCGGCCGGGGTGCGGGTGCTGGCCCCTCCTGGGCGCGCAGCTGCACAGCCCTGCCAGCTCCGGAAACGCAACAGGGCTGAGTCCGAGTCACGCCCCCGGGAGACTAACAGCCACTACCATGGTCACCCCAGTGTACAGGGAAGAAAGCCTTTTCATTCAAACGGCCACTGCTGCTCGGAAAGCTTAAAGAATAGGCATATTGTAGAAAACATGGAACATTTAAAAATTGAAATGCGATTAAGACAGTAAAGGAGGATAACCCGTAATCTGAAGATGAACGGTGGGTAACATCTCTGCATTTCTTTCCCCGTTTCAGACGGCTGAGAGCATCGTGCAGACTTGGCGGGGCCCTTTCTCTCTGCAGCCCGCCTGGTTTGGTGAGCATTGAATCTCCAGGCCACTGTCACTTTTCCAAAACGTCATTTTTAATATGGCATAATATTCCTTCCACATAAATACTGAAAAGCAATGCTGCTGACTATTAACACCGGGTTTTCTGGCTTCCAAATCAAATTATTCGCCCTAGTGAGGGTTCTCTGAAACCTTTCCCTAAAGGTGCACACCAAAATTAATCTAAATTTACTTCAATTTCGAAAAATAATTTTTTGTGCTAGGTAGCCTTTTTTTTTTTTTTGAAGGGAAGGGGTGTAGATCTCAAATATAAAAAATGCTAGGATACCAATGAAAGTTAAGAATGGATCTAGATACAGAAAATTCATTTTTAAAAAGAAATTATTAAAATAAGGGCTTCAATGAAATGTTTCTCATTCAGAGAAAGAGCAGAAGTCCCTCAAAAAAAAAAAAAAAATCACGTGAACGCCGGATTATTTTCCTAACGTTTCCAAGTGCAGCCAACAGGCGCTGCCTCAGAAAATAAACGCAGTCCGCATGTGGTCCCCACGAGCGCGGGGGGTGCTGACAGTACCAGGCCTGCAGGCTGGGAAGCCAACGGGAAGGGCCCGGCGGGATACTGTGAGGGGGGCACCACAGGGTGTGTTGGCTGCAGGCGACATCCTCGGGGAAAATAAAACCAACAGTGATGCTTGGGGCATCTTAGAAGCAAGCGTCAAGGGGGGCGGCCGTGGGGAGGGGCCTTCCAGATAAAGGGAAGGCTGGAAAGTTCCTCAAATGCTTCCCAGTGAGTCCTGCGGGTGACGGGGGTGAGTTCCAGGCAAGGAGCCCCCAGAAGCTTACGGAGGGAGGGTGTGCAGAGGCCCCGAGGGACAGGCCTATAGAGGGTACAGGCCCTCGAGATACTGGGCTGGAGGAGGGCGACAACTGCAAACAGCCTTTTTGTTCTTTAAAAGTGAAACACACACATAAAAAGCACCCCCCTACAGACACAAAATGAAGCCTGCCCTGAGCTGCTGCTTCCTTCCTGTGCCGGTCAAGCCTCTAGAGGACAGATGCTGACCGGCCTCTCCCTCTCCCGAGCTGTCTCTACCTTCTACCACACCAGTCTCCCTGCAACTCAGCTCTGGCAGCTCCTGCCCTCACCCCACCGCCCTCAGCTGCTCCCAACTGCCACGGAGCAAAGCCCGGGCCAGGTGGCACTGGCATCGCCGGGATGGCTGTGTTTGCACAAGCCCTCAAGGTCATTCAGAGGCAAGCTCAGGTCTGAGACTCGCCGCTCTAGCCCCGAGCTACCCCTTCCTCCCTTCCCCCATCCGCTCTGCCAGCCTCTTTAGGAGGTCCCGGCATCACTGACTTAGGTCCACGTCTGTGTCTCAAACCTGGCTCAGCCTTCAAAGGACAGCCTGACTGCTGAGCTCTGCTCCAGCCCTCCCTCCTTCTGCCAGAGCCACCACTTGTCAGAGCTTTTCCTGTCCATGCCCATCAGCCCCCTCAGCTGCCAGCGCCCCGAGGGCAGGACCTATGGGTACGACTTCAGCCGCCTGGCTGGAGCGCTTCCAACGTACATTACGTGAATGAATAAAAACAGAGGTCAGACCACTCTGTGAATGGCGGAGTTGTTTTCCCGGGCACTGATCTGACAACACGATGCTGTGGGTGGTGACATCACACTTGATAAACCGGGATAAGAGTCCAGGAGCTCCTGCCTTTATACACGAGGCGAAAGAGGTAAAGAGGAAAATTCCCAAATGACCTAAATAGCTGAAACTGATACAAGACATCAAAGCTGCATTTTAAACCAATGCCAGGGCCGTGTAGCAGCATTCACACGGGATAAAAGCATCAGGGTTCCGCCCCACGAGGCCGGGGCACCCCTTATCTGTCTTCCAGCAAGGGCAAGTGCACGCCTGTCTCGGCCTCTGGCGTTCCCCAGGTGCATTAGCAGGAAAGACCGCGTAGAAATGTCACACAATGAACGCAGGCAGAACTGGAGCAGACCCAAATGGCCTGGCTATTTTTCCGTTAACTTTTGCAAAGGGGGGTGAAGGGGACTGTCTCACCCAGCACTACCCATACTAAAAACGCTTTGTCCAAACCACCCGAGGTCACGGTGCATGTCCCCAGTTTTCAGAAAGGCACCGATGCAGCTTCTTGGCTACATTTAAACAGATGGATTTTTCGGTAAAGACACCCCAGACACTCAAATGTGCAACCACTAACATAACCAAGTACGAGTAGCCCTAAGGATTAGCAACAGAGTCTTATACGTCAGGGTATAAAAACAAAAGTACGTGAAACGTTCTCTGCCTGCCTTAATATATTAGAAACCACCAGCGTTTCTAAACTAAATTATATCAACATCACTCGCATGCCTTCTAAGGAAAAACAAAATCATAACTGTTTACCACTCTCTACTTGGCTTAGAATATGAAACATGTCACCTAGAGAGTCAACTGATTAAGTTGGTTAAGCCATACACTAAATCTACATCTGAATAGAAGCAATCTTTCCCCAAATAAAACAATTCTGCTCTATGTGGCTTTTTTCCCCCCTGATTTTATTTCATAAAAACAAGAATGGCAAACAGCCCAAACGCATCGGCATCTGTCCAGGATAAACCTCTGGGTCTACTCTGTTTTAAGAAGAAAATAAGCACAGGAACAAACAGGAACAAATCCCGCAAATGCTCAAAACAGACACTTTTCCCCTGAAATTTGAACGATCAATCTCAGACCACCCTCCAAAAGCAACACCCACCAGCATCCCCAGTAAGACAGACACCCTCTGTGGGAACACACAGTTTCTGCCCCAGGAAGAGCTCTTGGTGGGGCGGGGAAGGAGAGGAAGGGGGAGGAGGGAAAAGCAGGAGGGATACAACCTGCTGATGTCCTATCCATCCCTCTCCTCTTGCTGCTTCAGGAACACCTGCGCTCATCAATGTTGGGGCCACGCACAGAGCCACCTGCCCTAGGACAGCTCCAAGGAGCCAGCAGCAGAGGGGAGCCCGGCACGACACTGGCTTGGTGTAGAACCCACTGCAACTCAGTGACGTCCAGAAACCCACGCACGGGGCAAGAAACTTGCTCCTAGCAGGCGTGGGTGCCGTCACTAGACCAGACACCTCCTTTCTTCAGATGTGTCGCCACGCCACCCCATGTGGCCGTCCCTTACGGCCTCCTGCAGCGAACCTCCATCCTTGGGTGTTAATCTCCTCCCGAAGGCAAGCTTAGCGGACGTAAGCAGAGTCACGGAAGGGTTTAAGGCCTCCGGCAAAGAGGCAGGAAACATACGTCAACCCTATGCATAACGTGGCTCTGGCATAAAAACTGCTCGCAGCAGTGGACGGCTCAAGAGTGCCACGAACGACGAAGTGGCAGGCGAAGTTCACTGTAGACAAGACTAATATTACCATATACATTTGGAAGGAAGACCAAAAGAGTCATCACAAGCTATACAATATAATTCATGGCCTGACAGTTAAGAGACATGTTCCCTACGGTGTTTGAAATTCCATGTACGTTTTAGGAGCTGAACGTATGGTACCCACTTCCCTGTGAACGGAGGACAGTGGATGGTATCCCGGTGCTGTGCACACAGAGCTTTTAGTGAGCATTTTACGGCATCGGACGGCAACAGCCTTAACCCAGCACCGGGCGAGAAGCGTCCCCTACTTCAGCACGTCTCCCACAGCAAGGGGCTTACCGACACCTGCGTTAATCAGGAAAAGGCCTCGAGTGACCCAGTTTCGGGTCTTAACCTTTTCCAAGCACATTTGCTTAAGCCAGTGGTATGAGCACTGCGGCCACCCAGCAAACCAGCCTGTGGCCCTCAGGGAAATACCGGCGCCGAGATCCATCCCACACCTGCCCATCAGGACCTCCAGGGAGGGGCCGACACGGGGGAAGAAAGTGCAGGCGACAAGTACACAGAGAAACAGACACAGAAGAAGAGGTTACCACATCCTCCCACACTTTCCTGCAAGCAGCACTTCCTTGGCCGAACAAAGAGGGAAGGACAAAGTGCCCGGGAGGCACGGCCAGGCTGCCCCTGCTGGTGCCCCGGTTCCGCTGACTCCCGGGCAGACGCCAGGATACCACCTGGACATCTCAAAGGAGAACATGTGTGCACCCGGTGGGGCTTCCTGTTACCCTGCTTTGTTTCCAGCCGACACAACGCTGGGAGGGAAGTGCTGGCTCTCAGCTGTCTGGGAAAGAAACGTGGCTGGGGAGAGACAGTGATCTGGGTCCTTGTCTCCTAAGGCATCGCGCTCGCCCAGTCCCGGCTTCTAAACGATGACAAGATACGCGGTGCCCATGCCCCGTGAAACCGGACGCCACCGCCTCGTGAAGTCAGCCCGCCACCACCCTCGCCTGGCCGCCGGGTGCCCTGCTCGCCGCACAGGCTGAAGACAAGCACACCCAGCAGCTGTCACCAGCGGGAGGGCATCAGGAAGTGATGCACGACGCCCACTTTGTTCATAAAGCCACGGGTAGGTGTTTCACACCGAGGCGCGTACACGCCTCTTCCCAGAACCTCCGAGAAAAACCAAGCCTGCGCTGGCCACTCTCACCCTCAGCTGTTTTCAATCTTCGTCAGAAAAGCCACGCTTTCTTAAGGTGCCTGGGCTGGGCAGGTAGTTGAGGGTTCAGGCAGCTCATTTATCATTTGGTGATCCGCAGGTAGGGCAACATTTGATACTGATGTGTTGGTGGCTCAGTTTATGAATTAACTACAGAGTGCCTTCATAAACTAAACACTTTTTTTTTTTTTTTAAAGAGTACATGACCCAGGGCTTCCCTGGTGGCGCAGTGGTTAAGAATCCGCCTGCCAGTGCAGGGGACACGGGTTCGAGCCCTGGTCCGGGAAGATCCCACATGCCGCGGAGCAACTAAGCCTGTGCGCCACAACTACTGAGCCTGCGCTCTAGAGCCCGCGAGCCACAGCTACCGAGCCCACACGCCACAACTACTGAAGCCCGCGCACCTAGAGCCCATGCTCCGCAACAAGAGAAGCCACCACAATGAGAAGCCCGCGCACCGCAACGAAGAGTAGCCCCAGCTCGCCGCAACTAGAGAAAACCCACGTGCAGCAACAAAGACCCAACGCAGCCAGAAGTAAATAAATAAATAAATTTATGTATATATATAAAAAGAGTACGTGATCCATTTTGGAGCTCTACATGTAACACTAGTTAGAAAATGCTAACTAATCTCTGAGATACAAGTCAGATTAGTGGTTGCCTAGGGATAAAGAAACACGAGAATGGTGAGATTTAGATAGAGAAGAAAACGTCACCGATTTAAGAGAAATCATGTTAAAAGCACTCACTGGTGCCTTTGTAATAAGGTAAATGGTAAGTTAGTATGGAGTTTTTTTCTTTCTTTTTTTTTTTTTTTGCGGTACGCGGGCCTCTCACCGCCGTGGCCTCTCCCATTGCGGAGCACAGGCTCCGGACGCGCAGGCTCAGCGGCCATGGCTCACGGGCCCAGCCGCTCCGCGGCACGTGGGATCTTCCCGGACCGGGGCACGAACCCGCGTCCCCTGCATCGGCAGGCGGACTCTCAACCACTGCGCCACCAGGGAAGCCCCATATGGAGTTTTAAAACTCCTTATTATGTGCACCTTCAGTACTTACAACCGTAATTCACCATGTGCCAGATGACATCAACAGATCCTAGTAGTGACTAATTAACCGTTTTGTAGAATTTTATTCATATTTCTAGGCAAAACCACCATTTCAGACTTTTCTAATAGGCAAAAATAATACCCACATAGTATTAAAATTTAATCCAAAATTACCTTTAAAAAATTTAAAAACACCTAAGTTTGTTTTTAACAGTGTGTTTGGAAAAAAAAACATTCGGACAAACTGCTTGGTTTGGTTTTATATTGGGTTATATGTGTTACTTAGAATATTAAGCTCTATCTAAACTAGATAATCGTCCTGCACACCCCTCACTTAAAGGGAAACCGGGTATGCGGGATTCTACAGCAGGGCTCCCATCAACTTCACAGCCAAAGTATGATCGGTCTCCCCACAAGTCTGTTGGATACACAGTCAGCTCCACGGCGAACGGGCCAGGCCCCCAGGCCTTCTCTCTCCTTCTACCCCCAGTTCTCAGGGTGTGTACTCCGCACAGAACTCACATCATCCGGGTTTTAGATCCTTAACTATGTTCCTCGAATTCAA
The DNA here is from genome assembly GCF_003031525.2 of Neophocaena asiaeorientalis asiaeorientalis. Taxonomy (NCBI): domain Eukaryota; kingdom Metazoa; phylum Chordata; class Mammalia; order Artiodactyla; family Phocoenidae; genus Neophocaena; species Neophocaena asiaeorientalis. The sequence continues at coordinate 5,867,950 of NW_020174373.1, read as the reverse complement.
AAAAAAAAAAAAAAAAGCTTCTGAACACATGGAATGATGCCCAACCTCGGTCATAATGACAGAAATGCCCATTTAAACGGTAAAAGCATCGGTCACCTATCACATCCACAAAGCCAACAAAAACAGACTTCACGATGCACGGTACTTTCTGCCTCAAAACCTCCCACACTAGGAATGGATCAGGACGGCCTATATGCACATGTATGCGGTCTCGGGTACTAAAGCATCACACCGCAGCACCGTCTGCTGTACCCCGGAAGCACCGTTTATGTCCACACACAGAGGACCTGCTAGACACAGAGCAGAGTATCCAGACCGTGGAGCCGCACGGGGTCAGGAGAAATCTCGACTCAGAGCACTCACCCTGGACCAACCCCCATTTTCACATGTAACACATAAGGAGGTACCTGCTTCTAAAAGGAAACCTAAGAGATGAGTACTGACACGGCCGCTCTCCGGAGCGGCAAAATGGGAAGATGAGAGGGCTTGGGAGAAAGGCTGATGTATCCCACCCAGTTCCCGTTCCAAAGTGAATGTTGTCCCACGCCCACGGGGTACTCTGAGTACTCATAAATGTGGAATAAAAAGTCACTCTTGGAGTAACTGTGGCCGGCATTCCAACACCCACCCCTTAGGGTGATCCTGTCTGTCTTGATCACAGAGCAATAAACAGAGCCTGCTAGGGGCACCTCCCAGAACAGAGCACAGCTGACCGCTTCCTGGGGACCAAACCTCCTGCTGAGTCCTGTGAACAGATCACACGGAACCCCAAAGGCCTCTCCTCTTTAAAAGTGCAACGGGCTCGACATATTTATCATCAGAGAAGTAATACACTTAGACTGTGCACTTAATGGATAAGATGGTAAGTTTTGTTATGTGTATTTTACGACAATTAAAAATTAAAACTTTTTTTCATGGGGCCTACACAGCTCTATAACTGCTTGTATGTGTTCCACTCAACTGGACTTTGAAGGGCATCTTTCCATGTCACGAAATACTGACACCATTTTGTTTTTCCCATAAATTTATTTTATTTATTTATTTTTGGCTGTGTTGGGTCTTCGTCGCTGCGCGCGGGCTTTCTCAGTCCCCTCTGCGGGGCGCGGGCTTCTCACCGCGGTGGCCTCTCCCGTTGCAAAGCACAGGCTCAAGGCGTGCAGGCTTCAGTAGTCGTGGCTCGCGGGCTCTAGCGCGCAGGCTCAGTAGCTGTGGCGCACGGGCTTAGTTGCTCCGCGCGGCATGTGGGATTCTTCCCGGACCAGGGCTCGAACCCGTGTCCCTTGCATTGGCAGGCGGATTCTTAACCACTGTGCCACCAGGGAAGCCCACTGACACCATTTTTAAATTTTGTAGTAGCACTTGTATTCTTTTTAAAAACTTTTATTGACGTATAGATTGATAATGTGTTCATTTCTGCTGTACAGCAGAGACTCAGTTATACACACGTATATATATTATTTCATATTCTATTCCATTACGGTCTGTCACAGGCTGCTGACTAGAGTTCCCTGTGCTCTACAGCAGGACCCTGTTGTTTACCCATTCCATATATAATAGTTTGCATCTGCTAATCCCAACCTCCCAATGCACCCCTCCTCCACCCCCCACCTGCCTTTGGCAACCACCAGTCTGTGCTCTGTGTCTGGGAGTCTGTTTCTGTTTCGTAGATAAGTTCATTTGGCTGACACCATTTATAATGGCAGCACTCTGCAGTATGGATGGTCCCTAATTCACTTCAGTCATTTCCTTTTGCTGAATATCTAGGATCCAAGAAATGAAATTCTGAGTCCAAAACAGGCCTTTTGACACATGTTGCCAAACCGCTTACCAGAAAGTCTCACCAGCATTACATCTAATAAGCACTTGTTTCCCCACAACTCAGCACCAACGGGCATTGCTATTCCATTAGATCTCGGCCAGTTGGAGAATCAAAACCTAGTTTGTAAGTAAACTTGTCGATCCCTAGTTAAATGTCTTTTTAAACACTTGTTTCCTATGTGCATTTCTCATATTAGAAACTGCCTATGAGCGTCTCTCATCCAACTTTCTACTGGGGTGCAAATTCCCTTCTTTACAGCTGCTGTTACTACACCAATTTATTACACACCTGCTTTCTCTTTTTTTGGACCCTAGAATAAGACCTGACATAGACCAACATTTCATTTTTACCTTGTGAGATGCAACCGGTGAAAATATTCACGCATCCTGATTCCGTCCCCCAGGATGTGTCACTGGCTCGGTTTTATTCGCTGCTGCCTCCCCTGGGCTGGCCGATGTCACACTGACAGGTTTTACTGAATGAGCACCTCAGTGTCAGCATCCCCATGAGGCCCTCCAATGATGCCCGTCCCGGTGCAGTTCAATTCGATTCAGTAAGTCCAAGCCCTTCATTTGCCCTTGCGCATCGGGCAGTGCAATAAGGAGCCGCAAACTGGCGAGACGGTTTGCTCACTGCGTCAACTAAGCCAGTGTTTTCCCAGTGCGGGGAGATGGACAGTAAGCCAACGAGCCGTCTGTGTGTTCTGGGGGCTCGGGCAGCCCCGCAAAGGAGACATTTCAGGTGGTGGTTTATAACCGCTGTCTCCCCTGTGTGGGTCAAGTGTCCCTCACCATCACCAGCGCTCCACCAAGTCTAACGGAATCCTGTGAGAACTTCACACGTCCTGCCTTAGGAGGCTTAATAAGGTGACCTCAAAGAAATTATACACCATGATGGCACCCGTCCTGTCCCTTGCTCCCCCAGAAGTCTCCAAAATGGCCATTCTGAGACTTCAGTTTTCTGATTTACAAGGAGGACAGCCTATTCCACTGAGAAATGAGGCTGCTACATTAATATGGCAAAGGATGAAATATTTTCCTTCTTCGTTTCTGAACCTCCTCCTTGGATGCTATTTTGGTCCCTCAAAAATAAATACATAGGGCTTCCCTGGTGGCACAGTGGTTGAGAGTCCGCCTGCTGATGCAGGGGACACGGGTTCATGCCCCGGTCCGGGAAGATCCCACATGCCGCGGAGCGGCTGGGCCCGTGAACCATGGCCGCTGAGCCTGCGCATCCGGAGCCTGTGCTCCGCAATGGGAGAGGCCACAACAGTGAGAGGCCCATGTACCAAAAAAAAAAAAAAAAATACATAAAAAGTCCACAGGGATATGTCTTCAAGTCTGTACCAAAAACTGAAGGCCTTGAGTCAATTTACTTTTTAAAATATACAGCCAGGCTTCCCTGGTGGCGCAGTGGTTAAAAATCCGCCTGCCAATGCAGGGGACACGGGTTCGAGCCCTGGTCCAGGAAGATCCCACATGCCGCGGAGCAACTAAGCCTGTGTGCCACAGCTACTGAGCCTGTGCTCTAGAGTCCGCGAGCCACAACTGCTGAAGCCTGTGTGCCACAACTACTGAAGCCCACGCGCCTAGGGTCCATGCTCTGCAGCAAGAGAAGCCACCACAGTGAGAAGCCCATGCACCGCAACGAAGAGCAGCCCCTGCTCGCCGCAACTAGAGAAAACCCGCACACAGCAACAAAGACCCAATGCAAGCAAAAATAAACAATAAATAAATAAATAAATTTTTAAAAAGTAAAATAAAATTTACAGCCAACCTTGGAAAGACTGCACTAATTCTGCTAAAAGGGGCACGTCAACACTTTACTATGAATTAGCCAACTGTAGAACACAAGGTCGAGAATTATTTCTATATGAAACCAGTCACCGGAATTCCCTGGCGGTCCAGGGGTTAAGACTCAGCACTTCCACTTCAGGGGGCACAGGTTCGATTCCTGGTCCCTGGTTGGGGAACTAAGATTCCCACAAGCTGTGCAGCGTGGCCAAAAAAAAAGAAAGTCACACAACACCTCCATGCTGCCTCGTAGTACCGTTCTAGTGCCTGTGTGTAAACGCATCACGTGCCCAACTTCACTTTCTGACCCCTTCAAATCATCCCAACTCCTATCCACAATCTCCTTTCTTGGAATATGCACTTGCTCCCCTCAGACCTCAGCACAGCACTGGAAACACCTGCTAGCTGACCTGTAAGTCTATATGCATCACATTTTAGCATAAAACCCCAAAACCTGGTAGCCCGCCACCTTGTGTAAAACACAGGCAATGACATTTCATCATTTGGAGCATAAGCCGTTTCCTCACTGCCAGAAAACCACCAACATGTTGCCAAGAATAAGATTTAAGTATTCAAAATCACTTACATCAAAATTAACAGTCAACAGTAATAAAAGAAGAAATCTTTTAAGAACCTACTGTATAGCACAGGGAACTCTACTCGATACTTTGTAGGGAACTTCCCTGGTGGTCCAGTGGGCAAGACTGCACACTCCCAATGCAGGGGGCCTGTGTTCGATCTCTGGCTGGGGAACTAGATCCTGAATGCATGCCACAACTACAAGTCCACATGCCGCAACTAAAGATGCCACGTGCTGCAATGAAGACCCTGAGTGCCACAACTAAGACCCAGCGCAGCCAAGATAAACAACTATTGGAAAAAAACTTTGTAATGACCTACATGGGAATAGAATCTAAAAAAGAGTGGACATCTGTATATGTATAGCTGATTCATTTTGCTGTATAGCAGAAACTAACACAACACTGTAAATCAACTATACTCCAATAAAAATTAATTTTAAGAAAAGAAAGAATGTTTAAAATTTTTGATGTTGGATTCATCCTTGGCCAAGAGATAGATTCTTAAGTATACATGCACGTACACACACACACGCGTGCGACTTAAGTCCAAATCATGATTGCCACAGTGACACGGCGCAGCCAATAGACTCCAGGTTTCACTGTCCCGCTCCTCTCTCTTTGTAAACAAGGCACGAGGCCCAGGTCTTACCTTTTCACCACCAGCTTCAGGGTCTTATGCGACCCCTTCACCAGGCAAATCGCTTCCTGTCTAAACCCCGACAGACTGATGTCGTTGATGCCAACGATCTCATCTCCGGCCAACAACTTGTCCACTGCCGCGGCTTTGCTTCCTTCTTCGATCTGCAACACAGAAGTGTGTCCTGTGAGCCTCTTGAACAAGCAAACAAGTCCCCAGGACTTGGCCAGGAATACAACATGCCCGTGACACATGCCACCCACAGGTTTTCTCAGACTGGCTTCAGGACAACCCAGGGGTGAAGGGATCCACCTGGGCCCTGATTCCCAGCGGGAGACCAGGGATGCATCCCTCACCTGGTCTGCCTCCGCAAGGTCTACCATTCACGGAGGGGCGGGAAAGCGCACGAGCTCTCAGAAACACACCAGAAATCGCAGAGCCAGAAATACCGATTCACCTTCTGGATCTCCTTCCTCCAAAAAATAATGATGGATTTTTAAAAAAAATTATTATTTACTAGTTATTTCTCATAGATTAATCCTGCACCTAGTTATTTCCGTAACAGCTGTATTTAGATATAATTCAGATAGCACACAATTCACCCATATAAAGATAAATGAGTGGCTTGTTAGTATATTCACAGAGTTGTCCAGCCACCACCACCACCCATTTTAGAACGGTTTCCTAACCCCAGAAGAAACCTCGTTCGTGCCTGTCAGCGGTCACTTCCCGATGCTTCCAGCCCCTGGCAACCATGCGTCTGCTCTCTGCGTCTAGGGTTTGCCTATCCTGGATATTTCATATAAACAAAATCATACAATAGGTGGCCTTCTGTGTCTGGCTTCTTTCACTCAGGTTTTCAAGGTGCATCCATGTCGTAGCCTACGTCAGAGCTTCATTCGTTTTTATGGCTGAAGGAAGCTCCATTGTGTGGACCGACCACATTTTATTTATCCGTTCATCGGTGATGGGTATTGAAGCTGTTTTTCCTTTTTGGCTACTAATGCTGCCGTGAGCACTGGTGTACAAGTTTGTGCTTGCGCGTGCATCTTCATTTCCCTTGGGTGTACACGTAGGAGTGGAATGGCAGGGTCGTACGGTAGCTACGGCGAACATTGTGAGGACCTGCCAGACTGCCTTCTAAAGCAGCTGCACCATTTTACATTCTGCATCCGAGGGCTCCAGTTTCTCCACATCCTTGCTGACGCTTAGTATCTGATTCCTTTCCTTACAGTCCTAGATTATTACACCACGCTGGGTATGTAAAATACTCCCTACTCAGTGTTAAACACGGATGTATGAATGTGTATTGACCGACTCCTTAAAAGCATTTTATGATTTTTATCCTGAGGAATCTTAATCTTTAAATCCTCACCCTCATCTTCCCTATACAGTAATAATCCAACTCAGCACCAAATAATCCATCGATTAACCAACCTGCTTTCTGTACTAGCGCTTGGCAAACTGTGGCCCATGAGTCAAATCCAGCCAGCTGCTTTTTTTTTTTTGTAAATGAAAACCAGAGCTCTTTGTTTATACACTGCTACAGGAGAGAATAGAATAGTCTGACCCACAAAGCCAAAAATATTTACTACTTGGCTTGTTATTAAAAAAAAGCTGCCAACCCCCGTTTCACACCGAAAAGCCATTATTTTTACAAAGTGCTAGGAAAACTAGTGAAAAAGATGAATGCTTATAGGCACAGAGGTGTATGGGTTAGGAAGTTCGCTGCTCTGTTTGCCAGGACTAACCTAAAAGTCCGTTCCGAACCTCACAAAGCACTAAAGCCGTATATGTTTCTCCCCTGGTAGTTACAAAGCTGGAAACGAGGCAACTTACAGGCTCAGCTCTGAAACCACGTGGTACTTTCCTGAAGTCTCCGCCCGATCCCAAGGACAGCTGAACTTTTCCTAGGTTAATAAAGCAATTATTCATTGCAAGTCCACGGCATAAATAAAATGAGCACTCCTAGCTAAACTATGAAGCGAACCATTGGGTCAACAACCGGTTTCAAAGTCTAGACAACTTTTATCCTGACATGATGACAGATCGTAAATAAGTTTCCACCCCACCAAGATTACACACTCAGCCACACATGGCCACGGTGAAGGTTACGTGGTGGGGAGTTTCCGTTTTGGCGCGCCCCGGGTGGGAGGCCAAAGGGCCGTCCAGGCGGAGGATCGGTGGGCGGCTGCCTGAGGGGAGGGGAGGGGACCCGGGGAGAGGTGGCCTGCTCACGGGGTGACCAGCAGCGGAAGGAATTTAAAAACTGGAGGGACGGGGATGGAGGCGTCCTACACAGAAAACAGACCCACCAAGAGCTGAGGACAGAACCCTGGGGCCCCAACACGGAGAAACCTGGAAGAAGACGGGTGGGTGAAGGTGCAGGAAGCGAACAAAGAGGGGGTGAGAGTCACAAAAGCCCAAACGAGCAAACACGCGCAGAGCTGGCGAGAAGCGAGGGTAGCGCGTGTACGTGCATCCCTCTCCTTGCGATGATGCCTCTCTGAATTTCAGCTTCACAAGAAAACTCTTCAGGCAAGACAACTATGACCAAGGAACTTGCAAGGGCCTTAGGACAGCTTTCCAAGGCAGGACGTCCTGGAGGCAACCCGTGTGACTCAGCCGCGACCCGCTGGGTTTTTCAGTCTCGTTCCCACAAACCCCTGGATGCACAAGTTCTGCGAGACTGTCTCCAAGCGCTGGCATCGAAGTTTGATGACATCGTGTTGCTTCCCCTCATCCGCAAAGACTTCCCAAGCTCCTCCTGCACCAGTGAAGACCGCACCCTGAAGTGTCCACCTGCGCCGTCCCGACCACACTCTACCTACATTCCCAGCAAAGACGGCTCTGGGCTTGGGAGACACAGAAGCTGGGGAATTCTCCCCGCCTGGCTTCCTCGCCAAGACAAACCGTCTGTTTGACGTTTATTGTGCTCATGGAGAAAACAGGTGTAAAAGGAGACGTTTTGAAAACCTCCAGTCTGTACTCTTGACCCCATCAAACTTCTCCCATTAGGAAGAATTAATTAGGCTTGAACTTGGTAGAGAGCAAACCTGAAGTTGGCTCTAGTCTCACAGGATACTTATGGACTCTGCCTGCCAGGACTGTACAGTGTATCACACATTACAGACACTCAGGATCGTTCTGTCACCGTCCCCTGCCTTGTAGTCAAGAGAGCGCTTGGCCTTGCCGCTGGCAGAGGGAAGTGCCTGACATCTGCAGCACGCGAGAGCCACAAACAGGGCAGTCCTGTCCCAGAGCCACCGGGCAAAGTTCTCAGTGCCGCTCGCTGTAGCTCAGAAGAAAAGTCCCTTTACAAAAAGACAGGCACACAAGAACAAATGACTCCACACCCATGATGCCTGTCCGTGTGCCACGGGCAGAAGCAACGTCCCACGTTCACATGCCAGGTCAAATATTCTGGTCTGAGTGTTCACTGGCATTGGAAAACTCCTGTTTAGGGCCTCAATTAAGACTCAAGTGTCCCCAGATGTGCAGATTTCCTTGCTGTTCTTATGGAAACACTTTATCTGGAAACAGCAGCGGGGGAAAAAAAGTCAATGGAAGTCTCGTTGGAACAAAGTTTTTGTATTTCATCCAACGGATGTTAGTTACAGCTGATCAAGGATGACATCCACGGAGGCCGGAGAACCTTGATTCTCCTGGGAGCCGGGACTCCCGTGGGAAGGAACCACATCAGGGAAGCAGGGGCGCGAGGGGCCGGGCTCGCTTGGCCTCGGGGCTGGAGATGAAAGACTTCACGAAGAGAGAGGCCCACGAAGGGCAACTTGAAAGGGGTGGCATGGATGGGGGCGGACATTCCACAGGGGGGTCTGCATGTGAAGACGGGGCAGAGGCAGGAAGCCGGGCCGGTCTGAGGAATGTCAGCCTGGCCCAGCGCAGAGCTCTGGCTGGGGAGCGTTTGAAGATAAGGGCAGAAAGAGGAAGATGAGGAGCTTGACCTTGAGTCGGAATCTGGCATGATATCCTGGAGGCAGTGGGGGCCCCCGAAGGCCAGCACGGAAGCAGGGGAGCGACCTTCTTATTCCAGCAAACGCGTCTGTCAGCTTCATCCTGGAGGTTGACGCGAAAAGAATTTCTTCTGCCCGAGAACAGAAGGTGGCGGGTTCTGTCCCTGTACTGGACAGAAACCAAGGGCTCAAACCAACACAGGGCAGAGAACACTAACGTAAGCAAGCGCTCCAGACACTGGGAAGGAAGGTCTAAGGACCGAATCGATGCTGGACGTCAAGGGCCACAGGAAAGGGGTCGGCCGGGGGCGCTCAGACGTTGAGCGGGACTGATGTGGAAAATCGCGACACCCAGAGACCAAAACCAAAGGAGGAAGAATGTGTTAAGTCCTGTATCATATTTCAAAGGCCATGAATCACACCCGTGATTAATCCGTTATGACTATCTCAAAGAAAGCTTTGCTGTCTGGAGAACAAGCCATGAGAAAGCACTGCCTTTTGTGAGCCAGGACAATCACTGACATCACCTCCTTAGTCTGCTTCATTGAACTATTTTAACTCATTCTCCTTGAGCTCCCTTGTTTCGGAAAAGAGAGCTGACGCATCCAGGAAAAGTATCAAATTGTGAACTAATCGGAGAGTGCATCTCCGGTAACCGAGAAGCCCATCGAAAACCAAAAACCTCTCAAGTGTTAAGACGTGAACATACCATCAGTCACGGGTCCCTGTCTCCCTTCTTGTACATCCCGAGGAGTGTTTTTATCGACTATTTGGGGAATTCAAGCTTCGCAGTAGCTCTGGAAACATGCTTAAGAAGGAAATCCCATCTCACCCCATATCTGGAGTATAAACGCTTTCTGAAGAGGTGAAATTGTTCGTTGGTTATTTTTTGGTCCAACCAGGGAAGGGTGGGATAATGAATTCAGCTTAACATTCCATGAGGGGTAGTTTTCTTTAACCTGACAACACAAAGCATACTCAATGGCACTTTGGAGACGCAGTCACGCACGTAATAGGTCTTGAACAGGATACCCGGAGAAAAACATGGTCCAAAAGGATATGTGCACTGCAGTGTTCACTGCAGCACTGTTTACAATAGCCAAGACACGGAAGCAACCTAAACGTCCATCAACAGAGGAAAGGATAAAGAAGATGTGGTGTGTGTGCGTGTGTGTACACACACACACACACACACACACACACAATGGAATATTACTCAGCCATTAAAAAGAACGAAATAATGCCATTTGCAGCAACACGGATGGACCTACAGATTGTCATACTGAGTGAAGTCAGACAGACCAAGAGAAATATCGTACAATATCGCTTATATGTGGAATATTTTAAAAATGCTACAAAAGGCAGAAACAGACCCATAGACTTAGAGAACGAACTTATGGTTACCAAGGGGATGGGGGGAGGGATAGTTAGGGAGATTGGGACTGACAGATACACGCTGCTGTATTTAAAATGGATAACCAACAAGGACCTACTGTGTAGCACAGGGAACTCAGCTCAATATCCTGTAACAACCTAACTGAGAGAAGAATTTAGAAAAGAACAGATACATATATACCGTATAACTGAATCACTCTGTTGTACATCTGAAATGAATGCAACATTGTTAATCAACTATACTCCGATATAAAATAAGAAGTTAGGGCTTCCCTGGTGGCGCAGCGGTGGAGAGTCCGCCTGCCGATGCAGGGGACGCGGGTTCGGGCCCCGGTCAGGGAGGATCCCACATGCCGCGGAGCGGCTGGGCCCGTGAGCCATGATGGCCGCTGCGCCTGCGCGTCCGGAGCCTGTGCTACGCAACGGGAGAGGCTGCAACAGTGAGAGGCCCGCGTACCGCAAAAACAAACAAAACAAAACAAAAAAATAAGTTAAAAAAATAAAAATAAAATTACCTGTACGCCTATGTTTTTTAGTATAATTACTTCCTAAAGAAAACCACTTCTTGATCTTGGCCCCTCCTGTCCCCGGTCATGACACTCCAGTTTCCCTAATAATGCGCCATGACCGCGCCATGAAAAACATGGAAATCCGAGCGTGTGGTGCTGTGATACTCAACGTTGGGGGGGCTATGACGTCACAGCCTGTCAACATTTGAAGGTATTCATACTTGATATCCTCTTAAGGAAAAGTTGTTTCCACATTTTAAGCCAGAAAGCCAGTGGAACACCTGTTTAGAAAAGCATCAAAACGACGTGGTTTCTTAGTTCCTCAGTTCCTACATACACTAGGAAGGAAGTACAAATTGAACCGTGTGTGTACCGATCCTCAAAACAACCAATAAAATATCAACTAGGGAAGAAAACTGCTTTCCTCATGGTTGACAAAAAAAAACGTATCAAAAAGCAAGAAAAATGATAACTACCCCCACATGCAAAAAATCCTAAGAAACCAAAACCCGCCTCGTACATTCGGATTCAGATGAGCACGTCAGTATTCAGTCCCGTGCGTAAGAACACGAGGGTCTGCTCTGAAGATTCTAACACACGCCTGCCACTCACGGCTAAAGCGAACGCTGGATCACATGCCACCCCAAGACGAACGCAGGTGTGGCCCCGACAAGGCGACAGAACCAGGCTGAGGGGCTGAGCAGGTCAATGAGATGTGTGAAGACCCAGAGGCAGTGGAGGCTGCACTGAGCAACCGCAAATCCAAACAGACACAGACAAGAACCTTGCTGCTCAGGGAGAGGTTTTAAGAAACAGAGAGGGGAGGGAACTTGCAACAGGGGGTCAGCAGTGGCAGCTCGGACCCCAGGCTGGCTGCAGAAGAGAACCCCGCGAGGAGCGTTCGTTCGGAGCCAAGGGGCCACGGCCTCCCCCGGGCAGGATAAAGCCCAAGGTATGTGCCTCTTCTCCAGATGGGGCAAAGGTCTAGCGGCCTCGGGACCCTGCAGACTCCAGAGCCTCAGCAGAGCACAGCACTCTAGAGAACACGGGCCAACCCGTGCAAGGGACAGTTTCTGGAGAGCAACATTCAGGGAGCATTTTCCGAACACCCCTGCCTGGTAAGTTACAATCCAGAAGGAGCAAGGTGTGCGAACGACCCATTTCAACACCACGCCAGCTAGCCTCTTAAGTGCAAACCACCCGTCGCTGCCCGAGCGAGCGGTGATACTGGGGCAGGACCTGAGGATAGCCCTCCTTCGTGGGCTGGCACCTCTGCAAGGGTCCTCAGGAGCGGGCGCTGGAGGGGCTGCTGTCCTCTCTGCCTCCTCCTGTGGACAAGGCAGTGGCTGAATCCACCGCGGCTCCACAGCCAAGTTCCACGAGCACTCCAGTGGGCAGCTTCCCGGCCAGTTTTAGAAGCATGCCCTCGGACGGCTTCCCAGGGGTTCCACTAGCATGCCAGCCAGCTCCCTGGCCACCTGCCAGGTTCTGCACGGGCAGCTTCCTGTCTGTCAGCTAGCCCGAGGGGCTCAGTGACTTTGCTGTCACACCCATGCCATGCAGATCTGAATCTCAGACTGGGGGAAGGGAGGGCAGTAAGAAGGGGGGCAGTCGCACACCTCCTTTCTCCTCCCTTATAGGTTATGTGCCTCAGCCCTAGAGGCAGTGGCTGGTCCTTACACCTGCTACTCCTGCACTCTTTTAAAGCTCTCACTACCCCGGAGGAGTTCCTAGCTCATCGTGACTCAGTAAGTTGACAATAAGTAATAATCTGCTAATATAGTTAGTAATCCTTTACACCAGGGGCTGGCAAACTTCTCCTTCAAGAGCCGTATGGTAAATATTTTAGGCTTTGCGGGGCCTTCCGGTCCCTATGGTAACTGCTCAACCTTGCCGGACAGACAGACAAGACATAAGGGGTGTTTTGCTATGTGGCCAGTTTGCGGAATCCTGTTTCCTATTATGCAGGCCCTGTTCCAATTACTATGCGCTTTCTGCCTCCCAACTGGACCCTGACGGATATAAATTCCATGTGACAAGCACAGCAAGGAAGGCACTCGTGGGCCCCGGTGGCACAGGGGAGGGAAGAGTCAAACCACAGGGTACGGGGAGGGGTATCGGGCAAGGTTTCACAGAGATGAGGGGTGATGGATCGAGGACTCTCACCTCGACCACTTCACTACACAACCCGAAGGAAGTCATTTGATTTTTCTTCGCCTCAATTCTGTCGCCCAAAACAAGGGTGGTAAGAGTTGGTTGTCTTACAACCCGGGACCAACAGGGGAATAAAAGTGAGACAATTATGAAAATATTTTGTAAATTGAGAAGTATTATACAAGTATGTTTACAAATCGTTTTACTTGTAATTTGCTGGTGTTCCAATCAGGACTACAGCACAGGCTAGGTTCCTGGACTCTCAAGTTCAGTGACAAATGATCCCCATTCCTGATCATTAACACGGGGAAACCAGACGTTGAAGTGGTAAAGGGAGACCGCTTCATTTACAATACTCCAAGCTATTTAGGTAGAGTGGTTTCTAAGTCCTTTCAAGTAACATTGTTTGGGGGAAAAGTAAATCCCGAAGCTCAGTTATCCTAGATGTTCTTACTGGTTATTCTCAACCTAATTTAAAGTTTCTTTTTCCCTTGATTAGCTACTATAGCCTTACAAAAAACTTCTAAAATACAGCAAGTCGCCATTTACACATGGAGTGTTTTACAAAAGTTTCACCTAAGTGGATTATGTTCATGGAAACCCAGACCACATTTCTCACATTAAAAAAAACAGAAAACATGATTTAAGTGGTACTTAAGTTCTCAGGCTAAGACACAAATACCTCTTTAAAAGATGTCATGGTTTATATACTGTGGCTTTGCAATGAAGCAAAGGGGAAAAAAGGACACATGCCCCATCTCCCCAGACGGCCCTTTGAAATGTATGCTGCATGCACAGGTCAGGTGTTTATAACAGGCACAGCTCTGGGTCCTCTTGGTTAACACAGGAACTACGTTTTCTAGAATCTCTATCCCTGTACGGTTGGTTTAGATTGGGTCCAAAGGAGCATCTGTCCAAGGATAGAAGGCGGAAGCGATGCAGAAGAGCCCGGCAGCCTCCAGCTTCCCTTACACCCCATTGCTCTGCATCCCCTGTCTTCCTACGAGGAGATGCCTGGCCCAGGGCCACGTACAGGTGGCTGCATGGAGGCACCCTCCCGGCCAGCTCCCCAGGCCGGCTGGGCGTGGCTTCTCAGAGGCACTCCTTCCATCCAGGATCCCCCAGGCCTCCCTTACGGACCCTCTCCCACATTTATGTAAGCTCAAACTCCTGTCACCCTGTAACACCCACTGCGCCTCTGCTGCCCCGAGCGAACGAGCGTACCTCGGAGAAGAAGAGGCAGGGTGGGTCCCACGAGCTGCAAAGGAGCGCAGTGCAACCACGAAGACACCAGGACACCTGAAGGAAAGCAGCTTGGCAAGGAGCACCTGTAATTCTTGTTTTTTAAAAGCGTGGTTTAAAAACGCCACAGAAAATTTACCATCAACTGTTTTTAAATGTACAGCTCAGCAGTGTTCCCTATAATTACATTGTGTGTAACCGATCCCTAGAACTTCACCTTGCACAGCTCCGTATCCATCAAGCATCTCCCCGGCCCCTGGCAACAACCATTCTGCTTTGTGTTTCCATGAACTTGACTCCTGAGGATACCCTGTGTAAGTGGAATCATACAGGATTGCCCTTCTGTGTCCAGTTACAGCGCTTGAGGTTCACCCACGTGATCACACTTCTCTAACGCTAATATTCCATCGTATGTGTATGCCACATTTTCCTTATCCTTTCGCCTGTCGATGGACACTTGGCCCGCTTCTAACCCCTGCAACTCTTGTGTACAGGGCGGATGCACAGATCAACCACTTGCAGAAACAGAGAGAATAACCTTCAAGTCAACCCTGTGCAGGTATGTTCACCAAGAGGCCCATACAAGAATGACCATACTGGCATCGACCACACCAGCTAAAACACAGAAACCACCCAAATGTCCAGCAGACAAAACACGGCATAGCCCAACGATGGGGTACGATGGGGTACCGCACCGCCCTTCCCCGCCACGGCGCTACAGACATCCAATACCAGGGCTTCCCCTCCAATACCAGGGCTGGATGGCCCTGTGCTCTGGGTGGCGGCCGTCACACACTGAGGAGCGGCATTCTCGGTCCCCACCCACTAGGTGTCAGCAGCGTCCCCAACGCCAAGTCAGAACAACCCAAGCGTCTCCGGATACTACTCAGGG
>NW_020174373.1:5813924-5852885 GCF_003031525.2 Neophocaena asiaeorientalis asiaeorientalis | reverse complement strand
GGGGGGAGGGGGCAGGGGACAAAAGCTATCACCCCCAGTTGAGAACCACTGTTCTAGAGAAAGGATGAAGTACCTGCAACAGTCATCATAACTCTTGGGGAACACAGGAAACCGGACAGCTCTAACATCCCCTTTGAACCTGCTGCAAAGCCTCTTCCACCAGCAACGCGAGAGGCCAGCCGCTCAGGCCAGGTGGAGCCACTGTGTTCAACCAAATCCCACCATTACCAGGCAGAACAGGCCTTGTTCTGGACACCCTGAGCCCTGCCCAAACAGCACGGGGCTGCAACTAAGAAGCAAAGAAGAAATGGTCCTCCTTGTCTGCAGCCTTTGTTGGCTGGGTCCCCTCTACTCACACCCCACTACCCCTGACACGCACACACTCACTCCGCCTGGCTCACCCCACTCATCCTTTTGGGTCCCACACCAGGACCCCCCAACACCGCTTCCACCGTGGGACCCAGTGGCCACCTCCTGGCCTCCTGAATACCCTGAGCACATCACCACTCAGGGCTCCAAACCCTCTGGTATTGGGTTTTTATATATTCCTTATTTTTTTTTTGCGGTACGTGGGCCTCTCACTGTTGCGGCCTCTCCCGTTGTGGAGCACAGGCTCCAGACGCGCAGGCTCAGCGGCCATGGCTCGCTGGCCCAGCCACTCCGCGGCATGTGGGATCCTCCCGGACCGGGGCACGAACCCGTGTCCCCTACATCGGCAGGCGGACTCTCAACCACTGCGCCACCAGGGAAGCCCTATATATTCCTTTCTTCCTTTCCTTCCCTCCTTCCTTCCTTCCTTTCTTTCTGGCCGCACCACGTGGCGCATGGGATCTTAGTTCCCTGACCAGGGATGGAACCCATGCCCCCTGCAATGGAAGCTCAAAGTTCTAACCACTGGACCACCGGGAAGTCCCCCAAACCCCCTGTTTTTGGTTCCCTGCTTCTGCTGCCAGCCCCACAGCAAGACTCGCATCTCCTGGAGGATAAAACCCCGAAAGTATCTTTATTTCTTCCCCTCCGATACCAGCGTCTGTCACGACACAACAGGCAACCTCTGTGGGAAGGGTGAACAGAGAGGGAAAAGAGTCAGCCTGGAGAGTGAAGTTCTCGTCTAGAGCCAGCGTTCACCTTACACCACAGGAGGAATACAACACAGACCTGCCCTTTGCAGTGCGTTGTACGAGTATCAAGCACGGACCGGGCAGAAGCAAGCAGGCTCCGTGGCAGTCGGGGAACAGAGACCTGCCCCGACTCTAACCTTTTCTCGTACATCTTTTGCAAATGAGTAGTGGGAACATCTAAGCACCGGTTCAACAGGGATGACTGGAGTGACTTAATTCTGCAGTTTTCAAAGAAGAAAAGCGATCTGCAGGAGCTGATAGGCAATCAAGAAACAGGAAGCGGAACTGCTGGACAAGAGAACAAAGTGTCCCTGCTTGTCAGACACACGGCTGTTTATTTGTAATGGACGTTCCCAGCCTTCTGCTGTTTCAAAGAAACGGCGCCTGTTCTTTTAGATAAGGCTGCCGCCAGGCAACTCAGGAGAGGGGCTGCTCCAAGGGGACCCGCCCAAGGCCACCTCACCTTCCCTTTAGATGAGTCAGAGCTCCCCGGAAGGCTTCGTCTCTCTATCGGGTGAAAGAGAGAAGATCTCACCCATCACGAGGGCTGTCTCTTTGAAAAACTCTCCTCAGGGATGCTGTCAGAGACAGAATGCTTGTGTCTCCCCCCCACACCCCCCCGCAAATTCACATGTTGAAACCCAACCCCCAATGTGACGGTATAAGGAGGTGGGGTCTCGCGGAGGTGACTGGGTTATGAAGGTGGAACCTTCATAAAATTCCAAAAATTCCACCTGTGAACCAGGAAGCAGGTCCTCGCCAGACACTGAATCTGCCGGCACCTGTATGGATCCTGGACTTCCAGCCTCCAGACTATGAAAACTCAATGTTTCTTGTTTATAGGATTTTTTTTTTTTTTTTAATTACGGCAGCTCAAATGGACAAAGATAGATGTCAAAGGCCAAGCCTGGGGAACGTAACTAAGCACAGGAATCTCGGGGCTGCACACACTAGCACCCAGAGAGTAGGGAAGGGGACCGGGGTGCAAAAGACAGCCCTCGAAGGGGGCCCTGGGGCGGTGGCAGGACGCTCCCCTCTGAAGGCGCAGCAGCTACGATCAGGTCCTGGCTGCTGGGAGCCCCAGGGAAATTAACAGCCAGTGTGGGCGGATCTTCCAGGTTTCTGGGGGTTTTTTTGTTTGTTTTAAAGAAGCTGGAGATCTGGATTTTTACGGGTACTATCCCTCTGTCCTCAAATCGCTGGCACTCTTCTGCTTTTAAAACTTGGCGAGAACACCCCCACAACAAAAGAAAAGTTGCATGGGAAAGTCACATGCGCATAACCCCCAAGGGGCAGCCTGTGATTTCGGGCGTTCCCGTCCTACTCTGCGTACATGCCTCCTCTCTGCAGTTAGAATCCACCCCCAGGCAGGATCCTGCACACATCAAAGTGGTCTCCGCTATGCCCACCGCCAGGTCCTCTTCCTGCCTCCCCACGGCCGGCCGGTCTATCAGGGCTTCGCCCCCGTCCGGATCCTCCAAGATCCCTGACCCCATCTTTCGCAGGTGCCGCCCTCCACCGTTGTTACTAGGATCCGATCGTCCGCGGTGGCCGGCAGCACTGTGGAGCCAGAGTCCCCGCAGACACGGGAGGGGCCCCGTGCGTCCCCCCTCACAGGGAGGGTAGCCGTGACGATCCTGACAGGAGACGGGAGCGGATGTCGGCTGGAGGCTTGTGAGGAAAGCCTTTGTCTCTGCCATCAAAAGGGCAGAAACATCTGGAACCACCCTTTCCCTCTGCTTCTGGCCGTGAACAAAGACACCGACTGTGGATGCAGAGCAGAGACCCGAAGGGTCCCAGGGCCCTAGGGGTGCCCAGCATGGGGCTGGGCGGTGAGGCAGCAGCACACACACACCCCACCCCACCCTCTCCCGGGGCTCCCTGGAAGGGCCTGGGGTGAAGTCCTTAGAGAACCAGACGGGTTCATCCAGAAGACATCCATACTTTAGAATGAGTCCTCATTCTTTATAAATACAAATCGTTTTTTCCTTTTAATGTTTATAATGTTAAAAAAAATCAACACCAAAGAAAACAGTTTGAAACACTAAAACTTTGTTGGCTTTTCTAATTAAAAAACTACTGACGGGGCTTCCCTGATGGCGCAGTGGTTGAGAGTCCGCCTGCCGATGCAGGGGATGCGGGTTCGTGCCCCGGTCTGGGAAGATCCCACGTGCCGCGGAGCGGCTGGGCCCGTGAGCCATGGCCGCTGAGCCTGCGCGTCCGGAGCCTGTGCTCCGCAACGGGAGAGGCCACAACAGTGAGAGGCCCGCGTACCGCAAAAAAAAAAAAAAAAAACTACTGAAGGACTTCCCTGACGGTCCAGGGGTTAGGACTCTGCACTTTCACGGCCAAGGGCGCAGGTTCAATCCCTGGTCGAGGAACTAAGATTCCGCAGGCTGCGCATGGTGGCCAAAAAAGAAAACAAAAACAACAAAACCGCTGAGGGGCATCATTTATTATCACGTCTGAGACACAGGCTACGAAAACCTATAACGTCTTGCTGTACTCATGTTTTTATTTAAGACATATTGCGTATGCTCTAGAAATCTACCAGCTCCAAGTCCCTACATTTCTCCTCATCTAACACCTGTACTCCTGGCTGACAGAGGAGTATAATGCATTTAAAAAATATATCATGGGGGCTTCCCTGGTGGTGCAGTGGTTAAGAATCTGCCTACCAATGTAGAGGATACAGGTTCGAGCCCTGGTCTGGGAAGATCCCACATGCCACGGAGCAACTAAGCCCGTGTGCCACAACTACTGAGCCTGTGCTCTAGAGCCCGTGAGCCACAACTACTGAGCCCACGTGCCACAACTACTGAAGCCCGCGTGCCTAGAGCCCGTGCTCCACAACAAGAGAAGCTGCCGCAGTGAGAAGCCCATGCACCGCAATGAAGAGTAGCCCCTGCTCGCCACAACTAGAGAAAGCCCGCACATAGCAACAAAGACCCAACGCAGCCAAAAATAAATAAATAAAATAAATTTATTAAAAAAAAAAAAAAATATATATATATCATGGACGAGGGGAGTGAGGGTTGGAGACTTATAAAATCTAGAGAGTTTAAATCAATGGGACTACTACACGAACACAGGTTTTTCACTAAACACGTTCCTCATCTCCACAGTCATATTATTTCTCCCCAGTGAACTGAAGTTTAGAATCAAACCAAAACTGCCAAAATATTATGTTTCTAAGTTGTAACCTCCCTCTGTCATCTAAAAATAGAAAAATAAAAGAGAAAGCACTTAAGATTGAAGCTACTCCATGCGCCCCCTACATTCAGAGCAACACTGTTCACAATAGCCAAGACGTGGAAACCTAAACGTGCATCAACGGATGAATGGATAAAGATGTGGTACGTGTATACAACGGATTACTACTCAGCCATGGAAAAGAACAGAATAGTTCCAACTGCAGCAACATGGATGGACCTAGAGATGATCACGCTGAGTGAAGTCAGTCAAACATCACAGGATGTCACTTATGTGTGGAACCTAAACTATGACACCAATGAACTTATCTACGCAACAGAAACAGACTCACAGGCATAGAGAACAGACTTGTGGTTGCCAAGGGGGAGGAGGGGTAGGGGAGGGATGGACTGGGAGTTTGGGACGAGCAGATGCAAACTAGTACATACAGAGAGTGGCTGAACAACAAGGTCCTACCGTAGAGCACAGGGCACTACAGTCAATATCCTACGATAAACCATAATGGGAAAAAAATACGAAAAGGAATGTAACTATGTATAACGGAATCACTGTGGTGTACAGCAGAAATTAATACAACATTGTAACTCAACTATACCTCAATAAAAAGAAAGAAAAGGGGGCTTCCCTGGTGGCGCAGTTAAAAAAAAAAAAAAAAAAAAAAAAAAAAGAAAGAAAAGATTTAAGCTACTCCAATCCCGATGAGGCTGCACCGAAAAAAAACAGAGACCTTTTGCCGACTTTTCAGCGGCCAGCTTTCACAGGCGAAATCCTCGTTCCTGAATGTTACATGTGTGTCTCCCAAGTGCATTCACAGCTTTGGGGAAAAACTGGACTCATTCTTAAGTTTTAAAAAAAAAAAAAAAGACTCGTATTAAAATGACTTTAACTCTTCTGACACAGCAGTGCCTCCTCGTCTGCCGAGGCAGGGCATAGGTCAAGAGCCTCTGGGCTGCGCTTCGCGGGAAGGGAGGTGTGCAACCTTTTATCAGGACGTCAGAGTTTGCTTAGGAGCCCACTTCTTCCCCTTCTTCCCCAGGCTGAAGATTGTATTATTCACTAGTCAAGGGAAAACAGTTAACCATGGGCCGGTTTACGGTGGGCAGAAGTGTGCAGAGGCAGGCACGGGCCACGAGAGCCCGACACACCCCGAGACTGCGCCCGGAGGAGGGAAGGAGCCATTATGTCTTCCTGGGTTGGGGCGCTGTAACACTCAGCGTGGCAAAGCTGCAGCACCAAGGCCATTCTGTTTTTTTTTTCCTTACTGGAGTATAGCTGCTTTACTCTGCTGTGCCAGGGCATTTTTGAAGCTGGCCACAGCCTGCCTTCGCTCCATCTCCTGTGCTTTATTCCGCCCTACGGGGGACAAATTAATACAAAATATACATTCGTCTGCTAGGACTGATATGGGACTACTTGGGACATTTATCACTGTGTTCAAAAAAGGGGGGGAGGCAGCTATCTCCCATGACAGGGTATTAAAAAATACTTTGTCCAAAATATCCAAAATTTGGTATTTTGATATCAAAATATCAAACGATATCACTTGTACCTGGAATCTAAAATATGACACAAAGGAACTTATCCACGAAACAGAAACAAGATCACAGACACAGAGCAGAACTGTGGTTGCCAAGGGGGTGGCAGAGGGAGGGGTGGATTGGGAGTTTGGGGTTAACAGATGCAAACCACTATATATAAAATGGATAAACAACAAGGACCTACTGTAGAGCCCAAGGAACTCTACTCAATATTCTGTAATAACTGCATGCAAAAAGAATCCGAAAAAGAATGGATATATGTGTAACCGTACCACTCTGCTGTACACCTGAACTAACACAAAATTGTAAATCACCTATATTCCAATAAAAACTTTTAAAACAGACTGCATTTCTTACGTTCTATAATGTTCTAAAATACCATTTTCCCCCAAGGCACTAACGATTATTGCATGATTTTTCTGTAACCTAGAAAATTAGTATCTCATTTTAAAAATATAACTTTATCTATGAGGAGTATCCTTATAAAATTCTCTAAGTTGTAGTGTGTTTTAGAGAATTTTCCATTTCCTGACTAAAGTTACTAGGAAATGTTATGTATCTAACAAGTAATTTTAGCCTTGATTATTAGCAGAATTAAATTTTTCTGCAACAGCAATTCTACAGTCATTTTTATTGTGGGTCTAATTCAACACACCTGAAAACTGCAGTTCATGCAGACCTATGCCCTAATAAGGCATGATGTGTGTCCCAAGGGAGACTGGGCATAACAGAAAGAAAGCCTCCGGCAGACCCAGTTCAAATAGAAATTCAAGATGGTGCCATTAAGAATTAAGCCTCAGGGACTTCCCTGGTGGCGGAGTGGTTAAGAATCTGCCTGCCAATGCAGGGACACAGGTTCAAGCCCTGATCCGGGAAGATCCCACATGCCGCGGAGCAACAAAGCCCGCGAGCCACAACTACTGAAGCCCGTGCGCCCTAGAGCCCGTGCTCCACAACAAGAAGCCACGGCAATGAAAAGCCCGCACACCTCAACAAAGAGTAGCCCCCGCTCACCGCAACTAGAGAAAGCCTGTGCACAGCAATGAAAATCCAACACAGCCAAAAATAAAATAAATAAAATAAGAAAGAATTAAGTACACACACACACACACACACACACGCAGGCACATCTCCAGAGAATTACGCTATGTGGAAACAGCCAATCCCCAAAGGTGACATGCTCCCTGATTCTATTTACGTCTTATTCTTGAAATGAAACAATTACAAAAACAGCAGCCAGGGCTTAAGGTGGGGTTGAGGGCAGGAGGGAGCGGGTATGGCTATCCAGGGGCCACATGCGGGATCGAACGGTTTGTATCTCGACCGCATCCATGTCAACATGCGGGTTGTGACACTGTTACTAGAGCTTTGCAAGGTGTTACCATTGGGAGACACCAGGTGAAGGGTATGTGGTGTCTCTCTATAGCCTTACAATTGCAAGTCCATCTACAGTTCTCTCAAGATACA
This sequence comes from Neophocaena asiaeorientalis asiaeorientalis, assembly GCF_003031525.2. NCBI lineage: Eukaryota > Metazoa > Chordata > Mammalia > Artiodactyla > Phocoenidae > Neophocaena > Neophocaena asiaeorientalis. The sequence continues at coordinate 5,845,546 of NW_020174373.1, read as the reverse complement.
AGCTTAATTAAAAAAGACTGGCCAAGAGAGGACCACACGGCCACCCAGGTTGTTCCGGGGGCAAAAGCGAAGGGATGTGGCTGGCTGACCCTTGGGAGGCCGTGGGGACAGGTAGGGCTCCCCACCCAAGCCAAGACTTAACAACGGGGAAGCGATTTTCGTAAAGAAATCGGGGTGCTCCAAGGAAGGGCCACGGGAGCGAGGAAGCCAAACAAACACCAACCAACGTCCACTACTCGTTTCAGAGGATGTGAACTCTCACCCAGCAGCCGGTCGGCAAGCCACTCACTCACTTCAAACTCTGAAGCCACTTTGCAAAGTCTTAGAAAAATGACCACCCAAGTTCTACTGATGCAGCCTGTTTGCTGCCACTGACACTCAGGAGACTATCAACCACTCAGCCCATGGAAAAAACTCGACAGTTACAGTAATCAAAGGGAGCAGGGAGGGGGAACTCAAGCGTGTGGAACGCAGGGCCCTTCTCTCTACCACCATTCTAGGCAGACACAGGACTTGGCTTTAAATCCACACCATTAAAGGCACTCAGCTTTTATAAAAAGGAAGTATATCTTCTTCCATCTCGACTGACAGCTAGACAGTAACATCAATAAGGCTTCACTGATGTGAATTTATCTAGCTCACTTAAAGAAAACCCTGGGAATTAGACGTCATGTCCCTCGGCACTTAACGGAATTACAGGATGTCTGTACGGTATGCGATTTTTAACCATATTCTCATTTGAGTACAAAATTTAATGGACAGTTTTTAAATGAACAATCCCTTGGGGTCAATAAAACTAAAGTCTGTCCTGCCTTACTTTGGGTAGACTCCTAAAATTAACTCACTAATTGTCAGCTCTGAAATACTAGTCTCCTGCTGAGTTCCGGACACAAATTACGAAGCGAGCTGCTGAGCCCTGTGACGACCTATCCACCTCATACCCAAGTCCTCTTCCTGGAAGTCTCCCCAAACCTCCCAGCACAGAACCTGGCTTATGGGAAGGGCTCCACTACTTTCTGAACAAATACACCAACCTTGTATGACTGTATGTACCGTCACCTGACTCCCAGCATACTTAGAACCAATGAGCACGTCAGGTGCGAAGCATTTTGACAAGCATCTTGAAAATCCTTTTAAATTCAAGAACCATAACAAACGTATTTCAACAGTCAGGGTGGAAAACAAAGGCAGGATCCCCCAAAGCTACCTTGAACTGAGCTCACAAAATGTGGATCCGTACATCTATAACCCTCACGACACGCACTGCAAGGCCTGGGTGGTATTAACCCCCTTAGAACATAAGCCTTTCAAATCCATAATATATTCCTCCTTCCACCCCTTACCTGCATTGTGGGTGAGGAGAAATGCAGCTACAGGTGCCAGAGATTAAGGAGAAAAACTATTCTGGGACTTCCCTGGTGGTCCAGTGCCTAAGACTCCGCGCTCCCAACGCAGGGGGCCTGGGTTCGATCCCTGGTCGGGGAGCTAGATCCTGCAGGCATGCCGCAACTAAGAACTCCACGTGCCACAAGTAAGACCTGGTGCAGCCAAATAAATAAATATTTAAAAAAGAGAGAAAAACTATTTTTAAAATGACAAAGCGACTGGGACAGGAGTAAGCTGAATGGAAGAAATCTTTAGAAAGAACGAGGCAACACTGCAAACGCGGAAAAGTCGGACCGTGTTACAGCAGTCGACACACGAAAGTTAGCACAAGCAGGTTCCCCAATCACTCGTGAGGATGAGAACACCGATTAAAATAAATCCCAGATAGCACTCGCTGCAGGACTGGCCACGCCTTGCCCCGTGGACTTCTTAGGAACAAATTTTATACAACTGGACATTTGCTCAGTTTTCCTCCCGGTAAAACTTTTACCTAATGATTCCTCCAGCACCCCCTCCTCTCTCTTTCCCCGGACCTCTACTTACTTATGCAGACGCCCCCAGGACGCTGAGTCTCTTACGCTCCTCTGTACTGAAAACCTCAGCAGTACGCTGGGATGTTCCGCAAAATCCTACCATCCTCTGGTACACGCTGCATTTCAGCAAGCCATGGTCACTCGCTGCCGAAGACAGCTTATGAAACGGCATTCTCGCCCAGCAGCCCACGAGGCACCCCAAAAGCCCCCAACATGACCATGACTCCTCGAGCACCACCTCACAGTCACGTCAAAGCCCCGACCAACGACGGACCCAGAGACGGATGTAAATTTCAAGGTCCCATCCCTTGCCCTTGGGTTTGAACGCTATCCCTCTGGCATGCCAGCCGCCTTCTACGAGATTTGTCTGGCTCCATGGATACTCAGCTCAAGCCGAGACAAGCACTGAACGATAAACACGGTTAACAGTCTTAAGAAACCCAAATGAGGAAAACCAACAGGTCCAAAGCCATCTTCTGGCAGTTGGCTGACCCTTATTAACCGTGGGAAGTCGACCTGTCCTGGAGTGCAGGTTCCACCTCTAAGAGCCCACCACCTGCAAACCTCTACAACCCTCAGGTGTGCCCGACAGGAAATGAAACCCAGAAGCAGCTCACATGATCCCCAGGGCTCTACTGAATAGTTACCCACTGGCTGTGGGAAAACAATGAATTTTCTGGAAGGCAGACACCAACCGCAGAGCAGCCAGACACAGACTCCGAGGCAACACAGACGCCAAATCTGTGTTCAAGATGGCTCGTCTCTGGAGAAGGATGAAAAGGGACTAAACTAAGCTCAAAACCACTTTCAGAAGTGCCCTTAGAAAAAGAAACACTGAGGGCTCCCCTGGTGGCACAGTGGTTGAGAGTCCGCCTGCCGATGCAGGGGACACGGGTTCGTGCCCCGGTCCAGGAAGATCCCACATGCCACGGAGCGGCTGGGCCCGTGAGCCATGGCCGCTGAGCCTGCGCGTCCGGAGCCTGTGCTCCGCAATGGGAGAGACCACAGCAGTGAGAGGGCCGCGTACCGCAAAAAAAAAAAAGAAAAAAAGAAACACTGAGGTTCGGCAAAGAAAACGGGCTATGCCTGCCACCAGCAATAATAGGAGTGAATGTCACATATGTAAGATTGAGTGACAAAACGCTAGACATAAATATATTATTCCACTTACATAAGAGTCAAATAGGGGCTAACCTGTGGTGTGAAAGTTCAAGATAGCAGTATCTTGGCAGGGAGACTCAAGGGCACCTCTGGGAGACTAGAACATTCCCAGAACATAAATAAGAACGTTCTACTTCTTGATCTGGGTGGTGGGTTACACAGCTGTGCTCATCCCATGAAAATTCATCCAGCTGTTTACCACTGTGGGATCACTTTTCTGAATGCAAGTTATATTACCAAAAATATACACATTTAAAAAAATAGGGGGGCTTCCCTGGTGGCGCAGTGGTTGAGAGTCCGCCTGCCGATGCAGGGGACACGGGTTCGTGCCCCGGTCCGGGAAGATCCCACGTGCCGCGGAGCGGCTGGGTCCGTGAGCCATGGCCGCTGAGCCTGCGCGCCCGGAGCCTGTGCTCCGCAACGGGAGAGGCCACAGCAGTGAGAGGCCCGCGTACCGCAAAAAAAAAAAAAAAAATAGGGCTTCCCCGGCGGTCCAGTGGTTAAGACTCTGTGCTTCCACTGCAGGGGGCTCGGGTTCGATCCCTGGTTGGGGAAGTTCCGCATGCCGCGAAAAAAATAGAGGGCGTCTACTATTTCAAGGAAATAAAAAAGCAACGAAACTCAGAAAACACATAGCAGCACAGCCCCAAAAGCACCTGTTCTAGAACAGAATCAGCCCCTTGCTGGGGTGTCCCTCGGTACTGCCCACAGCAGGGTTACGCCACTCCTACATCAATACCATCATGACACTGGCGACTGGCATCGGCACTTCAACAACCATATCCAATGACAGGCCAGCTCACTGCCCGGTGAGAGGTCTAGGGCCCCTGGGGTCAAGGTCACGCTGATTGATAAAACACACCTCAGCAAAAGCACCAGGAAGCCAAGATGCCACCCCAAAGTGTTTTAGCGGTTGTGGGACCCAGGGCACGATGCCCAGGGAAGCTGCTGGCTGAAGCCCACAAGTGAGAACTTCCGGAGCAGCCGGGCTGTAGGGACACAGCAACAGGACAGCAAGTAAGCAGACAAGCAGCCCTACTCCACTGCCTTCAGAAGCCTGGAGAAAGAGAGCTCAGCACGGCAGGGCTCTCCATTTAAACACGGCAACATCCAGCTCGAGGGATCACGGAGGCAAGGCTGAAGTCAACTCGCATTATTTCCCCAAGAGTAACTTGAAAACTGAGCCTTTAAGAAATGGATACCCATATCATCGTCTTTTTTAAGATACAAGTCACTAAATTAAATGTCTTAGAAAAGTCCTATAAGGCAGAGAAGAGCTGCAAGGATTCAACAACAAGCCTGACTGCAACAGGGTTTGCAGACCTCCTGGGTCAACCCACTGGATGACGAGGCCCTGCCAGGCGGACGGCACCCCAGCCACCTGATGGGCGGGACAGTGTCAGAAAAGGGCACGTTGGAAGCACTGGAGACAAATTCCAGCTTTCTTTACTTCCCTCCCAAGACAGACCCCACCCCACCTCCAGGAAAGGCGGGAGGGAGGGGAAATGTGAGAGAGGGACAGACGGGGCCTCCAGCCCTCCCCGACGTGGCACTGGTGTGGAATGCAAGACAGCATCTCCGAGGAAACCGAAGGACCAGACCGAATCCTGCCTGGCTCCCCGGCCTTCCACAGGTGCGAGAGCAAGTAGGGGGAGATCCCCCTTGAAGGCTCTGAATGAACCACAGGCCTGTGTGCCATCAGATTACGTGCTGCCTTCAGACTCAGGGACAGGAGGGGACCTCCACACCCCCTTAAGAGCCCACCGTGCTTACAGGCTAGGACTAAAAGTCATCCAGCCGCTGCTCGCCCGGCAGCTGAATTCTCTCCCGAGGACCCCAGGACAGGCGTGGCTGCCACGATGCAACGGAAAAGTGTGAGGTGTATTTCAGAAATCGCTCGGAACCCCACGTGGACCTTCAGGAGTTCCTTTAAATAAAAGATACATCAATCATTAAGTAGAACGCTAACTAGGTTGAGGGGAAAAGGTCCAAACTCCTTAAATTTATGTTGCTTTAACAAGAACTGAAAGAATCTCAGGAAATCATAAATAAGAGAAACTTATAACACGGAATGCTTACTAAAGACGTTACTGGGACTTCCCTGGCGGGCCAGCGGACCCTGCACTTCTAATGCAGGGGACACGGGTTCGATCCCTGGTTGGGGAACTAACATCCCACGCAGTACAGCAAAAAAAATAAGTTGCCAAGTTACGATACCACGCAGAGACATACACACCGCACAGCATCGCGATATCAGATTCAATTCTGTGGCCCGTTACTGAAAAGCCTCTGGTCGTTTTTGCATGTAACTCATGGTGAGCAACTGCTGAGGAGTGTCCAGCGATGCCTCAAAGGCAGACTGGGACATCGCGGTCTGTCAGTGCCCTTGCTGAGCTACGTGACCTCGGGCAAGGAGGGGGAATACTAACCGCGGGGCAAGGGACAGTGCAGTGAGCATCTTGCGTCTGACACACAGCGGACCACAGAAAGAAAAAGCTACTGTTACACCGGCATCTCTCCCAGCTTCTTCTCTCCTGTCGACTCCGCTTTCCCTTCCTAGGAATTCTCGGTGGCCCCAGGTGGAAACTCTACAGGGTTTTCATCATTTATTATGTAAGCCAAAGGGAGAAGGCCGCGAACACATCAAACGCATGTACGGTAATCTATACTGTAATATCTTCTCCATTACAAAAGCCCTTGCGTACCTATGTTACCATGTTCACTTTTAAAGAGAGAACGTCTTTCGGTCTGCCAGTAAACCCTAGTCGGGAAAGCCCAGTTTCGCAAAGCAGGTTGCGTGCAACACTCATTTTCCTTCTTAAGAATAAGTACTCACTCCAGAAAAGTTTTAAATTACTTCAGAGTATTAAAGAAATGGGGGTGGGGGGGACCTCATCGACATTCAACAACCAAAACACAAACATGTGACGTCTTTCCGTACTCTCAATTTTGTTTCCTCTTTCTACGTCGCACATTTAATTTTACATTGAGTTACGAGCATCTGCCCTCCTATCAACTCCTCATCAACGGCAGCTTGAACTGCCTGAATACCTGCCTAGAATTCTGAATCTGTTTTCACTGAGCAACCGTGACAACAGCAGATTTTAACCCTGAGGTTCAAAGTTTTGTTCTCTAACACGCAGTCCCAAGAATTTCAGACAGGAATCAACTATACAGGGGAGTTCCATTTACATTTTTTTTTCTGTACGAAAGACTGCCTTTAAGTACATCTACAGACATTCTTTGAATTTTTTAAGAAAAGATACTAGTAGAGCAGACGGCCTCAGAATGGCACACGGAAGCAGGTGTGCAAGGCCTTGTGAAGTGTCGCATTCTCCTCCCAAATGGACGTCACACCTCTTAATAACCCCTAAGAAACCTCCCACTGTTCTCCTGCTGGTGATAAAATGAAGGTGTCCGATGGCCTCCAACATGGTAGGAAATAACCTTCCCAGTTTAGAGAAGACCGTAAGTCAAGGCTGAGCTCAGAGCTTGCGGCATTGGGACTAAATGCAGGAATCGGAAGTGGCAGACACGTGCTTCTCTCCACCCGTTCAGAGCGGCGGCCTTCACAGACAAGGGAAGTTGGCTCTGTTCGCCTTGTTAGCTCTCCTTTCAACTATTTCTAGAAAGTAGCCTCTAATTTTCAAAAACACAGATTCCCACCAGCATGTAACGCACAGCCTGCCAGTGCAGTAGTGGAAAAATGGAACGAACTATTGGTATATTCGTCCACACAGGTGACCTCAGAACAATCACTGAGGAGAGCAGCTGGAGAGAGGAATGAGTACTGACCAGAGTCCGTTTGTATGAAATTCCAGAAAACGTACACTGACCCACAGTGGGTCAGAAAGCAGATTGGCGTCAGGGCTGGAGGCGAGGCTGGAAGGAGAGATCGCAAGGGTGCAGCATGAGGACACTTTCAGGGTGATGCCTGTTGTTCACCCTTCGATGCTGCTGACGGTTTCCCATGTACAGTGCATACATATACGTACATGTGTGTGTATACAAGTACGCATGTATAAAATGTCAAAACCAAAAAAAGAAAAAGAAGCCAAAACTTCATTGAGTCATTCAACTGAATTCCATTCCTAAAAGCCTTTTATTTTATTTTCATTTTTGGCTGCACCGTGTGGTTTGCGGGACCCTCAGTTCCCCAACCAGGGACTGCACCCGGGCCGTGGCAGTGCGGAATCCTAACCACTAGGCCATCAGGGAACTCCCCTTAAAGCCTTTTTAAAAGAATTCCTCTGGAAGGGCGTTCGCAAGGCCTCGAGGTGGGGCTGTAATGAGCAGTTAGGAAGCACACACAGAAGGCACTAGGAGCTCCAGCTGTGGTTTTCAAAGACTCACCCTCAGTCACTTGTTTTCTGGAGGGTGAGGGGGTGGGGAAGTTCTTGAGCCTTAGAAGAATACACAAGGTTTCCTTCCTGGCCAGATTCCAGGCCGCAGCAAGGAAACGCGGGTGAGGAGAGCAGGAGACCCATCACGTCAACAGACGGCACCCAAACCACAGGGGGTGACCAGCAGAAACCCTCCCCTTCCCCAGAGCCCCCTTACGGCTATGGAAAGCCAACACCGCTCACCGGGCAGGCAATGGCTACCGGCCTCAAGCACACCAAGGGAAGTGACAAAAATCATGAATATTCGGTGTAACCTGGTACTACTCAAGGTCGTCTATCTCAACCCCGAGAGCCACCTGGTGAAATTTCAGTCAAGCTAATGATGTTGCCGATTCCATGCATCCAGCCCTCTGTTAGGTTTCCCATTTCCTTCCACGGAAGACTCGTGTTGCATCTCAGCGGATAACTGCTCTCCCATGCAGGTCACACAGCTGAGGGCACTTCTGGAGAAAGTGCCGGCCCTCTCCCCTCTCTGACCATCATACACAGATGTTTTCCAAACTAAACTGAGGCAGGGCAGGGAGGTCGTCTTAACATTCTCTAAGGTTTTGTTTCCTTTCGGCTTAACTCTAGAGGGCTTACGTTTGCACTGGACTCGCTGTGAAAGTTCTGAAAAGAAACAAAGGATGTTCTATGACGCGTCGCTTGCTCTTCTAGAAACCTGGAAACAGGCAAGTTACTCTAAGCCCCTTCCTCAGTGGTCAAGACCAGATGCGTGCTGCGGGATTCAGACAGCCCCAGGCTCCCTTGAGCCACGCAGACCATAATAAAACACACTAATAGCGGTTTCCAGCCGTCGTGCAGGGGAGCACGTGACCCACTCCAGCCAACCCCGATACTTCAACCCCAACCCACCGCAGCACCCCTGCTCCACGAGCCAAGCGTCCGGGACCACCCAGTTCCCGCGCTTCTGCTGATGAACTGCGCCCCCCATCGCCCAGTGGCCTGATGCACAACCCGGGGACGAGTGTCCCCCGCTGTCCCGGGCTGGGCACTGACCGCAGAGCCAGGCCCGCGAGGGACTCGCCGACCCCGTGAAGGAGGGCCTGGACACAGAACGGTGTCTGTGACCACCTGACGCTTGCTCCACTCCATGGAGAGGGCCGAGCAACGCAAGACAAGGCATCCAGCCTCGGGGTGCAGCCCGCCGCCCCCAGACATCCTGACACTCTACAGACGAACCCATTCCACACTAGCAGGAGGCAAGACTGGACACGAGCACGCTACACACTTTATCTTAAGAAAAGCAACGTGGAAGAGGTGCCTCCCGAAGCTTCTCTCCATTTAGCTGTCAGTCTGATGAAGCTGGGGATTTTTCTCCACGTTACAGGAATTCAGAGTTACTTCCTGAGGTCAGACAGAGACGACATGAAACACATTTTTCAAATAGTTGGTTTATTAGATTTTCCTAACGAGCTTATGGCATATTTTAGGAGCCCTACTTACAAGCGATGGAACTGATAGTCCAAGGACTTAAGCGACCTGTCTCCCCCCCGGCCACAGAGCTTCATCACCTCCCCCGGGTGCCCACCGGAGGTGGGGATGCGCCCACTCCGACAGTTAAGACAGGGCACGCACGGGAAACCGCGAAGATATCCACCAGCTGACGAACAAGAGAACAGATGCAGTCTGTCCACACGACGGACTAGTATTCAGCAAGAAACAGGAATGAATTAGTGACACAGGCTACAACACGGATGAACCTGAACAACGTGCTGAGGGAACGAAGCCACACACAAAAGGCCACAGAGAACACGGTTCCATTTATATCAATGTCCAGAAGAGGCAAATCCAGAAAGACCGAGAGGAGATTCGTGGTTGCCTGGGGCCGGGGCGGGACCAGGCAGTACAAAGGATCCTTTTCGGGTGATGGAAATGCTCTGAAACCCTGGATTCTGGGAATGGATGCCCAGCTCTGACTTTACTAAAAGTCACTGGACTGGACACTTAAAACGGTCGAATTGTATAGTATGGAAATGACATACCTACATAAAGCTGCAGAAGAAGAAAAGGGAGGGGAAGGAGGACGGAAGGGGGAGGAAGACGGGAAGGGAGACAAAACAGGCAGGCAAACAAGGGAGGAGACGAGCTGGCACAGGCCAGTACAGCGGGAAGACGGACATTCCACATACACAAACGAGGGTCACAGACGTCCCTCGTAATTGGAGGCTCCGATCTGCTGAGCACTGCCCAAGCGGCAGGCAACACCTCAGGCCCTGCAGGTCCTGGAAACAAGGCCACAGGGAGGGTTTTCCACCCATCTTACAGATGAGGAAACTGAGGCCAGTGATGAGATACGTTACCTGAGCTCACCAGTCAAGGAAGAAAACAAAGAGTGGGATGAAGGAACTGGGACCCATGAGGAGGAGAGGGGTGGAACTGGGGAGGCAGACAGACTGATTCCCAGAAGTTATTTGCCACCTATACATCCACACGTGCAGTACACGTAGACAACCCACTCCTCCCTCCTGCAGAGCTCTGGTCCTCCAAGCAACCACAGGGTGTAAGTCAGATGTTTTACCTGAGATCACCTGTCAGGAAGAAAGGAGCCGTGCTTTAAGTTTCCCGACTCCCAGTTTTGAAATGAAAGTATTAGGTCACCATATTTACAGTAAATATTGGCATTGCGTTGTTTCCATCAGTGAGCTGTTTCCAGGGTTAGCAGGATAAAACCTGCTTTCCGTAATGACGAAAAGCTCTCTGCGAGACTGGGAGCTGGCATCCGTCAGGACGAACAGGGACAACCTCGACTGGCCAAGGAGGACACACCAGCCCGTGCCTTCTAAGGGAACCTTCTGGGGCTCGGCCCTGCAGAGGCTGCTGAAGTTCCAGGGCCAATGCAGGGTGAGGCTGACATTCCCCGTGAGCTGGGGGCCAGCGGTCAGGCAGGGAGCGTGTGCTCGCCGACACCTCCTCCCTCCCGCACTGGCCAGGCCCTGGGGACGGCTCCGCAGTGGCGGCTGAAGAGTGGCTCTGCGGCCACCGGCGGGCGTGTTCCCGTGTGGGCCCTGGCGGGGTGCGTGTGGAGCCGTTTCTGCTCAGCTCTCATGTGACGGTCACCCCCACCACACAGCCCCTCTGTCCTGGGGCTCCCTTTCTCCCTCCCGGAAGATGCTCGTCCTGACTCCTTCCCAAGAGGCTCCAAGGCCTCTTTTGGGGGAAGCCGCCCACACAGCTTGGGTATTTGCAGGGTGAATGAGAAGGCAGGCAGGTAGGAAGTGTCCCGCCAGCGCAGAGACGAGGTTCCTCAGGGACGCCTTCTCACGCCAGCGCTGGACCGCTGTTATCCCATCATTTCTAGATTCTTCACTCCGTTGGTGTTCACACCCGTTCCTCTCCATCCAGCTGTCCCCTTCTTCCCTCACCTGCTCCCTTCCCCTCTCAGCTGTCCCTGTGCCGGGGGATCATCTCTAATCTGGCGCCTTCGAGCAGCAACTCGCCCACCAAATCGGACCTCTAGCCCCGGACCTCCGCCCGGCCAGCTCCGAGAAAGGGCATTTCCAGCTCTCCCTTGCTTGTCAAAGGGGAAGAGACACTGATCTTACGGCTGCACAGTTCACTGCGCGTGAGGCAAAGCATCAAACGATCTCTAAGTCCATGACCGTGGAGAGCACGACAAATTGCGGGAGTGGAGTGGGGGCGGGAGGACCCGGCAGGCACCCAGAACCCAGAACCCAAGCGGGCCGACCACACAGGAAGCGAAGGTTCCCGAGGGGCTGATCATTCAGACAGATAGGAGACAAGCACCAGCTAGTGGGGACAGGAGAGGACAAAGCCACAGAGGACTTGGAGGAACAAGTGCCCAAGAAAGGGGACAGTTGTCCTCTTTTAAGACAAGAGCGAATTTCACCAAGCAACACTCAAACAAAACACGACATAGGACTTAAAGGACAGGAACAACCTGTGCATCTCAGCTAGAAATACAAATTCCTTACAGCAGGTTTTTGTTTTTTTGACATCTTCATTGGAGTATAATTGCTTTGCAATGGTGTGTTAGTTTCTGCTTTATAACAAAGTGAATCAGCTATATGTATACATATGTTCCCATATCTCTTCCCTCTTGCGTCTCCCTCCCACCCTCCCTATCCCACCCGTCTAGGTGGACACAAAGCACCGAGCTGATCTCCCTGTGCTATGCGGCTGCTTCCCACTAGCTATCTACTTTACATTTGGTAGTATATATGTCCATGCTACTCTCTCACTTCGTCCCAGCTTCCCCTTCCCCCTCCCCGGGTCCTCAAGTCCATTCTCTAGTAGGTCTGCGTCTTTATTCCCATCTTGCCCCTAGGTTCTTCATGACTTTTTTTTTTTTTTTAGATTCCATACATATCTGTTAGCATACGGGATTTGTTTTCCTCTTTCTGACTTACTTCACTCCTTACAGCAGGTTTTAACCAAATAGAAGAGTATTTTCTGCAGTGACTCCTGTTCAATCCCAACAGCAATGATCAACAGTGTTCTAAAGATGGTCTAGACCACCACGTGGTGTCCCTCAGGGAACCCTCAGCCCTGCCCTACTGGAGAACTCCCACGTTACCATATTAAAGCACATACTCCGATCAGAGACGGTGCAGGTGCAAAGCACACAGGATCCAGAAAGCGAGAGCCCTGATTTGCATCCACTAAGTACTGGCTCATAGTCTTGGACTAACTAAGGTGTGCACACTCCAGTTTCCTCATTTATCAGTAGGAATAACACATAGCTCAGCGCTGTCGCTGTTGAGGAATCAAATGGATAATTTATGTCCTACACGTAGCAAAGAATCTGCTACATAATAGACGCTCACTGAGTGATATTATTTCCAAAGCACATTGTACAGGACCAACTGGACACAGAAGAGAAGCTGCTCAGCAACCCAGGAAGGAGAAGGACAAATGAGGGGCGGGAATTTTTTTTTAAATTGATATTTCATTCCATAAGAAGTAATATAATTTTCTGCTCCACAGCACTAAAAAGACATGAGCTATCAAGCCATGAAAACACATGGAGAACCCTCACGCATACTCCTACATAAAAGAAGCCAATCTGAAAATGCTACATTCTGTAGGATTGCAACTATACGACATTCTGGAAAAGGCTCAACTATGCAGACAGTCTAAAGATTCATCAGGAGATGAATGGGTGGAACAAAGAGGACTTCCAGGGCAGTGAAACTATTCTGTATATTATAATGATGGATAGATATCATTATATATTTGTCCAAACCTGAGCATGTCCCATCCCAAGAGTGAACCCCAATGTAAACTACGGACTTGCTGACGACGGTGTCAACACAGGTTCAGCCTTGCTGACAAATGTGGAGGAGACTGATAACGGCGGAGGCTGTGTGTGTGTGTGGGGGGGGTGGGTACACTGGAAATCTTTGTACTGCATTGTCAATTTAAAACTGCTCTAAAAAATAAAGTCTTAAAAAAAAACCCAGATGTCACCCTATAATGTCACACTGCCAGTTCACAAAAATGCCACATAATCAAGATACTCAAAGGAGGTAAGTCTAGGGACTTCCCTGGTGGCCCAGGGGTTAAGACTCTGAGCTCCCAATGACGGGGGGCCCTGTTCGACCCCTGGTCAGGGAACTAGGTCCCACATGCATGCCGCGACTCAGGAGCCCACGAGCCGCAACTAAATCCCGGCACAACCAAATTATTTATTTATTTATTTTATAAAAAGGAGGAGGTAAGCCTGCACCTATTTTGCACAAGTCTCTGAAACCCCAGGCTGGAATAATTATTGTTTTTAATCCATATCCACTATAACTACTGAAGCCCACGCGCCTAGAGCCTGTGCTCTGCAACAAGAGAAGCCACTGCAATGAAGAGTAGCCCCCACTCGCCACAACTAGAGAAAGCCTGCACACAGCAACGAGACCCAACGCAGCCAAAAATAAATAAATTTTTTTTTTTTTTGGCAGTATGCGGGCCTCTCACTGTTGTGGCCTCTCCCGTTGTGGAGCACAGGCTCCGGACGCACAGGTTCAGCGGCCATGGCTCACGGGCCCAGCCGCTCCGCGGCATGTGGGATCTTCCCAGACCGGGGCACCAACCCGTGTCCCCTGCATCGGCAGGCGGACTCTCAACCACTGCGCCACCAGGGAAGCCCAATAAATTTATTTTTTAAAAGTAACTATATGATTGTGTCATTCGTGTTCTTTTTTTTTTTTTTTTTAAGAAACAGTCCCAAACAAACCTCCTTTTAGCATTATCCTGCCAAAAACCAGCTATGTGACCTTGGGGGGTGTCCTTTACTTCCCTGGACTTCGGTGTTTTCTCCATCACACGAGGGTGTGTAACTCCCAGTCCCTTCTTGCCCTAAGACATCATCAGGGTCTGCAGATGACACGTGAAGAAACGGAGGGGGGTTCAACTAAGAAATGGTACCTACCGGGCAGGGAAAAAGAGTGGGTGTAAAATTAGCTGACAAAGCGGCAAGGTTTGTACAAACAAAACCAAGGCTTCGGGGGCTGGGGAGGGCACTGCCGACCGGTATCAGATGACTTTTCAGAGCTCATCAATTACCCTTGCTTCATCTGCAGTATGTTCCCAAAACGCCCAACACCTGACCACAGCAGTAAATGCTGAGCTAAGCAATCCTGCCTAAAGAGCTCCAGATGCATCCGCAAGTTCCATGCATTTTAGCAACCGTCTACGGAGCGTCCGCTGCGTACTCACTACTCCGGAGAACACACAGGAAGGGCCCCCCGGGGGCCCACACCTAGCAGCTAACTCCAGAGATTCCTTTTTGTCTGTCAACATTCCCTCCTCTTGAGAAAACCGTCTGTCCCCCACAGGTGTCCCCACCACCGTCCCGTTTGCCCCACTCCTTTCCCCACGGCGAAGGCTCACTGCTGAACCCACGCGAGGGACCACTCGCTGGGTCTGGCATTGTGGTTCTCAACCCAGCACTCCTGACACGCCGGGAGGGACCGCTCTCTACGGTGGGGCGCCCTGTGCACTGCAGCATGGCAAGCAGCATCCCTGGCCTCTCTCCACCAGGTGCCAGGAGCCACCTTCCCCCTCAGTTGACAGAAGTGCCTCCAGACATCACCAGATGTGTGTGGGACAAAGTCACCCCTGGCTGCAGTCTACGTGAGCACCTCTGCGAGGCCTGACAGGGAGGAAAGGACCCCCTTTGAGAAGGCACGCCTGAAGAGCACATGCCCAGGGCCACATGCAGACACCATCCTCATCCCGTGGGGAAGTCTGCCCGAGAAGCCAGCCAGCAGGAGGGACACAGTCAGACCTAAGGGGGTGGTGGAGGGAGACGCGGGCCTCCAGCGTTGGCACAAGGCCCTCTCCCACCACGCCTGATGCATCTTGGAGATGTCCCAGCTGGGGGAGTGCACGTATTCCCTTTTCTACTCTGGGTATTAAAATATGCTTTGGCTCCCTGCAACCGAAATGGTCCAGCTCTCTCAAGGGCTCTGTTCCCATCATCAGCCACATGTACGAATGTGCTTGCGGGTCACCATTCGGTGGTCAATGTCTTAGTAACTAAGCGCTTAGAGTTATGAGGTCCCTGCGGGTAAGGGGAGGCTAAAAACGTAGAGAGATTCACGATAAGGTTACAAGCAAAAACAGCTGGCAGCTCAAACGTCACACCCAGGATTCTGAACTATTTTCACAATCATGACCTAGGAGAGGGGAATTTCAGAAATACTGGAAAAACTCAGAGTGGAATTCTCACTCTTGGAGAGACTAGTCACAGGACTAGTGAGACTAATCTTAACAGGAAAGCCAGAGAGAAACCTCGGCAAGCTTTCATTTCCCCAAACAGGCAATGAGAAACGGCTGGTAAGAGAACGCCCACTCCCCACTGGGGTCCATCTGTTCCCAATGAGAAGCAGCCTGCCGGCCCACGCCGACAGTTAAGGGTGCTTGGTGACCTCTGCACCAGGCTGCAGTTTTCAGGTGTGTCCATTCCTAGCAGAGTCTAAGGATTGCCTGCGGTTTTCCTTTACCAGAGCGATACCAGAGAACACTTGGTAGAAGGTGAAGGAAAACACTCCCAGTGGTCCTGGCGACCCTATCCTCTCCTCTTCAAGCGCACGGCTGGTCCCGGCAAAACCCTCGCATCTGGCCACACCTGCTGCACAAACTAGGAGGAATACGTCCTCACCCTCCCTTTGACCCATTTATTAGGTGGGCTTCTCCTATGACCTAGACACAAACAACAGACATCAAATACTTGACACCTTAACCTTGGCTGGGGGAGCACCTGGTCAATCAGCCAGCCCGGGTCGGGGCGGTGGGGGGGCATCAGGACGAGGCCGGCTGGGAGCCAGTGACAGGGCCCCGGAGCACGGTGCGCACTTCGATGCTGGACCAGCAGGGGCGCCCGGTGATTCACGGCCCCGCCGCACGCCGCACACTTCACCGTTCACAGCCGCACATCTGCTCCACACTCGGGCTGGGCTGCTTTTCCAGCTGGTGGCGACTTCCCGAACGGGCTTTGCCAGCTCCCTTCCCGTCGGCCTGCTTCTGAGCCAACGGCTTCCTAACTACCGAGCCCGCCGACATCACCAGCTGTCCCGGCGGCCTGCACATACACTCCCTTCACAGGAAACCAGCACAGAGCCCCACAAGACTCTGATATCAGAGAGAGCGGCCCCGGCCTGCGTGCGCCTGGCCCCGGCTTTGAGTTTTCCTTTCCATCTCCTGCCAACTTGATCACGCTCACTGAAAACGTGCAAAAAGCGAGTCCCCTACCTCTGCCAAGTCCAACCCCTCAGAAGCACCTGAACGTGCCACCGGAAATCTGAAATAATCTGATCATTTTCTGAAGCTAGTAGCTCTCGATCCTCAAAAGCACTGGCTGGAAATGCTCTCCCAGCTGCACCTGACGCCTGAATCATACTATGTGAGATCCCAGTCCTGGCTTTTCTCACCCTGAAAACACTCAGCGTAACTAACCTTGGTACCTACGCCAACTAGGATGTCACAGTAAGCATTCAGGTAGGTAACTGTGCCCCGACAAACAGGTATATGCTCTTTTCCCAGTCGGAATCATACTTTCTACCTGACTTGGACGCGAACTTCAGAAAATACACTCGTGTGTGATTCAGCTTCAGCCAAAGGCAATTTCTCAGCCCTGAAGTTCTCTGTTCCAGTTTTCATGTGAAAAAAAAAAAAAAGTCTCTTGTACTGGGATGGACTCCCAGCCTGTGAGCCCTAGAACCCTCGGTGGGCCCTTGTCACCCTAAGGACTGAAAGGGAAGCAAGTGTGTAACCACCTGCTGTTTGGACAGACGGTGGCCCTGTTACCACCTCTCCCAGCGTGGTGACTGGGCATCCCCGGGATTCCATGGCCACAGGACAGCTCTGTTCGTTGCCACCTCTGACCAGGCGTCCGCTTGGCCAAACACACCAATCACAGCTACTGCAAGGACACTGAAAAGCGGGGAATCTGACTGATGTTGCTGTAGCATTTCGAACACGCTCCAGCCCACTGCTCAAACCACGCTGTGCACGCCAAGTTTCGAGGTAGAAGAGAACTGTGTCCAGAGATTTCTTTTTTATTACTATCTTTTTTAATTTATTTTTTATTTATTTTATTTTTGGCTGCGTTGGGTCTTCATTGCTGCGTGCAGGCTTTCTCTAGTTGCGGCGAGCGGGGGCTACTCTTTGTTGCGGTGCGCGGGCTTCTCATTGCGGTGGCTTCTCTTGTTGCGGAGCACAGGCTCTAGGCACGCGGGCTTCAGTAGTTGTGCCACGCGGGCTTAGTTGCTCCGCGGCATGTGGGACCTTCCCGGACCAGGGCTCGAACCCGTGTCCCCTGCACTGGCAGGTGGATTCTAACCACTGCGCCACCAGGGAAGCCCATGTGTCCAGAGATTTTAAGTGCCTGTCCAAGCTCAATTCACAAGAGTCCTGTTTCCTAACTCACGCATAATTCTAAGGTCTTTATGCTACCCTTGCTGAGTCTCCTATTTGCCTGTTCAAATGGAAATAACCATTGCTTTACTATCTGTACACAGACTTGTGTGTATGTATACACAGGCCACGATGCTGTTAAAAAACCTCAAGCGCTACAGCAGGGCATAAAGTAGAAAGTAACCCCCCACAAGGGCCACATAAGTGTTTGTTAAAAGCTAACCGCCTGGGCTTCCCTGGTGGTGCAGTGGTTGAGAATCCGCCTGCCAATGCAGGGGACACGGGTCTGAGGAGCTCCCACATGCCGCGGAGCAACTAAGCCCGTGTGCCACAACTAGTGAGCCTGCACTCTACAGCCCACGAGCCACAACTACTGAAGCCCTCGCGCCTGGAGCCCGTGCTCCACAAGAGATGCCACCGCAATGAGAAGCCCGCGCACCGCAACGAAGAGTAGCCCCCGCTCTCCGCAACTAGAGAAAGCCCGCGCGTGGCAACAAAGACCCAATACAGCCAAAAACAAATAAATAAATTTATTAAAAAAAGAAGAATATCAAATAAATGGAACCACACAGTATGTAACCTTTAAAAAGATTAAAAAACGACAAAAGCTAACCATCTATTAACACCAACTGCTGGTCCCACGCTTACGTACCTCACACTTCATTTAATCCTGGCAGCCCTGGAAGGAGATGTCATAAAGGTGATGGACTTGGGGTACAGGGGCTTTCCAAGTGGCCCCAAGTCCTGCGCCCGCGCCCGCGCCCACGCCCAGAGCCCCGGGGCACCCGGCTGACCGCGGCTCGCAGCTCCACCGTCCGCCAACGTCGCTACCCTGGACTGATATATCCCCGAGCCTCAATTTCCAGCAGCTGGAAAACGTAAAAGCATGATCTCCTCAGCTGTAACGTGTTACAAAATAACAAGCGCTTCCACAGAGCAGATGTGAGGAGTAAGCGAGAGAAAGGATATACAGCTGAGGTTCCCAAACCTGGGCTACGAACAGGAGCTCCCGGAGGGGCCTTAAACGCACCCTGCTAAGCTCCCCCCACCCCCGGGTTTTCTGGTGCAGTTTCTGAAGCAGCGGGTTGGGGGCAGGGCCTGATACTCTGCATTTCTGACAACCTCCCTGAGGAGAACGCTGCTGACTCAGAAACCCCACCTAGAGAATGTCCTCTTCAAGCGTCTACCCCGGCACCTGGCAGGCCTGCAACTGGCAGCCAGGACCCCATAAGCACAGCTCAGCACCCCAGCTCTCCTGCTGTGTTAAAATCCCTCGGCCCCAGCCTCAGCTTGCAGGCTGTGCCCCCCTCCACCCCTGCTTCCCGTGACCCCTCCCGGCCACGAGAACCCAGCCAGAGCCTGACCCTGCTTCCCTGCCCTGGCTGAAAACATGCCTCCTCGGCTTAAGAAAACACACCTGTAAGGGTACCTGGGGGGACCTCTGGCCAGACGGACTGAATTTTCTTTCTGAGTTTTGCAGGGAGCCCTTGGTGCCTGTCTGTAAACCTACCAACACGAGTAAAAACTAAAATGTCAGGCCGTGATTCGCCACCTGGTTGCACATTCAAATCTCCCGGCCAGCTTCAGAGTCACTGATGCTGGGCCACCCCCGAGACCCCGACTTAACTGGCCCAGGGTGTGGCCAGGCAGCGACAGCTTTCAAAGCCCCTCCCTCCCCCAGGTGATTCCAATGTGCAGCCGGGGTTTCAATCCGCTGCCTGCCCCCCCCAATCCAGAAGAACTGTCAAGTCGTGCCCTTTCCCTTACGTACCCAAAACCTACAGTGACACTTCCGGGAGTCAGGGTCACTCGGGTTTTGAAACTGACCGGAGGCTTTAAGGCTCGGCATCCTTTGCCACGGTCCGTCTCACAAGTGCAGGTGCGCCTTTGGACGAGATCTCCCAACTCGTGCACATCTTGTGAAAAGTGAGAATCTATGCAGTGATTTTGTTATTGTCGTTCTTACTGCGTTTAAATGAAAGTAAAGTTACTCTCAGAAATCGAGATCTGCAACAGGTAAAATGAGAGCTATCAAAGAAAAGTCATTTGGTGTAAACTTGAGATGTTGTTGCGTTTACCTTCTATCAAGCTGTTCTGCTCGGGTCACCCGAGCCCAGCGGTGACACATACCACGAGGTGAGCCACAAAGAGCTCAGTTTGGATGACTACAAACCTGCTTTCAAAACCCAATATGCAAAAGGAAAGTAAAAGGAAGAAAGGTGCCCTTGACTTTGACAAAGGCCTTTGCCTAACACATTCACTGAGTAGCTAAAACGTGTCAGGCGCTGGGCAGTGAAGTAGGGATGCAGATCCCAGGGGAATGCTGGGCCCACGCTGCCAGGCCCTGGAGTTGCTACCTGGGGAAGCTCATGCTAAGGGGGCCATACAGCTGCAGGAGGCCACGGGTCAAGGTGGAGTCACCCGGAGAGCTTCAAACACACCCACAGGTTCTTCTTCCCGAAGGGAAGCAGCTCCTCCCTTCGCTCTCATGCAATATAGACGGTACCACGAACACAGCCTGAGCACCCAGTGACTGTCCTTAACACCCAAGTTCCTAAACAATGAGCTAGCCAGGGTGCATGTTTGACAGTGTGGATATAAACACAGGAAGAGAAGTAACCACACATGTAAGTTTCCCTAAAATGCCAGCCCATTAATTTTCTCACTGCCAAGTGGATGATGGGAATAGAACCCCAGATTCTCACCATTTAGTCAGAACCCAAAAAGCTTTAAAAGCTAAAATTTCATGCTATAGGAGGGTATCTGTGCAAATACTGTTTTCTTGGAGCAAAAACTAATTACACAATGAATGTGGTCTCTACTCAGAAGACAGAATCATGGGTAAATTACCCCAGTCAACGAAGCAGGCTTAAAATACATTCCCTGCAATTCCTTTCATTTTGTCCAAGAGCAGTCTGGTTTTTTTCTTTAATATTGAGCTGCACAGAGAAATTTTTGAAACTTGAAGTTTCTAGATGGAGCCCTTTACAGCTATTCCAAGCACATATCATTCCATAACTTTGTATTTTGATACTGAGGGGTTATCTTTCCAAAGCTCCTGATGTAAGAACAGTGATCTTTCATTCAGGAGAAATCTTTCCTGCTTTTTTTTTTTTTAAAATAAATTTATTTATTTGTTTTCATTTTTGGCTGCACTGGGTCCTCGTCGCTGTGCGCAGGCTCCCTCCAGTTGTGGCGAACGGGGGCTACTCTTCGTCGCGGCACGCAGACTTCTCATTGGGTGGCCTCTCCCGTTGCGGAGCACGGGCTCCAGGCGCGCGGGCTTCAGCAGTTGTGGCACGTGGGCTCAGCACTAGTGGCTCACGGGCTCCAGAGCACGCGCAGGGTCAGCAGCTGTGGGGCACGGGCCCGGCTGCTCCGCAGCGTGTGGGATCCTCCCAGACCAGGGCTCAAACCCGTGTCCCCCTGCACTGGCAGGCAGGTTCTTAACCACTGCGCCACCAGGGAAGTCCAAAATCTTTCCCGCTTTTACTCCACCACATCTGAAAATGAGCTACTCCACTGCAAGAAGTGAAACTGCTTCATTCCTTTCAGCAGAGCATCAGGAGCAGCGGGGATGCTGGCGGTCCCAGTGGGTGGCGCTCCCTCGCATCCCACCTGGGATTTCTGGGAGTGTTTGGCTTCGAGAGGCTCTCCCTACCCTGCCCAGGTTCTGAACCCTAATGCAGCGTCTGAATGGGGGAAAACAGCTACATTAACTGGCCTGGCCCAATCAAGACCCTGCCCGGTGCAAAAGGGCAGAATTCTTGTGTGCTGGGATCACAGAAGCACAGCAGGGCTACTGATCCGCTCGCAGGCATTCCAATCCCCAGAATGCTTCTCCTGCTGTCCATCACTGTTCCCTGGACTTGGAGGCTCGAAATTCTGGAACTAACAAAGGTTCCGTGCAATTACTTTTGTCCAAACGCCTCATTCCTGGGAGGCGGGGAGAATCAATGGAAGACTTCTAGGTTTTATGTATCTGAACTTAACGTGTTTCCCTTCTCTCACTAGAAATCAATGATTTCTTTAAACGATTAAACAGTTAAACGAGAACGATTTGAGGGAAAACC
This sequence comes from Neophocaena asiaeorientalis asiaeorientalis, assembly GCF_003031525.2. Taxonomy (NCBI): domain Eukaryota; kingdom Metazoa; phylum Chordata; class Mammalia; order Artiodactyla; family Phocoenidae; genus Neophocaena; species Neophocaena asiaeorientalis. The sequence goes on along the minus strand of NW_020174373.1, from coordinate 5,824,120 downwards.
CAGAATGTACTAACCTCGTTCGCCTAAAACCTAAATGTTGTTTCTTTATTTAAATCTGAAACATGATTTCCTGATTCCCACCAAGAACAAAACATAGCCAAAAACCAAAAATGACTTTCTCAGATCCTCCCTCTTTCTGAGAAAAGTAATACCTGATTATGTTTTCGCAGCATGTAATTTTAATGAATTGAAGGCACAACTATAAAAATACAATCTAGTGACAATTTAAATACAATCTACAACGGACTCCCCTGGTGGCACAGTGGTTAAGACTCCACGCTCCCAGTGCAGGGGGCCCGGGTTCAATCCGTGGTCAGGGAACTAGATCCCACATGCATGCCGCAACTGAGGAGCCAGCGAGCCACAACTAAGGAGCCCGCCTGACGCAACTAAGACCCAGAGCAACCCAATAAATAAATAAATAAATATAAAAAAATTTTAAATATATACAATCTACAATTAAGAATAACAAGAAAGGTAAGAGAACAAAGCATGGAAAAGATTTATTCAATTATAGCCATCGATTTTTATTCTACAGTGCAATCAATTCGGCAGAAGTCACATAACCAGAATGGTTACTGATCTGTGCAAAATTAGGTGGTTCATTTGACGAGTTACAGTTTTGTGGGGATTCATATTATTTATATCGGGCTACAGCTTGGGGCTAAATTACAAGGGAAGTCTAGCTTTCAATGCTACTACTGGAACTGGGTCCCCAAAGTGCAGGCTGTCAGCCCAGGGCTGTTTGATATTTACTGCACTTTTAAATTACTGCTTTTTCTGTTATGCACAGAGGTCATTTCTACACGTGGTCTGTAATCCCTTCAACGGTGAACACACATCCATGTAGAGACATTCTTCCTAACTCTTTGTAATGAAAGGGACATCTGAACTTTCCGCTATCTCCTCACTTCTAGAGCCCCTGAAATCATCATTATGACATTTAATCCTCACCAGGACATCGCTGGCTGCATGTTATTTAAAAAACGACTGTAATCTTCCCTTCCAGAGAAGCCCAGCCAATACCTAGCATTTGTTTTGTTTGTGACATCCTTATTTTGACGGATGTTTCATAAAAAGGAGGGGGCGGGGAAAAAGGACAAAAATTGAGTCAAAGTGACTCCAATAGTTGAACTAGACACCTACTTTTCAATAATTATTACACTCAAAGGGAGTTTTGTTTTCCAAGTGATTCCTTTCCTTTCGAAGCAGCTAGGACCAAGCATGGAAAACACAGCAACAAGGCAAGCCAAGTGTCTGTCGGGAACCCTCCGGAAGGCACAGAGGCCCAGGGGAGGCGCCCCTAGCACACCTGCTCCACGTGGCCCTGGGCAAGTGTGTTGAGACCACACCTGCCCCATCACCCCAACTACACCTGGGCAAAGAGGAGGGGCCAGGGCTGCCCTGGAACACAGCTGCTCCCTCCCTGGGGCTTTCTAGAGGTGCCACCTGCACGTAGGAGCTGGGACTCCCATGGCCGTGCAGCCCCGGGCCTCCACCAAATGGGATGGGAGAGGTGACCAGCACCTGCAGCCGCCCAGCTCCTTCAGGACATCTCCAGCATCCTCCAGCCAAGCGCTAGGTGGACCCTGCTGTGCCCCGGGGTACCCCTCAGATCCCTTGCCTTCTCTCTATCGGCACCAGAGCCCGCAGCGTTCCGACTCCTGCCCACACCCCCGCACCCATCTGCCCTCTGCTGCGGAGAGATCCCCGCCATCACCTCCCGCTTAGAAACCTTACCTGGGCTTCCCTGGGGGCGCAGTGGTTGAGAGTCTGCCTACCAATGCAGGGGACACAGGTTCGAGCCCTGGTCTGGGAGGATCCCACAGGCCGCGGAGCAACTGGGCCCGTGAACCACAACTACTGAGCCTGCACGTCTGGAGCCAGTGCTCCGCAACGGGAGAGGCCGCGACAGTGAGAGGCCCGCGCACCGCAACGCAGAGTAGCCCCCGCTCGTCGCAACTAGAGAAAGCCCTCGCACAGAAACGAAGACAGCCAAAAATAAATAAATATTTGAGAAAAAAACCTTCCCTGGCTCTCAGCGCCCACCTCACCCACGGCAGCCCCCTCCCCTGCCACTAACCTGCAGGAACAGTGTGGGCCCCTCCCCCAGCCCAGGGCCTGACTCTCTCCCCAGGCTGTCTGCCTGTGGGTCCACCCAGCACCAGCAGAGGAATCCCTGTGACATGCATGGTGAGGGGTGTGGAGGGTCTACCCACAGGACAAGCCCGAGGAGGGGCCTTCCCATCAGCCTCCTCTCCGCCAGGTCTGGGCAACTCAAGGATAAGGCTGAACACCTTGACCCATTTCCTTATGCGAAGTAACAACTTTATTGGGCTGTAAATCACATACCATAAAATTCACCCCTTCAAAGAGTAAATCCATAGACAAAATAGATAACTAACAAGGACCTACGGTACAGCACAGGGAACCCTACTCAATACTCTGTCATGGCCTCTATGGGAAAAGAATCCAAAAGAGAGCGGATATAGGTATACGTATAACTGATTCACTGTGCTGTACACCTGAAACTAACGCAACACTGTAAGTCAACTCTAACTCCAGTAAAAATTAATTTAAAAAAAGAGGAAATCCAGTGGGGTTTAGCATGCTCGGAGCGGGGCAGCCATGACCACTCTCTAATTCCAGCATATTTTCATCACCCCATTCCTCCCCCTGACGACTGCCCGTCAGCTCTGTCTCTGTGCGCCTGGCCTGCGCTGGACATTTATATCGAAGGAAACATACAGTGTGTGCTCCTGACCTGTTTTCATTTCAAATACCAAACACACACATTAGGAAATGTGGTGTCCGATAGCTATTAACAGACGGGCTGAATTTCAGTTCCAGAAACTCCCAGCTTTGGGACACACATGAGGGGTTGGGAGAAAGAAATCCACCTTCTGGGACAAGGCCACCCTCACCCCAATCTTCCACATCACCCTCTTCTCACTACCCCCTACCCCAAACAAGTCCCAGCTGAGGTTTCAGAAGTTCCCTGACACCTCCCCCATCTCCTCTACTGGACCAAACTAGTCCCGCTTTAGAAATTGGTTCTTATTTCATGGGCATAAGGCCATCTTGGGGCCACTGTTAAAATTCAGATTCCTGGGCACCAGCGACCCTGATTCAGTAGGCTAGCACTTGTTAATTCCGACATAAATGGCAGGTGAGTCACACCCTTCTAGAGCAGCAGTTCTCAAACTGGAGCCAGCGTCAGAATCCCCAGGATTCCCAACCGAGCCCCAGTTTGGGGTTCAGTAGGTCTGCAATGAGGCTAAGACGCTGCGTTTCTAACAAGGCCCCAGGTGAGACTGATGCCGCTGGTCTGGGGGCCGCACTGTGAAAACCACCGCCTACTGGGGCGCAACCCCCCTGGCCTTTCCACGTTGTCTACGGCTGTTCTCATGCCACAACAGCAGAAAGGAGTAGTTCGGTCCACAAAGCCAAAAACACTGACCCTGGCCGTTTGCAGAAAAGAGTCTGCTGACCTCTAGTTTACAGAGGATGATCCTAGTATTAGAAATGTCTAAGAAAGACTTTCGGGGACTTCCCTGGTGGTCCAGTGGTTAAGACTCCATGCCCCCAATGCAGGTGGACTGGGTTCAATCCCTGGTCGGGGTACTAAGATCCCTCAAGCCATGCAGCCCAAAAAAAAAAAAGAAAGATTTTTTTAAGTCACATAGAAGAAAGAGCTTTAGTGCACTCCTGTACTCAAAGGCCCCCGGCTAGAGTCGCGTAGTCCTGACCACCTAACGTGATCTGCAAGCAGGCCGCCTGGGGCTTGGTTTCCCACCTGTAAACATAAACAACCCTGGTGAAGCCTCCCAGCAGGCTCATTACAGAACAAGGGTGAAAAGAAAGACTCAACAGAAAACCTGATAAACTGTACAATGTGATATCAAGATAATATCAAGACACCCCCAACCCTGGAAAGGTTAAGTCCATTCAGGGATTCCCCTGTAGTCTGGGTTCGTTAAACAACCAGAAAGGTTCGAGATGCGGAGCCTTATTTTCATTTGAAGCTGTTACTGGAAAGAGGAAAGAGAGCAGAAAGGAAAAGAGAGAAGCTCATTTCCCAAGGAGGGGCGATGCCTTGCTGAGCTGTTATTGCCCTTGGCCACAGAGTGACCCTACTCAGTGTCTGCACCCCAGAATCCACCCCTGCAGACAGGAAAAGGCATCCCTCAACAGAAGAATGGAGGTCAGCAGGGCGCCAGGAGGAAAGGACGGTGTCCTCCTTCCAAGACGGGTCCATAGGCATCTTCCACGCACTCAAGAGACAGGCTGCAGCTTCCCTCCTCCTGAGGACGGCCCTGCTGGGTGACCAGGGCAGTGGGTGCAGTCCCCCGTTTTGGCAAATCTCTACCTTCATCTGCGATACAGGAGAAATACGGGTGTCCACTTTCTAGGGCTGTTTGGAGGTGCTCTACACTCCTGCACAAAAGCAGGAAGCAGCAGGCAAAGGCAAGGCCTCAGAAAGTCAGTTGCCATCCTACAGACGAAGAGGATGCCGGGTACCAACACACACTCTGGAGTATTCCAGGGGCCAAGGTGAGACGCTGACCGCGTGTGTCAGAGCAGGGGTCCACATCCCCTCTGTTGTCGTTAAGACAGAAGTCCCGTGAGTTTTGAAAAGTGTTCTTTTTAAGATTTTAAAAGATTTTAAGGTTTCCAAGTGGTCAGTTTCAACTGTGCTTAAACAGCCTCGAAGCCAGAATGACCAATTGTATTCTTTTGATTTATGAGAGGTGTGACCCACCCCCGCCCCCGCCGACCATGCCCAGGGAATCGCAGGTACCACGCCTGGCCGTGTGGATGGCAAGCTCAAAATGCAAGGAAAACACCCAAGAGAAGTGAAACATGCATCCACACACGGACAACTATGTGAACGTGCGACTCTCCACAAGAGCATTATTCGTGAAAGCAAAAATGGTGGAAACACCCAGATGTCGATCAACTGACAAATGAGAAACAAAATGTGCTCTATCCATAAAGTGCAACAGTATTCAGCCATAAAAAGGAATGAAGTCCTGACACACGCTAACATGGACGAGCCTCGAAAACGCGATGCTGAGTGAAAGAAGCCAACACAAAAGGCCACGCATTGTGTGGTTCTATTTAGATGAAATGTCCAGAAGACGCAAACCCATGGAGACAGACAGCAGACCGGTTGTTGCCAGGGGCTGGGGGCAGCAGGAACGGGGAGGCACTGCTCATGGGCACAGGGTTTCTTTTGTAGGTGATGAAAATTTCTGGAATTAGAGCGATGGCTGCACAACCGAGAATACTAAACCCCACCAAACTGTACATTTTTTTAAAAGGATGAATCTTATGCTACGTGAGTTATATCTCAATTAAAAAAAATTTTTTTTAGGGCTTCCCTGGTGGCGCAGTGGTTGAGAGTCCACCTGCCAATGCAGGGGACGCGGGTTCGTGCCCCGGTCCGGGAAGATCCCACATGCCGCGGAGCGGCTGGGCCCGTGAGCCATGGCCACTGAGCCTGCGCGTCCGGAGCCTGTGCTCCGCAACGGGAGAGGCCACAACAGTGAGAGGCCCGCGTACCCACTCCAAAAAAAAAAAAACTTTAAACTCAAGGGAAAAAACATTCCGGCAGGCCTGCCCTGCACGCTCTCCAGGCCCCCAGGGAATGGAACGGGCTTCTTCAACACTGTGCATGCACCCTTAGTCCAAGTGGGTGCAGAGCTGGGAGACATGCGCAAAGATCCAGAGGTCAGAATGCTCTCGGGGCTGCAAGGATGGCAAGGAAGCCAGGCCGTGGTCTCTATGTGGATCCACAGGACAAGCGCCCTATGGCGCCAGGCCCGGGCTGGTTCTGGCCAACAGCACGGGGCCACAGGTGCTCGGGGCGGGCCTGGTCCCCAGGCTGGTCACAGGTCGGGTTCTCTGCGTCCTCCACACTCCCTGGGCCACCCCCTCCTGCACCTGCCCATGACACTGAAGTCTGGTTAACAAGGGACCTCGGGGGCAGTAAAGACAGCAGAATTGCAGCCCGGGAGAGCAGGCGAGGGAGACTCAGGACAGGCCACGGACCCTCTCCCCTTCTCGCCGCTGCGGGGGATTCTGGCAGTGCTTCCTTCACACGTGTGCGCATGCCTGCCTTTCCAGGATAAAGCAGGACCAGGCGACAGCAATGTGCAAGACAAGCCGCTGTGGTGAGGCCGGGGCACCGTCTTTACGGGGCAGACTCCTCCAGTCCCGCACTCTGCTTTTCCTTCCACTGCCCGTCACACGCCGCAAGTCATCCCCTGCCTCTGGGAGGCCTGGGAAGCGTCACTCTGTAATGGCGTCACAACACGCACGGCCTCGTTCTTTAGAAACACCTAAGGTTCCTTCCTCAGTCAAGGCAGGAGGGAGGACTGCAGAAGACGAGGCTGGAAATGGGCAGGAGCTGAATGGTAAAGAACCTTCTGCACCAGCTAAGGTGCAACACGAGGAGTTTACCTTTCCAGCAAGAGCCTGAGAAGCCCCGCCGGGCTCTGGCACGTGCACGGCTGGGGGTCTAGAGCAGGCTGGCGCACGGAGAGTCCAGAGGTGGTGACAGTACAAGACCGGTTCCGTGACTGCCCCGAGAGGCGATAACGGAGGCCGGGACACTGGGGGTGAGAGAGAAGGTACAAATATGAGACACTGAGGCTCCAGGGACTGGGTGATCGGTTGGCCACGGAAGGCCAAGGAGAGACAAGCATCAAGGATGACTCCTGCATTTGGGGATAAACCTGTCGGCAAGCCCGGAAGTGCAGGAGAATTAAGGTAAAGGAAGGTGCAAGATCTGCGTCTGCAACACGCTGAGTTGGAGCAGCCTGGGCGGTACCCAGGGGGCTCTCCCAGATTCTGGGCCTGCAGTGGAGACCTGAGCACTGTCTGCCTGCCTCAAGGAAGCGCACGAGACCGCCTAGACACGAGAGGAGAGAGAAAGGAGGGGCCTCCAGCAGAAACCAACACCGCCGCGCACAGCCAACAGGAAGAGCCAGCAGAGGCCACTTTCACAAGGGTCAAAAGAAAGAGAAAGCGTCTCTGCGTGAATGAGACATCTCTTTCAGATCGGCAATAACACCACAGGTAATTTGAGAATTACACTCTGTAAAAGCAAACCTGGTCCCCGCCAGGGAGCACGAGAAGGAGTGTCCTCGATCAGCAGCAGACAATGTAAATTTACCTTTGGGGGTAAAATTGCACAAGTACATGCAGTGGTGTGAGGTTCTAATAATTTTTCTCCAAAATGCCAGCCCCTGAAAGTGGGGAGGAAGAGGGGAAACAGTAGCCCCACCCCAGCTCGTAACCCGTAGAGGCATCCACTCTGGACGATTTCATCCACTCTGTGGTGAGATCAACACAAAATACAGATGACTCGAGCAGCAGCAGGCCTGTCTTTTCAAGTCCAGATGTTCCTTTCCAAACTTTCATTCAAGATTCAGGGCATCTTGGGCTTCCCTGGTGGCCCAGCGGTTGAGAGTCCGCCTGCCGATGCAGGGGATGCGGGTTCGTGCCCCGGTCCGGGTAAGCCCACAAACCAAAAAAAAAAAAAAAAAAAAAAAAAAGATTCAGGGCATCTCAACACTAATGAAAATTAAAAGAAAAGCTGCACCTACCAAAAAAAGCACACAGTTGTTTTAAAGACCAACATATTTGATCAATACGAAGTACTCAGTTTTCCAGAAGTTACGGTTTTCTTTTTTATATGCTTGTCTACAAAAAGCTAAATGATAAAACTCAATATATACCATAGAAACGAAACATTTCATTTTTAAAATTCCAAGTGGCATACACAAAACTCAGCTTCCTTTAAGCTAGCATGTGATTCCAAAGATTGTCGACAACGTAATTCTTAAGAGAATTACGTTCAAGCAACTCGTAATTAGTTCTGCACGGTACCAAGCAAAGAATTCCACAGACGGGGAAAAAACATTCAATAAGATTATTAAATGTTTTGGGTTGTTGATTATCTTTTCCGTTAGTTTCAATTTTTTGAAGATGGTTTGAATCTTTCTGCAACAAGAAAAAAACAGTACTGCTATGCTTACAAATTGACAAGCACATGTACAGTTAGCACAGATAAGTGTCACTGTGTTTACAGATTTACAAACATGGCACAATTCACACAGACAGAATCAGAATTTCATCAGCAGCAGTATTTCATCAGCTTCAGCATTTCCAAGTCACAAGCAAAGACTCCCTTCACCTCCTTTGAAAGTCATGGAGGGCCACCGGGGCTCCCCCCACCCACCTTCCCAGGCTTTCGGTAAGCATTTCAACACCTGGAACAGAAGAGGCTCTCCTTCCCCACCCCTCTCGACATCCCCGGCCCCCTAACCCTCAGATCCCCACACGAATGCCACCTTCCTCCGGGGACCAACTTTACTTTGCACTCGCCTTTATCTCCCTTTCCTTGATGGTCTACCTCGTGTGTCTCTGTATTCTATTCCCTAGGGAAAAGAAGAGCCTGCCATACAAGATCATAATTGATTAATCTGATAGAGGCAGCCCGGTTAATGAGGATTTAATGTAACCCACCCAGGCAATACCCTCTGCACTTGAACCAAAGTGGTAAGTAAAGCACAATTCCACCAGGAGAAAGGTGCACGCCCTGACATCATACCGGCAGCCGGGCAGCCACCCTCCTCTCCTGTGGTCAGCCCTCCCAGGGGGCTAAGGAGCTGGACTGGGGAGCCTCCCCGCCTCTGCCCCACCTCTCCATAGCTCCCAGGCAATCGTCTGCAGGGAGGGGAAGGCAAAGCAACACGGGGCGAAAATTAAATTACCAGCTGAGGGAAAAGCTACGGTGGAAAGAAGCGGAACTTCTGAGCACGCAGGTCTCATTTTACTTAATTAGTGTGCAGGGAATAAGCTACATGCTAACTGGACACCCACCGTGATTCCTCCTACAAAGTAAATAATCATTCCCTCTGTATGGGTGTAAATTAAACATTATATATTCAGTCTCTTAAAGCTAGCGGTATTCATTAAAAGGAAAACTTTTGAAAACAAACTTATGGTTACCAAGGGGGGTAATGGGGGGGAAGGGATAAATTGGGAGACTGGGATTGACGTATGCATACCACTACATATAAAATAGATAACTAATAAGGATATACTGTACAGCACAGGGAACTCTTCTCAGTACTCTGTAATGACCTATATGGGAAAAGAATCTAAAAAAGAGTGGATGTATGTATATTATAACTGACTCACTTTGCTATACACCTGAAACTATACTATAAACTATTTACAACACTGTAAATCAACTATACGCCAATAAAAATTTAAAACAAACAGAACAAAAAAAAACAACAAAAAAGAAAATTCCTGATTTCTCTCCAGATTTCGTTTGTTAGAATGGTCTAACTCTTCTAGTGAGTAATCAGAGAAACGTGTAATGGCCCAAATACAACAGAGGCTCATTTCTTGCTCATATACTGGTACTACTGGGAGGGTAACCAGGCTATGGTCAGCTAGCTTCCTCCTCAGGCATTCAGGGACCCGTGCTGATGACGCTCTGCCCCAGGACCATCTTCATTCCAGGCAACCAGAAGAGGAAAGCACGACAGGCGGTAAATGGCCTGCATCACTTCTACTTGCTTCTGATTGGGTAGAACTATGGCCTCATAGCTACAAGGGAATCTGGGAAGTGTAGTCCAGCAGCATGTGCAGAAGGAAAAGGAGACACAGGCTCCAGTAAACAGATAGCATCTCTACCAAGCCCGGGGGTCTGAGTCCATGCCCTGAAAGATTTTCTACTGCCAGAAAGCAAAGCGGTGAAGAAATGGAGTTTGTTGCCATGGGATATTTAACCTTCATCTTTCCTACTATTTTCACTTCCCAAACCACTTTTAAAATCCAATTCTTCTGAATATCACATTGATCTGAAAGAGCTACCTTTCATTCATATTATAAAAAAGAAAAATCAGTATTATTCAAAAACACTTTAGGGACTTCCCTGGTGGTCCAGTGGTTAAGACTCCATGCTCCCAATGCGGGGGCCCAGGTTCGATCCCTGGTTGCGGATCCCACATGCCTGCTGCAACTAAAAGTCCACATGCCGCAACTGGGAGTACGCATGCTGCAACTAAAGAGCCTGCATGCTGCAACTAAACATCCCGCACGCCACAACTAAGACCCAGTACAGCCTAAATAAATAAATAAATATATATATATATATATATATTTTTTTTTTT
>NW_020174373.1:5803066-5813777 GCF_003031525.2 Neophocaena asiaeorientalis asiaeorientalis | reverse complement strand
GCAGGCGGACTCTCAACCACTGCGCCACCAGGGAAGCCCCAATAAATATATTTTTCAAAAGCCAGTTTTTGGTGGAAAGGAGGAAATAATCACTTCCAGTGGGCTGTAAATAGCACAACTAATGTACTGGTGCTTGGCATAAGATGTGTATTTGAATTAAATGCTTTTCTACAAATCCAATGCTAAACAGTCAGAATAAGTACCAAAATCTCTAGGAGACACATTAAAATGTTGCCATACAAAATCCAGCTTAAAGTCTTTCCATAATAAATTGGCAATTTCATACATTAACATTACTTTTTTAAGAAATTTTTTTCACATTACTTTTTATAGTTTTCCAAATTCTTAGTGAAGCAGGATGAAGTAGGGGAAAGGGGGGAAAGGGGAGGAGAGATGGTATTTAAATCTACTAGAACTAGGGCTTCCCTGGTGGCACAGTGGTTAAGAATCCACCTGCCAATGCAGGGGACACGGGTTCAAGCCCTGGTCCGGGAAGATCCCGCATGCCGCAGAGCAACTAAGCCCGTGCGCCACAACTACTGAGCCTGCGCTCTAGAGGCCGTAAGCCACAACTACTGAGCCCACGAGCCACAACTACTTAAGCCCACGTGCCTAGAGCCTGTGCTCCGCGACAAGAGAAGCCCCCGTGATGAGAAGCCCGTGCACCGCAATGAAGAGTAGCCCCTGCTCTTCGCAACTAGAGAAAGCCCGCACACAGCAACAAAGACCCAATGCAGCCAAAAATAAATAAATAAAAATTTTTAAATGTAAAAAAAAAAAAAAAAAATCTACTAGAGCTAGCTTTCCATACTGACTCATTTCACCCCTGTGTCAATATAGTGAAATGGGAATGATTCTAGCTTGACAGCCTGAAGGATTAAGGGTGAGAAAAGGTTAAGGACAGAGTGCACGATTCAGCTATATATGCAAGACGTTCTCTCCAAACTGGAACCACTGTGGCCACAGCAGGAGGCAGAGATGACCACTCTCACGTCGCCAAGCAAAGCAGGCCTCCACCAAACTGGCAAACCTCGCACCAACGTTCAAATCTGCCCTACACCAGAAACTTACGTCCAGTAGAGGAAAACATTACTACCTGAAGGGATGTGACCAGCGCAAAAGAAACAAGCGAAGCTATGGCCTTAAAGGAGTCCCCAGAGAAGCAGCCTGGCTAGGTCATTCACCCATGTGCACCAGCCTCCAAAAAGCATTGTGGTCACCCACTCTTACATACCTGCAGACGGCAAGGACGAACTGAGCCCCCAACAGAAGGCAAACAAACACACACGAAGCAGCGGAGCTCAGAAACGGAATCTACACAGCAAGAAGACATTTTGTAAAACCAGTTAATATTCTCAAAGATATGAAAGAAGGACCACGAAACAAGATCAGTATGGTATCAAAAAGGAACATTCGAGAACAACACTAACAAAGCAAACAGACAAACAAAAAACAAACAACTCTGGAAATTAAAAAAACCCAAAAGCACACATTTAAAACTCAATGGAAGGGTTGGAAGATAAGACTGTACAAAATCTCCAGAGAAGAACAAAAATACAGAGAAAAGAAAAATACGACAGAAAAAATTAGAGTTAGCCCAAAGGACTAAGAAACAGAAAGCTCTGGGACCTTCTTGGTGGTGCAGTGGTTAAGAATCCGTCTGCCAACGCAGGGGACACGGGTTCCAGCCCTGGTCCGGGAAGATCCCACATGCCGCAGAGCGACTAAGTCCATGCGCCACAACTACTGAGCCTGCGCTCTACAGCCCGCGAGCCACAACTACTGAGCCCGCGTGCCACAGCTACTGAAGGCCGCGCGCCTAGAGCCCGTGCTCCGCAGCAAGATAAGCCACCTTAATGAAAAGCCCGCGCACCAAAACGAAGAGTAGCCCCCGCTGGCCGCAACCAGAGAAAGCCCACGTGCAGCAACGAAGACCCAACGCAGCCAAAAATAACAATAAATTAATTAAATTTAAAAAAGCAAAGAAACAGAAAGCTCTGTCTTCTCCCCAACAATACTGTACACCTGTAGAGGTTAGAACACCACCTGCAAAGAAAGTGCCCAGGGAAAACCGTCTCCAACTCAGACTTGCACGCCCAACAGTCCATTTACTGTCAAGGTAAAATAATGGCATTCTCAGATAGAGAAGGTCTCAAAAGACGACCCACTGTGTGTCTGAATATAGTAAAAGATTTTTTGCAACTGGGGAAGGTGCGGCGGATGAATCAACGATATGCACATCGAAAATTAGGCAAAGAAACAAAGCGCATCCTTACATTTGGTGGTTATGAAAACTTGTGCAGGAGAAATAATCAGAGAGTGCACCCCCAGGCTCAGCAAGTGTTGGCACTGGCATTCAAAACAACACACACACCGAGTACCGCTAACCAAGTGGTTCTCAAAGGGGGCACTTTTTTTACTTTTTTGCAAATGCTATAACATTTTATTCTGTCAATTATGAGATGAAAAACGAATTTTAAAAATAAAGTGTGTCTTTAAATAACTTTTTCTACATATTAGCAGGATGCTTTAGCATTTTTTTTTTTTTTGTATTCGTATTCGTTTTTCTTTTCTAACACCCTCATTGGAGTACAATTGCTCCACAATGGTGTGTCGGCCCCTGCTGTACGACAAAGCAAATCAGCCACCCGCATACATACATCCCCACGTCTCCTCCCTCCTTTGTCTCCCTCCCTCCCACCCTCCCTATCCCACCCCTCCAGGTGGTCACAAAGCACGGAGCTGATCTCCCCGTGCCACGCGGCCGCCCCCCACCAGCCATCTTCCCCACCCATTAATCTGTCGATGGACAGCCAGGATGCCCCCAGGTCCTGGCCCCTGCAAAGAGCGCCGCAATGAACACCGTGGCACACGACTCTCCCCCGAACCATGGTCTTCTCAGCGCACAGGGTTTTGTTTTTTTTCAATTTTATTTTTTTTATTGAAGTAGAGTTGATTTACAATGTGCGCCAGTCTCTGCCGTACAGCAAAGTGACCCAGTTCTACACAGAGACATTCTTTTTTTCAAATATTCTTTTCCATTATTGCTTGCCACAGACATTCTTTTTTTTAAATATTCTTTTCCATTATTGCTTGATACTGAATACAGTTCCCTGTGCTCTACAGTAGGACCCTGTTGTTTATCCATCCTACATATCATAGTTTACATCTGCTCATCCCAAACTCCCAGTTCAAAGGGGGCGATTTTTGTCCCCCAGTGGACATCTGGCAACGTCTGGGGACGTTTCTGACCATCTCAGCTACGGGAGACAGAGGAATCTGTACTGGCTTCTCGGGGGTGGAGGCCAGGGATGCTGCTCCCACAGGGCACAGGACGGCCCCCCACGACAAAGAACTATCTGGCCCCAAACGTCAGTGATGCTAAGGTTGAAAGAACCCTCTTCTAACCAAAATTATGATGTAGTTACACTGGAGTACGGGGGCCCAAGGTACGTGTCTGGGTAGCTGGTGTGGAATAAAAGACTACATCCCAAGCTCCCATAGTGGGAAGTCAACAGTTATCCCAAAACGGAACAATGAAAGTAGCAGCCGTATAGAATATAGGCAAACGCCCAAAGAAATCAGCTAAAAAGTTTCAATAGCTTCTCTAGGGAAGAGGAAATGACAGTGGGGAACTGCTGGTATGATAACAAGCCCTGCAGAACTATTTGATTATTCCAAGCCTGCAAGAGCCACTTTGATAAAAATAAGAACAAATCTCAAAAAGATACACTAAAAAAAAAAAAAAAAAGATACACTAACATTTTGTGTCTTTCCTCCCTTGAATAAGTAAAATGTTGCCTTTAGAGCCCACACAATCTACCCTGCCTGGGTTCTTGTTGACCTTCACAATTTGCCTTTGATCTGAAAGTCGTAGTCACCTTTGGCCCAAAGAAAGACAATCCCAACCCTTTCCAGGCCACGTAAAGCACTGTTCTTCCAGACCCATCCCACAGAGGCGGCAGACGTTACCTCCAACTTCATACCCAGGAGATTTCAGAAAGACAGCCCAGGTTAAAAAAAAAAAGTCACCTCTGCATTGCAATTCAGAATCCCCTGGCTTTTCAGAACAACCTTATTTGTTCGAACCTAAAATAAAGTTAGTCCACTTATTTTTTAACCATATCCTACCGTCGTCCTTCCACTAAGATATGTTCCCCCAAAGAGAGGCCTTAACATTCGCACTGGTCAGGGAAACAGGCTCCACCTACCACAGGGCCACGCAAATATCGAATCCAGCAAGGTAACAGGAAAACAATTCTTCCAGAATACACCCTCCCTCTGTTGAGCACTGGCAAGGTTTTAAAAAGACCAAAAGAGCAATATGCAACCCTGAGGGCTTTCAAAACCCTTCGTGTGGGTGGAAATTGCAGCTTGGAAGAGTGCGGCTTGCATAATTTCTCATCAAAGGATGGCCCCATGCCTGACTGCAGTGCGTGAAAAGGAAAAGAAGCAAGACTGAATAAAAAGTCTGTTCAGCCTTTAAGTCCTTAAATTATCTCGTTGACTGTTTACACTGCGTCCAGTGTACAAGAAGAAAAGCTCCCCAGAGCCCCGAAGAAATCCTCAAATCCAGGTTCATTTGCATGCTGACACAAAGCAACTTCGGCAAGAGGACAGCTCCAAAATGCCTTCCAAGTAGAAAAGCCAGCCCTTTGCAAGCCGGGAGCCCAGTTTCTTTGGCCGAGAAATGGAACGGTGAATTAAGAAATCCCAGATAGTTAGGACAAGGCGAAAACGGCTATTTTTATGAGCCTTCCGTTCTCATTCTCTTCTACATTTAGCTCTCGGGCAAACTTGTTTTCTTCTTTTCAAAAGATGAATGTTAGGACATGTTACGAAGCACTCATAACTGAACCAGGAAGGGCAAAATCCATCACGATGCAGAAGTGTGAGGGACAGCTTACGTTTATAGCTTTTCACACTGTGGAAGCTTCTGGATTTATAGATGTGAGTCCTGCTGAATTAGTTTCTACGAGAGGAAGAACCCCTCACCCAACTGCACCTCAAAGCTCCAGCACCAGAGCTCGGGATGGGACTTGGGTCTCTCTGCCAGACTTCCCACCCCTGCACCCAAAACACCTCAGGAGGACCAGGGGTAAGAACTAACAAACAGGACCCAGCTAGGCACAGGCTGGGACAGGGGAATAAAGATATATCTGCATGCCAGCTAGCAAGACAGGTCTTGTCTTTCCACCAACTGGAAAGGGGTTTCAGCACAGGAAAGAAAACTCACTCTTTTTTTTTTTTTTAACCGCACTATTAATTTTTAAATACAAATGAGTCTCTGGCATTACACTTCTCTGAACAAACAGCAAACTGCAGCTGGCCTCCAAGAGGCTGGGATCTTACAGGGCCCAGGCGTTGCCTTGGCCGTAACAGTGCCCACAGCACCTGGGTCTGCCGAGGAGGGGCGCCCAGCCCTCACCCACCCACCATTTATTTCTATGGAGCCCTGGGAAAGCGGCAGCGCTCCTTAGACGGGTGCTGACGTGGGATTGTGCTTCGACACCGACATCGAGCAAAACCCAGAGAGGCTGAGATCCATCGGTTCCCAATACACAGCTGCGTTCAACACACACACACACCCCCACCCTTTTTCACAGCTTTCAGTGGTAACTGATAAAGAACTTGGCTCTTGGGGGCAAATATAAGGACATCCAGACAACAACTTGTCCTGACCAGGGCTGCCAGCTCACCAACGACCGTGACTCAGCACAGCCCATGAAACGGAGCCCCTTTCAGACCACCGCGGAAGGGACCTCCCACCCCCAACCGACAGCTAGTCTCTGCCCCAAGCCTCCTCCATCAGGAGCTCTAGGAGCTCTAACGGCTGACACAGGACATATATGCCACCTGGGTGTGTGGTCCAACCCCTCCCAGAAACGTGCCCTGCTTCCCCTCCACCCCGCCTTCAGCGTGCAGACCAAGAAGGACGTTTAAGGACACGGCCTGGCATCCAGCGAACGCCGCACGGTCCAAAGGCTCCCGAGAGGGTGCGTCAGGCTGGGCACCCCAAGCCCCAGCTCCCCCGCACCACCCCCCAGGACGGCTCTGGTCCCCAAAGGCAACCTGAAAATCAACGGGTTCCCAAAGGAGCCGCCCGTGGGACCAGGCCAGGCCCAAATTACTGTCCTCTTTGGAGCTCCTAGCTAAGGCTCTCTCGCATTCTTGGCAGGAAGGGGCGGGGAGGGCTAAGAAACGGTGAAAAGGAGGGCCAGGGGCTTCATTCCTTCCCCGGTTCACAAACATTCCTGAGGCCGAAGGGGGCCTGCTGACACCCAGCTGGCCCACTTAAGGTTTCCTAACGAATCCCCAAGGGCCCTTCTGGAGTTCTAGCCCCTCCAGTGACACATTAGAAAGCAGGCCCTAGCCACCCCCACGGAACTTTTACACTTGCTGAGCTGATGGGGAAAGAAGGTGCCACGCAGACAGCAGGACCACGTACAACATTGCACCTACTTACACAGGTCCTGAGAGGTCCCGCATCAAAGCACAGTCTCGGAAACACTAACAAGTCAAAGTCTTTGGAGTTTCTTAAGGCACGGACATTATTTCTGCTCCTCTCCGACAGCAGTATGAAAAACTGGGGTTCTGTGTCTCTTCCAGCCCTGGTAATACATCAAGCTACAAGTCAGTGTCAACGTAACGAATGGTCACAAATCTGGTTGCCACCTTGCTGGGGGACTTCAAGTGTGCACTTTGAATTCCAGGAATGCCACTCCCGGGAAGTCAGTATCCCTTTAACTTCAAACCCGACCCAGAGAAAAGGCAGTCCTCACCGAGCAGCCCCGCTGAATGCCCATGAAACACAGCACTCCGGAGTTCCTGCTTCCATTTCCTTTTTCCAGATACAAAAATGCAGGTGAAGCAAGTATTTGTTTGAGTTTTACTATGTAAATAAAGCCTATTACCAGGGCCAGCGAGCGCTTAGGAAGAAAACAGCCTTCCCCGCCAAAGCTGACTATGCCAGGGGCCTCTGAGTATCTTCAGAAAGAACAATTAAGTTCACGCGTTCAAAGCTAAAATCCTTTCAAAGCAAAAGTGATGTACAGTTACTCTAGCGAGGGTGATCTGTGCCCGGGAGACATCTGGCAACGTGTGCAGACTTTTCTGGTTGTCACACTTGGGGGGTGGTGCCAGAGGGCAAAGGCCAGGGCTGCTGCTGGACACCCTACAATGCATAGGACAGCGCCCCCGCCCCCAGCAAAGAAACATCCAGGCCAGAACATCGGTAGTGCCAAGGTTGAAAAACCCTCATAGGATGTGACAAAGTTACTGAATGTGGCATTGCAAGGGATTCCAGACAAGAGCAGATGGCACCAAGTGGAGAGAAAGCAGAGACATGCAGGGTCAAGATCTGGTCCTGAGGACCCTTCTCAAGATTTGCCAGGTTTCTGACCTCAGGGCACACCACTGAACCCTCCTTGGCCTTAGCTGTTTCATCTATAAAATGGGCTAATGAAACTCCATCAAGGGGCTTCCCTGGTGGCGCAGTGGTTAAGAATCCGCCTGGCAATGCAGGGGACACGGGTTCAAGCCTTCATCCGGGAAGATCCCACACGCTGCGGAGCAACTAAGCCCGTGCGCCGCAACTACTGAGCCTGCGCTCTAGAGTCCGCGAGCCACAACTGCTGAGCCCACGAGCCCCGACTACTGAAGCCCACGCGCCTAGAGCCCGTGCTCTGCAACAAGAGAAGCCACTGCAATGAGAAGCCCGCGCACCGCAATGAAGAGTAGCCCCCCCCGCCCGCCGCAACTAGAGAAAGCCCGTGGGCAGCAACGAACACCCAACACAGCCAAAAATAAATGAATGAATAAATAGGTAAAATAAAAAACTCCATCAGGAGATCAGGGATTGAGCCAGCCTTGTTCTTGGCATCAGTTCCAGTTCTAAGATGTACACTCCTATGAGGCTTTCAACTGAGACACTCATCATCATGAACAGTGCATCCTCTTACACTGGACCAAGCTTCCTCCAAGTCAGATTCTGTTAGAAATGAGCTGTACAATATCCCAGGGCTCTAATATGTAACAATGTAACGACAAGGTTTTTTAAATGCAAAAAAAAAAAGCCATTAGAAGGCCTATTATTTAATGAGCCTTAAAGATTTTTAGTAGGTACTGGGAAAGGAAGATTCAAAGCTTGGATTAATCTAAATTCTGGAGGTGGAACAAATTTCCCCAGTCTCCATCACAACAGTCTATTTCCATTTTTTAAGTGATTATAATGGACACGCTTTCCTTTATCCTTCTCTAATAATGTGACAGTTAATTACCAGCTGTTGGATTGTAAACATGCATCAGTGATGACTTAATGCAGGAGAAAAGACAAGCAGGTGAAATACTGCAAATAGCATGCAATACAATGTGTGGTTAAGGAATATATACATGCATGTGTGAGCACACGTGTGTAGCATGTGTGAGCACACGTGTGTGCGCGTGTGAGCACACGTGTGCGCATGTGCACACAAGTGTGCATGGAAATTTGTCACAGATGTCCCAAACTGTCCTGGATCCCCTCCATCCTAAGCAAAGAAACCACGTATCTCCAGTCACAGTAAAGCACCTATAAAAACCAAGCAGCAGTTCAAGGGAGGGACATATGAGCATCTCAGATAAGACTCATGAACAGTTTTATTTCTGCAAAATCCTGAAGCACGATCTGGAAAGGCAGGGCGTGTACACGGCCACCAGCCTAGCCCTACCTACCCACACACCTTAGCAACTACCGTGACAGCCAACCCAGGGGCCCAACCAGGAGCAGACTGCCTGCCGCCTGTGCCCTGATTAGGCCCTGGTGTGTGGCCATGGGTTTTACTGCCCACCTCCTTCAGTTTCTAGAACAGGGTCCTCTTGCACAAGCAGAAGAGAAACCACTAAGAATGCGTGGGGTTTTTTAGAACTTGAGGTACAGAGAAAGGAGAAGGTCCCCTTCTCCGGCTTCCGGTCAAACAACTGAATTTTAGAGTTTAAGTCCAGCTTTCTTACACTGCATAAGCCCAAAAAGCAAGATGTCATCTTAAATAATGTTTTATGACTTACTCCATCTGCTGTAAAGACAGGTCCAAGGAAGACAGGTTGAATCGCTTGGCTCACGGGCCCAGCCGCTCCGTGGCATGTGGGATCCTCCCGGACCGGGGCACGAACCGGTGTCCCCTGCATCGGCAGGCGGACTCTCAACCGCTGCGCCACCAGGGAAGCCCGCGCGTATTCTTTTTTAAAAGAATCTCTAGAGACGATAAAAGTCTGAGTAATTTACCTGATATCTTTTTAACTTTTACCATCAGAAATGCCCGGTAAAACTTTTATTATTGAAAAGGCACGGGCTACTGTGCCTTAACACACGCATATGCAGGAAATGCCTGTCCTGCACGAGGTGTGCACTCCACGGCTACCCCACCACACACATTCTTCCAAAGAATCCAATTCATTAATGGGTTTGCACATGGGTGAAACTTGTAACAACAACGACAGCCTCTCTCCCCGGTTCCACATAAATTCAGTGCACGTCTCCCCTCAAAGTCTCTAGTTTTATAAATATAAAAATGAGAGAAAATAAAGATCAGAAGTTGAGTGTCTCATTTACTATCTAGACAACAAAGCCACACCGCCTCCCAAATTCAATCCGGTGGGGTGGGTTAGGAGTCACTTTAGTTCTTCCTGCTGTGGTGAAGCAGGAAAGCAGAGAAAACCAGTAAGTCACCTTCAAACGCTTCTAGAAGCCAAGAATTTTTGCATTTTAAAGGGAACTTTGTCCCCGGGAATGGCGCGGCCCAGACCTTCCCAGAGAAACTGACCAACAGACACTTTTAACCAGAAGAAAACAGGACGACTGGTTTGCTGTCTGTGTGCTTTTTACAGGTTTATAGGGGTTCGGCTGGTAAGTTTCAAGATGGTTTTCTGTTTCGAGACAAGAGAATTCAAAGTCACCCCTACACACACACACACACACACACACACACACACATATTAGGAACTTATTTTGGGGGCTCAAATCCCACTTTCATAAAGGACGATGAAAAGTTTCAATTTGTTTTTGCAGGTATCCAGAGCGCCGTGGGTCTAGGGCTGGAAGCGAAAGTCAATAAATATTGATGGGCTTTTGGGAATCGAGAAGCTCGGCTGGCGGCAGCTGCTAGTCTGGGCTTCCTAGCAATAACGGGTGCAGGTCCAAGGGGTGCAGAAACAAATACCTAGACAGGCAAACACAGGTGGGGACGTCTCTGTCCACCCCCGGCACGTGGGAATGTCCCTCCCCGACCTCTGGGTAGGCCCACAGGTGCAGGCCGGCGCAGGCGAAGCCGGGAGTGACAGGGGACCCTGCCAGGCCCTTCCCAGGAGGGGGAGGGGAGGGGACCCGGAACAGGAGCCATTGAAACTGCGCGGCGCTGGGAGCCAGCAGGACCGGGAAACAACGCAGAGGGACCAAGGTGGCGCCCGGACCACACACCTATGCGAGTCCTACTACCCACGTCCTCGCAGGTGACCCGGGCGGACGCGCGTCCCGGGCCCGGGGGCGCGAACCGGACACCCCCTCCAGCGCTCCTACCCCTCGACGAGTCCCTCGGCCCCAGGCCACCTCCCGGCTGTCACCGTGCGTGTCCCGCGCCCTCCGTACCTTCGTGATAACCAGCGGCTCGCCGTGCTCGCGGCCGCCCTTCAGGGTGAAGCCCCAAGGGGCGCCGCCGCTCAGCTGCAGCCCCACCAG
>NW_020174373.1:5760866-5802951 GCF_003031525.2 Neophocaena asiaeorientalis asiaeorientalis | reverse complement strand
GCGTAGGTGAGGCCGGGAGCGCCGCGGGGCTCCCCGCCGCCGTCCCGCGCCCACCCGCGTGCCGCCCGCCTGTCCCCTCGGCGGCCCACTGTGCCCCCAGCGCAGGGCAGCGGGATGGCGGGTTCCTGGAGCCCTCTGCGCGCGCCCGCATTGTCCGGCGCTGCAGCCCAGATACCGAGTGGCCGGTGTTGGCTCTTTCTGTAGTTACAGCTGAGGAAACCATTGCGTTCAAACCCCGCTCTCCCTTTGGTACAATTGTGCCCGGAGGACTTGACGTATTAGGTATATTACTGTTCTGTAGCTGGACGCTAGGAAACAGCTGGTTCCTCGAAGACGCTTCATCCAGGTGATGAGGCAGGAAGTAGGTGGCAAGGACAAGCCAGGAGAGCGCAGAACAGAGAGTCAGGGGTCCCTGAGTCCTTGTCTGGGATCTGCCGCTGTAGAGCCAGGACGAGGAATCTCAGCAGCAGTCCCAGTGTCTTTAGCGGTCAAGAGAGAGATTTGCATTCTCTGGTTCTGTGGCTGATCAGTTGCATCTTATCCGGACAATTGAAGAAAGAGAGCAAGCTCCCCTGGGCACCGGTCATGGCGCTGGGCACGGGGTTACCGCCTCATAAATAACTCCAAGCTGCCGTGTCCAGAATGCCTCTAGTTAGAAGAATGAGGTGACTTTTCCTTTGTAAATGGAGACTTGAAAGGAAGGTGCCTGTAAAAATCCATCTCAAGTGTACCTTCGCTGTGGTGGTCACATTAAATTGCAAAGGACTAAATACACGCCTATATATAAGCTTGGTGGATTGTATCAATTTTTTAAAAATAAATTTACTCCTTTATCTATTTCTTTATCTGTTTTTGGCTGCGTCCGGTGTTCATTGCTGTGCACGGGCTTTCTCTAGTTGTGGCGAGCAGGGGCTACTCTTCCTTGTGGTGCCGGCTTCTCATTGCAGTGGCTTCTCTTGCGGAGCACAGACTCTAGGCACGCGGGCTTCAGGAGTTGTGGCACGCAACTCGGTAGTTGTGGCGCACGGGCTTAGTTGCTCTGCGGCATGTGGGATCTTTCCAGATGAGGGCTCAAACCCGTGTCCCCTGCACTGGCAGGCAGATTCTTAACCACTGCGCCACCAGGGAAGCCCGGATTGTATCAATGTTGACATACCGGTTGTGATAGTATGCTATCATTTTCCGGGATGATCCCATTGGTAGAAGTGGGGTACAGGATACAAAGGAGGTCCCTGTATTATTTCTTACAACTACATGTGAATCTATAATTATCTCTAAATAAAAAGTTTAATTTAAAAAGTGGTTGGGGGGAACTTCCCTGGTGGTCCAGTGGTTAAGACTCTGCACTTCCAGTGCAGGGGGCACGGGTTCAGTCCCTGGTCAGGAAACCAAGATCCCACATGCTGTGAGGATTGACCAAAAATAAGTAAACTAAAGAAAAAAAAAAGTGGGGGCTTCCCTGGTGGCGCAGTGGTTGAGTCCGCCTGCCGATGCAGGGAACACGGGTTCGTGCCCTGGTCCGGGAAGATCCCACATGCCGCGGAGTGGCTGGGCCCTTGAGCCATGGCCGCTGGGCCTGCGCGTCCGGAGCCTGTGCTCCGCGACGGGAGAGGCCACAACAGTGAGAGGCCCGCGTACCACAAAAAAAAAAAAAGTGGATGGAGGGAATTCCCTCGTGGTCCAGTGGTTAGGACTCCAGCTTTCACTGCAAAGGGCCCCGGGTCAATCCCTGGTCTGGGAACTAAGACCCCGAAAGACTCGTGGCATGGCCTAGATACATTAAGTTAAAAGTGGATGGAAAAAATAAATAAAAAGATGTGTATGATCAACCAAAAGTTAAAGGACCATATAAATGCACCTAGAGTTTATGCACGTCCCCTATCCCAAAACATGCTGCCCCCGGTTAAAGCTGGTATTGACAAAAATCTCAGTTTAGGGCTTCCCTGGTGGCGCAGTGGTTGAGAGTCCGCCTTCCGATTCAGGGGACACAGGTTCGTGTCCTGGTCCGTATACCCCAAAAAAAAAAAAAAAAAAAAAAAAAATCTCAGTTTAAATCTCAGATCTTACCTGGGGCTGAAATATTCAGACCATCAGATTCACTAAAGCATGAAATCATTGCCTTCATAAATCACAGCTGAAGTCGTCTTTAACATTTTATGTTCACTGTATAATCATTGTCAGATCACCCATCTGCCTCTTGAAAGTGTTATACTGTCATTCCTTGAACTTAGGTGTAAATTTACCTTCATCCTCACTAAACATCATTCTGCTCAGTTTGTTTTTTTTTTAATCTTCACATTAGGCATCCCTTCCGAGTTAGCATCATTTGAATATTTATAAAGCTGTCTACGTTGACATTAATAAACATGATGAAAGGGACAGCGCCACGCCATGTGTGGCCTGCTGTGAGATAGATGCTCTCCTCTCACCCCCTCATAAATCTTTCATCAACATTCTTGGGATTACACAGTTGAGCACATCTGCCTGTGGTCCTGTCACACCTAAACTTCTGTATCATGTCTGACATATTATGACAAGACTGTCAATCTTGTGAAATTTTCACTGTCTTGTGAATGAAAGGCATAGTCCCAATTTATCAACCTTGCACCCCTTTTGAAAGAATTCAGTATGACATTGAACCAGTGTGGACTTCTAGTGGTGACAGCTTTCTTTTCTAGGAACTCACAGCTCAGCCAGAATTTCTGAGAGTGGAGTGTGTTTGTCAGCACGTAGCTTTTGTTCTTCTGGAACGCCCAGGGCACATTTGTTCTGTGTAACTTCTCACTTTTTGGACTTTCATCTTCACTGCTCGGAACGTGAGGCTGAGCATATACCCTCCGGACCCAAGGAGCATCCTCCAAGCATCCACACCTAGGCATTCAATAGCCTCGGGTGTGTGTGTGCCACCTTTTCAAGTCTGAGGCTTGTTTCCTTTGATAGAGAGGAAATAGGTGAAATGAAAGTGAGCTCTGCTTTCACTTGCTCAACAGTCAATGAATTAGTCAACCAAGGGCAAATTGAACCGACTTTCAGAGATTTGATCAGTAGCGAATCCTGGACTTCCCTGGTGGCGCAGTGGTTAAGAATACGCCTGCCAATGCAGGGGACATGGGTTCGAGCCCTGGTCCGGGAAGATCCCACGTGCCGCGGAGCAACTGGGTCCGTGCGCCACAACTACTGAGCCTGTGCTCTAGAGCCTGCAAGCCACAACTACTGAGCACTTGTGCCACAACTACTGAGGCCCGCGTACCTAGAGCCCGTGCTCCGCAGCAAGAGGAGCCACTGCAATGAGAAGCCCACACACCGCAACAAAGAGTAGCCCCTGCTCACCGCAACAAAGAGTAGCCCCTGCTCGCCGCAACTAGAGAAAGCCCGCGGGCAGCAACAAAGACCCAACGCAGCCAAAAATAAATAAATTTATTAAAAAAAAAAAAAAACTAGTCCTCCCTATGAAACAGAGCTCAAATTATTTTAGTTTTTTGTTCTAACAGGAGATTTATAATTATAAAACGTAATGGAGGGGAGGATGGCATTCCAGAATTTTGCTTTTACCTTTCACGCTGTAGGGCCAAGTACCCTTCAGTTAGTAAGATCAGGCTTTCCGAAACACCTTTGAGTGGGATATTTTTTAAAAGGCAGGTTTAGCCGTTTCCTACCCGACTCACAGTGTACCTGAGTTGGGGACCCTATGATTAAGACTGGTAGAGGGTCAGTCAAGATCAGGGAGCACAGGTATGGTGGCAGTTAGAGGAAAACTTTGACACAATGACTTTGCCCTTAGTCACCAATGTTTGTCATCTTATTCCTGATTCCTGCAAGGTATTATTACAAACACTGGAATTTAGCTGCAGATCTTAGATAAAGCTGAGTCTGTACAACCCAGCTACCACTCTCTCCCTCCCCCCTTACAAGGATTTTACCCTGGATCTTGTTATTAGTTGGAATATTTACAGATCTCTAGGGGGGAGAGACTTACTCTTTCTGTGCAGGGGACAGAAGGAGAGACCACTGGGTCTCTCCATGTGCCTGGCACCGTGATAGTATTTGGGGCCCCCATCTTTGGAGTTTACATCCTAGGGCACAGCAATTATAACTGCAAACAAAGCAGCCACAGCAGCTGAGAAACAGTGACTGTCATTCACGGAGAGCCTGCTGTGTGCCAGGCATGTTATTCAGATGGACTCGGGTCCTCTCAGCAGATTTTCTCAGGGCATGCATCAGCCCATTTTACAGAAGAAGAAACTGAGACTCATCAGGGTTAAGTAACTGACTGAGGTCACTGAGCCCAGGTCCCCGTGAAGGACTCACACGCTACCCACTCAACGGGAACCAGCGCCAGCTCCAGTACCAGAAGGCAGTTCTCACTGAGCGACTGAGCTGACTTCCTTCTGTAAGATATTGATACTTAGGCATTTGACCACCTTTTGAGATTCCCTCGATCTTCAAATGCCAATCACCACAAACAGGCTGAAACCTTCTATGGGGAAGCTTTGCCTATAAAACTAGATTCTTGCTTAGGTCTGTGTGAGTCCCAATTCCTTTACCTTTAGGACATGTTCTTTAAACTGTTATATATGTGAAGGGCCAAGTTTCCTGCTGGCAACTAGAAGGGACTAAATAAATGGTGCTTAAAAAAATGCACACACATATATATATAACAATACCTAACTATGCAAATCAGGAGTACTTAAAAAGAGAGTACTTAGCTGAAGCTACTATTGTAAAAGTTTTTATTATGTTTTTTTTTTTTTGGCTGTGCCATGTGGCTTGTGGGATCTCAATTCCCGAACAACGTATTGAACCCAGGCCCCGGCAGTGAACACTCCAAGTCCTATAACCACTGGACCACCAGGGAAATCCTAAACGTTTTTATATTTTAAAGTACATTTTTAGAAAGCCATTGGCTATTTTTCAGTTTTTGTTTTTGTTTTTTTAATGAAGTAGCCAAAGATATAGACAGCTCATGGAGCTCAATATCAAAAAACAACCCAATTAAAAAATGGGCGGAAGACCTAAATAGACATTTCACCAGCGAAAACATACAGATGGCCAACAGGCACATGAAAAGGTGCTCAACATCACTAATTATTAGAGAAATGCAAATCAAAACTACAATGAGGTATCACCTCACACAGGTCAGAATGGCCATCATCAAAAAATCTACAAACAATAAATGCTCAGCTCCGTGCTCTGTGATGACCTAGATGGGGGGGCGGGGGGGCAGGGAGGAGGGAGGGAGGTCCAAGAGAGAGAGGATATAGGTAGACATATAGCTGATTCACTTCATGGTACAGCAGAAACTAACACAACATTGTAAAGCAATTTTACTCCAATAAAAAATAAATTAAAAAAATAAAGTAGCCAATGAGCATCTATTTCTTGAGCCCTTTTTACTTGTCCAACACCAGGGAGGGCTTGCGAAGGAATGTAAAGGATGCCGGAAATATGAAACATTAACTGTGGCTGTGTACACGTGAAACAATTAGAGCACAATTACAGGCAAAACGTCTTTTAGATGCAAAAGTTTCAGCAGGAAAGAAATCCTGCTGAAAAAAAAAGGAAAAAAAATCCTGCTGAAAAAAAAAAGGAAAAAAAAAAGGATGAACAAAACCATAGGTGAAATTTTGAAAAAAAATTTCATCTTTTATCGTGGAAATTTCAAGCAGACACAAAAATAGACCTCTTTTGTTTCATCCCACTTTTTTTTCTCTGAAGTATTTCAAAGCACATCCAGGAGGGAGTGACTGAGCTACTATCTTGCCAGCTGAGAGGAAGTAGGGGCAACGTTTCATCAGGTGGGGACCCCACGAGCAGAGGAATGTTCTCTATCGTAAATGAGCACAGAAATTCCCCAATCCAGTTCATTCTGAATCTGTCTGAGCCCCCAGGCCCCACTCCTAGGGTGGGTGTGTATCCTGGGAGTTGGGGGCTGTCAAAAACAACTCCTGGGTTTCTGGCTGAAGTTACTTGAGTTGAGCAGCTGATACATGGAATTTGGGGCAGAAGAACGAGTGAAGGGAGCACTGATGACTTTCATTTGGGCAGGTTGAATCTGAGATGCTTTAGAGATGTTGTGTTAGTTTCCTAGGGCTGTCGTAACAAAGTATCATAAACTAGTTAAAACAAGAGAAATATTTTCCCTTTGGGAGGCCTGAAGTCTGGAATCAAGGTGTCAGGAGGGCCAATACCCCGTATGGAGAGGCTCTAGGGGAGAATCTGTTCCTCGCCCCCTCTAGCTTCTGGTGGCTGCGGGCGTTCCTTGCCATTCCCCTAAAGGCCCACCTAGAGAATCAAGGATCATCTCTCCATCTCAAAATCCTTATTTTAATCACATCTGCAAAGACCCTTTTTCCAAATAAGGTAACATTTGCAGGTTCCAGAGATTAGGACCTGTCATCTTTGGGGAACATTAGTTGGTTTACTGCAGATATGGAAACCACTCTAAGGTGTTCTAGACAATGAATGGGACTCTTCCTGTTAGTGTGGGAAAAGCCTGGCTAAAGGTCCGCAGCTTGCTGGTGGTCCTAAGTGCTCTCTTGAGGGCCAGCAGAACAGGCTAGCTATTCGCTGACTTCAGGTGGTACCTGGGGAAGCCTGGTCCCACCCTCAAGCCAAGTGAGGACTGCTCCGAGGGAAGCCCTCATAAAGATTCGGGATACCTGGGACTTCCCTGGTAGTCCAGTGGCTGAGACTCTGCGCTCCCAGTGCAGGGGGATAGAGTTTGATCCCTGGTCAGTAAGCTGGATCCCACATGCCACAGCTAAAGATCTCATGTGCTGCAACTAAGACCCGGGGCAGCCAAATAAATAAATATTAAAAAAAAAAAAAAAAAGATTTGGGATACCTATGGGCAGAAGACCTAAATAGACATTTGTTTGAAGAAGATATACAGATGGCCAACAGGCACATGAAAAGATGCTCAACATCGCTAATTATTAGAGAAAAGCAAATCAAAACCACAATGTGGCGTCACCTCACACCAGTCAGAATGGCCAGCATCAAAAAGTCTACAAACAATAAATGCTGGAGAGGGTGTGGAGAAAAGGGAACGCTCCTGCACTGTTGGTGGGAATGTAAATTGGTTCAGTCACTGTGGAAAACAGCTCAGAAAACTAAAAATAGAGTTACCATATGATTCAGCAGTCCCACTCCTGGGTATATATCCAAAAAACCCAAAAACACTGATTTGAAAAGATACATGTTTTGCAGCAACGTGGATGGACCTAGAGATTATCATACTAAATGAAGTCAGACAAAGAAAGACAAATATCATACAATATCACTTACAAGTGGAATCTAAAAAATAATACAAATGAATCTATATACAAAACAGACACAGTCTCACAGACACAGAAAACAAATTTATGGTTACCAGAGGGGAAAGGGAGGGTAGGAGGGATAAATTAGGAGTTTGGGATTAACAGATACAAACAACTATACATAAAATAGATAAACAACAAGGACCTAGTGTACAGCACAGGAAACTATATTCAATACCTTGTAATAACCTATAAAGGAAAATAATCTGAAATATATATATATATATCTGAATGACTTGGCTGTACACGTGAAATTACCACAATGTTGTAAATCAACTATATTGCAATTAAAAAAAAAAGATTTGGGATACCTACAAAAGAGACACTGGCATCTCTTTTCAGGTTGTATTTCACAGAATAGCACTGATTGCTTTGGGCTCTCTGGGCCCACGGGAGCAGAGGGCCGAGACAGCATCACGGCAAGGGGGCTGAGCAGTGGGTTGACTCTCCAAGTACACTTGAAAATGTCACTTCAGGGGACCTAGAGGTTGTCATACTGAATGAAGTTAGTCAGACACAGACAAATACCATATGATATCACTTATATGTGGAATCTAAAATATGGCACAAATGAACTTATTTACAAAACAGAAGTAGAGTCACTGATGTAGAAAACAAACTCATGGTTACCAGGGGAGAAAAGGGGGTGAGGGATAAACTGGGAGATTGGGATGGACATATACACACCACTATATATAAAATAGATAACTAATAAGGACCTACTGCATAGCACAGGGAACTCCACTCAGTACTCTTTAATAACCTATGTGGGAAAGGAACCTGAAAAGGAATGGATATATGTATAACGGAGTCACTTTGCTGTACAGCAGAAACTAATACAACATTGTAAATCAACTTTACTACAATAAAAGTTAATTTAAAAAAATAATAAGAAGAAAATGAAAATGACGTCTCTTCATAGCAAACCATCCTGAAATTCAGGGGCTTAAAACCACAAACTCAGGCCTAATCCAGGTTTACTACTCAGGTTAATGGTGTCTCATTCCCTGTGATCCCAGGAAAGATTCTGAATGGTGGTGACTTCTTGCCAGAGACAGAACACTTTTCCCTGCGGAATGAGTAGAGGGGGTGTGAGTCATCTGCTGTCACTGCTTTCTTGAGTTCTAATCGGGGACCCAAGTTCTCAGTGGCTGCCCTAGGCATGCTGGGTCTAGTATTAGTTCTCTCTCCCCAGGGTCTCTGGTGCGGTCCTCTGCTTTACGAAGAAAAGCCCAGGGCTTTCAGAGCGACCAAGAGCTCAGCCTCTGTCTCAACATTCAAAGTTAGGGAGACTTCAGGGAGGGGTGAGGGGACGAAGGGCAGAATAAAAAGAGGCCCCCTGCCTGGGCCATGTCCACCACCCACCCCTGAGTGACCCTCAGCTGAGGTCAGGGGTCAGAGATCAAAGCTCTGCCCCAGGGGCCGGGCTCCGGGCTCCTGAGAGAACAGGAGTTGTGAGGCCAGCCTGGCAGCCTTACCTTCATCTGGAGAATTACATTTGGGGAACATCTTTTTCAAATCTTGAACGCCTTCTGCGACCCAGCCTGCTTGCAACTTGGGGATAGCGGTGCCAACGAAATCGTAGCATAAAATTGCGGCACCTGGGTTCTAGTGAAAACCAGCCCAAGCAATTTCCAAGCAGCAAAAAAAGGATTCTAGGGACTTTCCTGGAGGTCCAGCGATTGAGACTCTGTGCTTCCAGTGCTGGGGGCCCCGGTTCAATCCCTGGTCGGGGAGCTAACATCCCACATGCCGTGCGGCGCAGCCAAAAAGGAGAAAAAGAAAAAGATTCTACATGTGTGAGATTTCCATGAGATCCTTGAACGGACTGATTTTCCCAAAGGCAGGATGAACTTTCTGCTCCTTCACGACGATATCATTTGAGTGATGAGGGAATGAAGGCCTTTCTAGCTTCAAATGCCACAGTTTGAGGGGGGAAAAAAAACCAATAGAGATACTTAGAAGAGGTTCTCAGAGAAGGCACGATGAACTTGAATTTCTAACAAACTCCGAGGGTGATGCGTCCCGTTAGTGAGAGCACACCGTGAGAAGCACGGAATAAAACGACAGCCAGGAGAGTCCGGACACTGTGGGAGCTCGATAACGTTCATCCCGTTCCGCCTCTCACTCCCAGCACAACTGCAACCATACACACGAGGAGAAAGGGACTGGCCATCTGTGTATCCTCAGAGCTGAAACAATTCGGGGGCTGCATGGGAAGGAGAGGCCCTGAAAACGGAAGCCGCTACTGCTTTGGTGTTAGAGGGCTACTGATTTCGGCTGCTGGAAATTCCTTCACTGGCTGCTGGCCAAAATATTTGTTTCAATTGAATCTATTTGAATTTCAAGGAATGTAGAAGTACTTGACTAGCAGTAGAAGTAACAGGAAGTATCGGAGGCAGGCTTTCTGAAAGGTGGTAGAATTGTAACTGCAATGTAGAGATTTCTTCCGGGCACACAGAGCAAGTTTCCAATGACTTATGATACTTCTTTACCTTTGCATCATTAGACTTGTAGAAGGCCTGCAGGTACTACCGTGTGATTGGCTTTTATTTTATTTATTTTTCTGATAGGTAAAAATTGGATTTATTTGGAGAGAAACACACTCCACAGACAGAGTGTGGAGCATCTCAGAAGGTGAGATACGCTGTGATTGGCTTTTAAAACAATAAAATTTTTTAAATTTTAGAATAATTTTAGGTTGGGACTTCCCTGGCGGTCCAGTGGTTAAGACTCTGCGCTTCCACCGCAAGGGGAGAGGGTTCAATCCCTGGTCCGGGAACTAAGATCCTGCATGCTGCGCGGCACGGCCAGAAAATAATAATAATAATAATTTTAGGTTTACAGAAAAGTTGCGAAGATAATACACAAAAAGCTTGTACACACTTTACCTGATTTCCCTGAATACAGCGTTCGTAACTATGGTTCTTTTGTCTAGACTAAGAAATTAACATCATTACCTTACTAGTAACTAAACTTGTGACTTCATTTGGACTTCCAGTTTGTGCGCTGATGTCCCAGGATCCCTTGCTGCACTTAGTTGTCGCGTCTCCTTAGCCTCCTCTGGCCTGTTTCTCCACCTCTCCCTGTTTTCCATGGCATGGACAGTTTTAAGCGGGACTGGTCACGTATTTCATAGAATGTCCCCCAATGTGGCCTTGTCTGACATTTTTCTCACGACCAGACTGGGTTCTGGATTTCGGGAGGAACTTGCAGAAGTGATGCAACGCTCTCAGCGCATCCCATCAGGGGGGACTTGACATCCACGTGCCTGTTACTGGTGACGCTCACCTTGACCTCTAGGGTAAGACAGTGACTGCCAGGTTTCTCACTACAAAGTTACAGGGAAATTTTTCCTTTTCCTGACTCTTTTAACATCTTTATGATTCAAAAGTGTTCTGTGGGAAATCACTTTGATTCAATGGTAGCCTCCAAGTTCATAACTGGCTAGGCTATCCCTGAGACCAGATTAAGATGCTCCAGTCACAACGTTAAGACAATTTAAAGCACGGAGAGAAAGGGTAGCCGGGATAGGTGTCACCAGTGATGGCCCATTGAAAAGCTCACTCATGTTCGGAGGCTTCTTGGTCTCGTGTGTTTCATGAGCTACTTGTTTCTTCGCAGAGTTTTTCTTATTTTCTAAAGCGGAATCAAATACTCTTTAAATATCTAGTAACCACACCTTACAAAAGCCCAGACAGGGAATTCCCCGGCGGTCCAGTGGTTGATGCTCTGGGCTGTCGCTGCCGAGGGCCTGGGTTCGATCCCTGGTCAGGGAACTAAGATCCCACACGTTGCATCAGGTGGCCAAAAAAAAAAAAAGCCCATACATACTTCTTCGTTTACTATTATTTTGGTTTGCTTAGTTTGACAGAAAAGACCAGCAGTGGACAAATTATAGCCCGAGGGCCGGCTGTCTGCTTTTGTAAATAAAGCTTTCTTGGTACAGCGCCCCACGCATCCATTTACCTTCTGCCGATGACTAGTCTGGGGGGGTCCCGCGGCAGGGTTGGGTAACTGCCACAGAGAGCATATGGCTTGCAAAGGCTAAAATACTTACCATTTGGCCTCTGAAGAATACGTTTTCTGACCCCTGTGATAGACTAAAGAGCTGCCATGAGTTTGAGAGACTGGGGTTATTGCATACGGTTTACTCTAGATGTCCAACTAAAGGCAACACAGTGAGACCCAAAGGCTTGGGGGGAAGAGCCATCACATTTAAACCACGGGCTCCCTCAGCGAACTGACTGACCCACACTTTCTCCGTGACTGCCTTTCAGTCCCTCTGAGATTGAGCTGTTGTTCTGCCGTGGGTATCAGACAAATGTTTCTGCCGTGTGTGTGACCAGCTGCACGTAAGGCTGCGTCCTCTGCAGACACGCGGGAGCGCTCGCCACAAGCCAGGCCCTTGAGGTTTCTGTGGGTTTCCTATTGCCTCTGCTCACAGCTGCCTGAGTAGCAGCGAAGCAGTCGTTTCAAAATTAGACAAAGTCTGTGGTTAAAGAGCGATTTCGTCTTTTACTAGATACCTGAGATCTGACAGTCTCATGTGCATCAGGACTCCAGGGCAAACAGCCTGCCCAGAAATAACTTCATCTCATTTTACTAGGTTAGTATACTGTGCCACAAAAAGAAACATACAATCTAAACGAAGTTTGGAACAGGTAACACCTATATGTGTGTGTCCATCTATTCACTGCCCCCACCCCCAACTTCCTTGAAAGTGCAGTCACGTTCTGATGGCCTCAAAAATCTGTGACCTGCTTCCAACTTCTCAAAAGCGGACTTCTTGTTGCTTCAAGACGGTGAGTGGAGAAAGTGCTTTCATTGGTCTGACCAGTTCGCAGACATGCACGTTGACGGGGAAGTGAATCTCCAGTTCCCCTCTGGACCTTATGGCGTAATCTGCTTGGATTTGAGCATCAGCTCTACCACCTCCGTGACCTTGGATAGGTTTCCTCACCTCTTCTGGTGCTTTGTATAGAACCTAGAGATAAAAAGATGAGCCACAAGGATGGGGGTACGAGTTAAGCAAGACTTTAAGTTCTTAATGCTGCCAGCTCCCGGAAGGCGGTCGGGGTAGCGATGATATTCATGTTAGTTTAGTTTCCCTTTTCCTCTCAGGACACGAATCCCACCCTCTCCTTTCCAGGCCTTGCTCAGTCTCATCTCTCCCCAGGCTGACACGGCGTAGCTGACAGATTCGTTCTGTGACTGTTGCAGAGCTGAAGCTGTACTGAGGCACTACTTCTCAATCCATCCATTTCTGTTGTTTCTTCAGAGGAAAGGACAAGATTCCTTCAGAAGCCAAGACTCTCAGGTCTTGCCAGGTGAGGTCAATTGCCAACGAAAAGCACAAGTCAGGAGGCTCTTTGGTTTCTAAGCCTGGGTTCAAAACCCATCCATCGTGTGGAATATTTGCAGAATTACTGAACTCCCCAGGAGGTAGAAAAGGAGTTGAAGACCAAGATATAAGCCACGGCAACGCTTTTTATCCTCTTAAAGCTTTGTAGGCAACCTCCATCTGGAGGACACTGGGCACCTGAGTCCTCCAGAGCCTGCAGGTGTGCACGTGGGAAGCAGAGAGGTGGGGTACGTGCAGCTTGGGCTTGCAACAGAGATTGAAACGCAGTGACGCTTTTGCACAGATTGGCTCCCGGAACATTTGGCATTAGAGCAAACGAACAGACTCTCCTTTTTCATTTTTATCTTTTAAAGCACATTCCACACACAAACTTCCAGAAGCCATTTCTGCCTTCCAAGAGCTAAGGAAATAGAAGATCAACTGTTCAAAACAGATACTGAGATTTATGCTTTCTGAAGGAGCGGCAGACCAGCGTTTGGGGAGTAGTCCTATGATGTTTCCTACTGTTGTTACAAGCAAGGGTGTAATATCCAAGAGCGGTTAAGGTTTTGACAATATCGGTCTGTTCCGGACTTCTATCAAAGCAGCTGCCCCTGCTTACAGATGCGCCGGGTCAGATCTTTTTGAAGTAGTGGCACTTGGAGCTCTTAGTTAAAGGCTCTGCTTCCATCTGGCAGTGCAGCTCCCGTCTGCCTTTCATGGGTCCCAACAGAAGCCCAGTCCTGTGGTTTGCCGGGAAGAAGGCTGAGGACCTGAGCCCAAACTTCCTCTTACTTAAAAGTGCAAAGCTGGTGGTGGAAATGTAGACGAGAAGACAGGGTGGGAGGAGACAGAGGAAAACAATAGGGACGCCTCACCTCTGGTTGGTTGGAAAAATTCTAGAGGGGCCACATGTACTGCAGGGAGAGGTCAAAGTGTGTCTGCTCCTGGCTGCAAACAGGCCTATTAGGTTTGCTGTTAATAAATATGATGGAGCTGGGGGTGGGGGTGGGGTTCTTTTAAAAAAATAAAGCTTTGGTTAGTAAAGCCAGAATCTAGAGGGGGCTCTTTTATTTTCAACCCTGAAGAGTTTTTAAGAAAAAAGTCCACTCAGTATATTATCATTAGTACTAATATCATTTTGAAACTTTTATACATAGAGAATAAAGCATGACTTTCAATGTATACTGAAATTCATCTAGAAATGAAAGAAGTTAAGAAAATCTGAATAAACTTGAACATTTTTTTCCTAAACAGAGGTACTCTCAAAAGCGAGTAATTTTACAATGTGAAAAACTTAACCCTACATTGTTGAGATGAGTAAAAATGGAACAGCCCTGAAAGGTGCACAATGCGCGCGCGTGTGTGTGTGTGTGTGTGTGTGTGTGGAGCTGGGCAAAGCAGTCTCCCCTTTCTTCAAGATTTGTTGATTTTCAGGGAAAATCCTAGCTCTAGGGGGTCGTTTCCATATGGGAGAGCGACCCTAAAAAAGCAGTATTTTAATGCCACTCACTGCAGTCACAGTTTATGAACCTGTAAGGGATCAAAACTAGGGACGCCAAAAAAAACCAAACAAACAAACAAAAAAAAACTAGGGACGGCAGAGTCCCACACAGTGCAGATCTGGCACGAGGCATACTCTCTTTTGGATGAGCGCGCGCGGCCCCCGCCTGGGACCTGGTCGCCGCGCGGGTAAGGGCGCCCGGCCCACGGGTGGGAGGGCCGAGCCGGAGGCGGCTCCCCAGGGTCGGGACTGGACGACCAGGGGACCCTGCGATACAACATGGTCGGTAAAAGTTCCTTCGGGGGACCGTTGGTTTTTTTGTTTTTTAAACAGTTTGATGTATTTGTTATTGCACTTACTAGGGAAACTTTAGACGGTGCTGTGAAGGAAAACCCAGAAAATACAGTGCATCCCTAATTGTACCACTAGTGAGAGACTAACAGTTGATATTTCGTGCGTGTGTATACACACACAAAATCGTTTCCAAAATGATTTAGCAGAATCAGGAAGAAACCCATATATATATGTGTGTGTGTGTGTGTGTGTGTGTATGTATATATATTACAATTTTATTTACTTACTTGTTTATTTATCTATCTAAGTTTGGGTTTTATACCACAGATGGGCAAACTTGCAGCCTTTAGGCCACATCCTGCCTGCTGCCTCTTATCTATGGCCCAGGAACTAAGAAAGTTTTTACATTTTAAAGTGTTTTTAGAAAAATCTAAAGAAGAAGACTGTTTCTGACATGTAAATATTCCATGAAATGTAAATGGCATTGTCCGTAAGTGGAGTCTTATGGGGATACAGCCATGCCCTGCACTTGTGCCTTGTTTGGGGGCATCTTGGCCCTAAAAGGGCAGAAGTGAGTGCTGAACAGAGAAACTGTGGCCCATAGAGCCTAAGATATCTTCTCTCTGGCCCTTTACAGAGACTTTGCTGACCCCTGCTTTCAACTCTAGCATGGCACATTTTACAAACCTCTATGCTAGATATTGCCAAGCATTTTAACTTTTTTATTTTGGAAAATTTTTAACATATGCAAATGTAGAGAGATTGTATAACAAACTCCCTGTACCCATCACCTAGCTTCATCTATACCCCATCCCCGTATCCCACTCTCCACTGGAATAATTTGAAGCAGATTCCAGAATTTATATCATTTCACCCACACAAATCTCAATATATAGCTGTAGAAGATAAGAATTTTTAAAAAACATATATATCACACAGATATCATTATCACCCCAAAATAATGAAAACCAGTTCCTTAATATCACTGGTGTATGTTCAGGTGTCTCATAAATGCTATTTTACAATTGGTTTTTTCAAATCAGGATCCAAATACTGTCCATGTTTTGTAATTGGCTGACAGGTGCTGGCATTTTGGAATTGTGTTTTTCAGTCATGTTTGCTCTTGAAGGAAAGGCTGCTGGTGGTATTTGAAGTGCCTTCCACCGCTGTGCCGTGAGGGGGTGGCAGCAGCTTCTGGGGCACCTTGAGTGCTTCTCTGAGCACAGGTGGCTGTGTGTCCCAGGGCCTGGTTCTCCTGTTCCTGGTTGTGTGATTGGAGACACTCAAGAATCTTGGCTTCAGATAAATGCTATGGAACCTCTAGTCACTTGCTTAGACTCGAGGAGTAAGACAGGAAGCTATAGCGATAAAATCAATTTGGTGCAGGACAATAAAATAAAAAATTGGTTTTCTTCCTGATTCTGCTAAAGCATCTTGGAAAAGCATCTTAATAATAATCTAGTTTCTGTAACTTGAATATCTGCAAATAGAGCTGCACGCAAACATCTTTTGAGGGTCAGCAAAATAATATTTGTATATCCTTTGGCCTTTAGAAGGAAGGTGCATGACATTGCGGGCAAATGGGCAGAAGCAGGAGTCAGGGGAAGGCTTGGTGACCAGACCTCCTCGCTGAAAAATAAGAAATACAGGGCTTCCCTGGTGGTGCAGTGGTTGGGAGTCTGCCTGCCGATGCAGGGGACACAGGTTTGTGCCCCGGTCCGGGAAGATCCCACGTGCCGCGGAGCGGCTGGGCCTGTGAGCCATGGCCTCTCAGCCTGCGCGTCCGGAGCCTGTGCTCCCGTAAAAAAAAAAAAAAAGAAAAAGAAATACAGATGCCTATCTCACAGGGTGGTTTTTATCCCCCAGTTTTTTTTAAAATATCTGGGTTTTTTTGTTTTTTTTTTTGGCCACACCGTGCAGCTTGCGGGATCTCAGTTCCCTGACCTGGGATTGAACCCGGGCCACGGCAGTGAAAGCACAGAATCCTAACCACTAGACCACCAGGGAACTCCCTCCCCAGTTTTACTGAGACATAATTGACATACAGCACTGTATAACTTTAAGGTATACAGCATAATAACTTACATTTATCATGAAATGATTACCACAACAAGTTTAGTAAATCCATCACCTCATATAGATACAAAAAAAAAAAAAACCAGAAGTGTTTATCGAGCTCAAAGCAGAGCTCTGGACTGAAAACGACAAAGCACCGTGTGGCCGCAAAGCGTTATTTTTGTTATCTGTGCTTAAGAATGAGAAGCTGTATCTTAGGCTTTCAGTGTTCATCCTTACCCTTTTAGTGGTATAGGACACAGTGTATATTTGGTAGCACGTGACACAGTGTATATTTCTGTATGTGAAATACAGACACAACACTAGTGGGTAACTCTGTACTGCTCACAGCTCCCCTTGAGCCGGGTGTTACCTAGTGAATGCTTAAACGAAGGCTATCTATCGAATTACTTAACAGAGAACCCTAATATATGCCTTACGTGTGTATACTGTGTTGAGGAGAATTAGATATTTGGGTCAAATAGCAAGGAAAATGCACAAATAATAAATGGCAGAAGTAGATTATCAAGAGCTAATTTGTGAAAATCTTAAATGTATATTTTTTAAAGAATGAAAGAACTATCTTTTTAAACTTCAGAATGTGCTTTCTCAATCATTCTTTTTTATGTGAGGACTAGTTAACTTGGACATTAAAAATATAGCCAAGAAATATAAATTGTTATTCACATAATCACTTCTGGGTGCCAAATAAACAAACAGACAACATTAGGGACAGCACTGTGGCTAATGGTGGCTGAAGTTGAAATCAAAGTGCCTGGGACTGCTCCACTACCATAATAATTATTTTCTGAGTCTTATTTTTTTCTCTGTCTCTCTGCACACACCAGCGTGTGTTTCTTTCCTCCCTGTCTCCCTCACATCTTTCTCTTTCCCTTCCTATCTATCTGTCTATCTGCCCATCTATCCATCCATCCATCCATCCGTCCATCCATCATTTTTACAGCGTCCACAAGTCACCTTTAGATTTGCATTAGGAGCAGATACAAAGCATCACCTGATTCTCCCTTAGGTATCACAGTCCGGTCTACGGTGTGGTTAGGGTTCCCGAGTTTCGTGAACGACATCTCAGCTGTGAACGGGACCAACGTGTGGCCCACCGCCTTCTGCATGGGGAGTGCAGTAAGTGTACCTCCCCTGGTCTCCCCCTTCCCTCCCCTTTGCCCACTCCGTTACGCTGTGTCCTCAAAGTGTGGTCGCATCCCTCCCACCAGCCCACTGTAGCTTTTAGAAATGCACACGCTCAGAGCCCTCACCCCACTGACCAGGGACCCTGGGGTGCGGGCCGTCTGTGATTTAACAAACCCTCCAGGGGCCTCTGACCCACACTCCAGTTTTAGAACCACTGTGCTAGTATGTTTGCCATCCCCACCCTTAAACACACATTCAATCCTTACCTTAGATCCATCCACAATCAAAACCAGCTGGGCAAAAAAAGAAAAAAAAAAAGTTATTGATTTAACGGATGTATTTACTTAACAAAATATATATTTAAAAATAGCAATTTGTTCATCCATATTGCTCTGTCCGCCAAGTTAACACTCCAGTGAATGACCTCAAAGGACACTGATACCCTGTTGACCCGCCATCTGTGCCACAACTGTCAGCATCTCTCCCTTCCTCCCCTCTGTTGCTTCCCAGCTGCATCCCGATGGAGCCTCCGTCTTAGTATATAGATCTCGTGCTGCTTCTAACGTACGGAGTCCCCCCGCCACCGCCTTCCTTCTACTGGGAATCCTCCTTCCTGACCATCCTCCTTGGTCCTCAGCAAAAGGGCTTCTGGTTCAAAGACCTTCATGCCAGGCCAAGCCGCACACCTGAGCCCTCTATCTCCCTGACCACAAGGGTAGCACAAGGCAGGGCTCGCTGGACCCGGTGCAGCTGAGCAGACAGGGCACCAAGGCACACGCCCGTCCCAGGCCACATCCCAGCCTGGGGTTTCCAAGCCTCTCCGGAGGGCTTTCATGTGCTGCCCCGTGACGTCAGAGGAAGTGGGCGTCTGCCAGCTCATTTCACGGACGGGGCGGTCTGGAACCCATGTCCAGGAGCTTTGATGCCTGCTCTTCCCGATTACAGATGTGGATCCAGCTGCTGTACAGCGCCTGCTTCTGGTGGCTGTTTTGCTATGCGGTCGATGCCTACCTGGTGATCCGGAGATCGGCGGGACTGAGGTATTCAGAGCAAGCCGGCTGGCTTCTGCCCTAGTTTGTTGCCTGAGGGAAGGTTGGAGACACCGCTGAGCGCTGCATCTCTGTACGGCAGACACAGCTGATCAGAACCTTTCAGCTGACCCCTCCACCGAGAAACATCTGTGCAGATCATTTTTATAAAAGGCTGAAGGCACAATCGAAATATTGAGGATTTCTCCGGGTGCCCCCTACCAAGAAAAAAACAGGATTTTAAAACCCTGAAAACAGTATTTCAATAAATTAAATATTTATTTGGAACACGACAAAGACAAAAAAAAAAAAAAAAAGAATTGGCATGAAAACAAAAAATTCTGATGGTGTCTAAAGGTTTAGGAGAAAAGTTCTTAGATGTATGTATTGATACAGGATGCTAAATAGGGAGCCCAAGGGTTCTGGAGCTGCCAGGGGCTGCCTGAGAGGCGCCGAGGAAGGGTTAGTGCCTTGGTCCTGGTGGGTTCAAATTCCTGCCCCATCACTCACTAGCTGTGTGACTGTTGGCAAGTGGCTGAACCTCTCTGGACTTCCGTTTTCTCAGCTGTAAAACAGTACCCACCTCAGGAGGTTCCTGGAAACAGTAAATGTGACAGTACCCGTGGATGGTTATGGATGGAGCCTGGCACGTAGCAGGCGCTCAGTAACTGGGAGCTGGGGTTGGAGCTGGGATGTGCATGTTATGGAGGAAACAGAAACACAGAGAACCTACGTGCCAAAGAGAAGCAGGAAGGCACGGCGGGTGTCCTGGTCTCCTGGCTCCAGGCCCAGGAAGGATGGGTCCCTGACCAAGTTCGTGGTGCACTTCCATTAGGCCCCCTTTGCATGGAGCCCTTGTTTGCCTTTTACTTTTTAAATAGCTTTATAAAGTTCATCTGTTTAAATGTATAAAATCCATTGTTTGTGAGCATATTCACAGAATTGTGTAACCATAACCATTATTTGGCTTTATGACGTGTTATTCATCCCCCAAATCTCTGGACTGGTTACTAGTCATTTCCCATTCTTCCCTCTCCCGCAGCTCCTGGTAACTTCACATCTACAGTCTGTCTCTGGATTTGCCTGTTCTGGACAGTTTCTGTAAATGGAATCACACAATATGTGGCGTTTTGTATCTGGCTGGTTAAACTTGGCCTGTTATTTTCGAGATTTATCCATATTGTGGCACGCATCGGTTCTTCATTCCTGTGCGTTGCTGAATATATTCCATTGTTTCGCTATCTGCCTTTTACCCGTTTATCAGTCACTGGACTTTTAGGTTGTTTCCATTGTTTTGACTGTTACGAATAATGCTGCAATGAATATTTGTATGCAGGTGTTTGTGTGGACATATGTTTTCGCCATATACTTATGGGTATACACCTTGGAGTGGAATTCCTGGGTCATACAGTAACTCTGTATAACCTTGTAAGGCACTGCTGAACTGCTTTCCAAAGACTCTGTACCATTTTACCTTTGTACCAGCAATGTGTAATGGTTCCAGTTTCTCCGCATCCTTGATAACAACACTCGTTTTCTGTGTGTTTGGTCTTTTGAGATTTTAGCCATCCTACTGTGTGTGAAGTGGCATCTCATTGTGGTTTTGATTTCCCTGATAACTAATGATGCTTAGCATCTTCTCATGTGCTCATTGGCCATTCGTGTACTTTCTTTGGAGAAATATCTCTTCGCTTCCTTTTCCCAGTTTTTAACTGGGCTGTTTGTCTTTTTTATTATTGAGTTATAGGAGTTCTTTACATATTCTGGATACCAGTACCTCATTAGATATATGATTTACAAATATCTCCTCTCATTCAGCAGGTTGTCTTGTCACTTACTTGGTGGTACCTTTTGAAGCATAAAAGTCTTTAATTTTGATGAAATCCAGTTTTTGTGTTTTTTTCTCTTATTTCTCGTGCTTTTGCTGTCATCTAAGAAACCATCGCCTAACCCGAGGTCACAAGGATTTATACCTTTGTTTCCTTCTAAGAGTTTTATAGTTTGAACAATTTTATTTAGATCTTTGAATTAATTTATGTGTGGAGGTGAGGATAGGTCCGCCTTTATTCTTTTGTAGGTGGATATCCAGTTGCCCCAGCACTGGTTCAATAAATTCACTTTTAAAACCGACGTGAGTAACCAAATAAAGACCATATTAAGCTATAGACTACACTGGGCAATCTTAGTGAATTACCACTCTAAAATCCTTGGTATTCCTTACGTATATCACATCATCATTCACTTTGTCTCTCTGGCCTGAAATTTAGTACTCTCTTCATTTCTGCGTTTCTTTCTTCTACCTTTTTGCCTTAGTTCCCAAGCTCTTACACATCTGTACAAAACTGAGGTATACTTGGTTATGAAAATTCTGTAGGGAAGACAGTTAAGGTTAAAGGTTGCCAACCAGGTATCTCAGTGAGAATTAGTTTTGGCTACATAAAATACATAAAACAATAGTGACTTAAGATAGGAATTTCTCTTTCACGCTAAAAGAGGCCAGAGGTAGGCAATCTAGGGCTCTTATGCTGGAAATCAGGGACTCAAGC
Source organism: Neophocaena asiaeorientalis asiaeorientalis (assembly GCF_003031525.2). NCBI lineage: Eukaryota > Metazoa > Chordata > Mammalia > Artiodactyla > Phocoenidae > Neophocaena > Neophocaena asiaeorientalis. Next base: position 5,781,712 of record NW_020174373.1, on the reverse strand, counting down.
TCCTTCTCTCTTTCTGCTCCACCATTCTATTATGTGACTTCCGTCCTCAAGCTATCATGGCCCAGTATAGCTGCTGGAGCTCCAGTCATCACATCAGCATTCCAGAAAACAGGAAGGAGGTACGGGGCAATGCAAAAGGGGCCTGTTGTCCCCTGAGCCAGATCCCTTTAAGCAGGGACCTGTTTTAAGCAGGCCTGCTGTCCATGGGAGTTTTACACAACAATAACATTTTCATGTTACTGGCCAGAACTTAGTTTTCTGTCCACACTCAGCTGTAAGAGGAGGTGGGAAATACAGTTGATTATCCAAGCGTGCTGCTGCTCTGCCTGGCATCCAGGTTCTGTTGCTAAGGAAAAAAGGGAGAATGACTTTGGGTAAGCAGCAAGCAGCATGAGGAGACCTTGTCCCAGAAGCTGAGTTCAAGTGGGATGGTTCCCTCACTCAGTTTGGGAGGGATCGGGGCTATGACACAATTAGAGGTCTCATAGACCACCACTCAGTTGTGGAGATAAGAGGAACCTTGGAGCACCGAACAGAAGCTAGAAGAGTATGTCTCCTGCTGTCATAGGAAATGCACCTCCACCCGTGAGGGACTGGAGTTGGACAGGGCTGAGTGACAGCTCTGTGGACCCGGAGAACAGACAGAGCCCTCAGAAGCCAGGACAGGCGATCAGGAAGCCCTCCTCACACCCCGGCGGGTGTTTGGAAGTCATCCTGGAGCTTGGCGTTAGGATAGGCAGAAGTCTGCGGATGTGCAGGGACTAGAGGACGCCAGGCTCCTGAGGACCCGTGCATCGAACAGGAGGCCGCCCTCCAGGGATGCCAAACACCCAGATGCCTCCCAAGGGCAGGGTTCCAGGGCTAGGAAGACCGTCGGCGGTGAGGTGGGCTCTCCCATCAAAAAGGAGCGGGCACACAGCAGAGAAATAAGACGGGTGCTCTCTAGCCACGGAGACCCAGCCCCGACCTCGTCCCTAGCACAAGTCACGCTTCCCAGGGTGAGGTCTCCGAGGGGCCAGCCCTGGGTGATTTAGAGCCAGAGCTGAGTGTGTGGGTCCAGAGCCTCTGGAGCCCCTCTCTGAATCGCCAGCTTGTTTGCAGAGCCGAGGGCGGAGTGGATGCTGTAGATGGCAATGAAGAACCTGCAGCTGGTGGAGAGGGGTCCCGAGGAATTCCCAGGCAGGGGCCCAGACTCCTCTGGTATGGCTCGATTAAACTCCACATTCCCTTCTAGATCCTTCCAGCATTTAGCTGTTTCCTTTGGCGCGGGAGAATTTTCCCTAAGCAATGTCATTGAAGCAGATTGAAAGTTAACATGTAAACTGCCTCTTGGGCTCCAGGTGCGGGAGACGCACGTTTTAGCCATGCCGGCCGGCACCTGAGAACCCGGGAGAAGCTCTGCTTGCCCTAAGAAAAGGGGAGTGTGCGAGCAGAGAGGGTCTGGGGGTGGGGGGGTGGTGGTCTTCGCGTGTCTGCACGTGAAAACTGGCTTGCCGTCAGAAAAAGGGATGAGGGTCTTCAGCCGGGGTTGCTCCGGATCGATCCGCCACGGCCACATGGGTGTGGCTTTCTGGCTGTATTGGTTATTGACGTGGCCGCGGCCTGGGTCCCGCGGCCGGCTCTGACTTCCCCCCCTCGTGGGCGTTTGGGGCTGAGGGCCGGGCTTTGGGGAGCGCGAGCTGGCCTCGCCCTCCCACCCAGGAGATGACCCCAGCGGCTCCCTGCAGCCCAGGCTTGGCGTCTGGAACGCAGATGCCACCCTGCCACAGACCAGCCCCTGCGCAAAGCTGCTCCTTAGTTTCCTGAGTGTCCGGCAAAGCCTGTGACTTGTGGGCAGGACAGACCCCCGTGCGCTCCCAAAGCCGGACGGGCAGGGAAGGGCTGCTCCAGAACCAGCAGGGCCAGGGGAGGCGAAGGTGCATCCGCGTCCGCGTGGCCGCCCAGTGGGCCGGCTGTGCAGTTTTTCTTCCCTGAAGCATGCCCTCTGGGCCACCTCTCTTCCCTCCTGTCTCCTTGCAGAAGGGCGTCCTTCACCGCATCCCTGACCACGCCCTTTGTCCCCACGGCGGGTCCGCAGGGTTAAAGTCCTGATGGGCCAGGGGCTGCACCCTCTGCCAGGCGTCTGGCAGAGGGTTTTTTTTTTTAAATTTATTTTATTCATTTATTTTTGGCTGCGTTGGGTCTTTGTTGCTGTGCGCGGACTTTCTCTAGTTGCAGCGAGCAGGGGCTACTCTTCGGGCTTCTCGTTAAGGTGGCTTCACTTGTGGCGGAGCTCGGGCTCTAGGCGTGCAGGCTTCAGTAGTTGTGGCACGCGGCCTCAGTAGTTGTGGCGCACGGCCTCAGTAGTTGTGGCACACAGGCTGAGTTGCTCCGCGGCATGTGGGATCTTCCCGGACCAGGGCTCGAACCCGTGTCCCCTGCATTGGCAGGTGGATTCTTAACCAGTGTGCCATCAGGGAAGTCCCATCTGGCAGAGTTTTGAGTAACAGTGGGCACCTCTGAGGGAGCAGCCCCGGGCCACGTCCCATTGCACAGAAGAGGCAAACAAAGGCTGTCTTGGAAGAGCGAGGTAGCTCTGCACGGGCTCAGGTGGTCCATCGTTCTGACCCCACCTGCAAGGCTGGCTGCCTCGAATCTCTCAGGGGGACAGGGTCGGGTGTGTGGGAGTACAGAGGTGAAGGAGGGAGATGGTAACGATGAGAGAATTTGAACTATGCAGGGAATGGGGGGTAGGGGGACAAGATAGGAAACCTCCCCGCTGTCCTGGAACGTCGAATAACTACCCATTTCTTAGAGACCTTCTTCTTGGTTTGGACTGAGCATTAAGATGCTTGCATATTAGGTACGGAGGTGACTTCAGGAAGGACAGAGGCCAGGAGTTGCTTGCCTACTGGGGGAGCCAGGCACTTAGGAGGAATTATGAGGTACCCGTGCCTCACTCCTCTCAATCTTTTATTTATTTATTTAGTTAGTTGTGCCCGGTCTTAGTTGTGGCAGGCAGGCTCCTTAGTTGCGGTCACCTGCTCCTGAGTCGCGGCATGCGCGCTCCTTAGTTGCAGCAGGCGGGCTCCTTAGTTGAGGCATGCAGGCTCCTTAGTTGTGGTATGCAAACTCTTAGTTGCAGCATGCATGTGGGATCTAGTTCCCCAACCAGGGATAGACCCCGGGCCCTCTGCAGTGGGAGCGTGCAGTTTTAACCACTGTGCCACCAGGGAAGTCCCCTCCTCTCAATCTTGAAAGGCTTAGGTTGAGGGAAAGAAGCCAGACACAAAAGGCCACGTCGTGTGTGACTCCCCTTGGATGAAATGTCGGGAATAGGCAAATCCATAGAGACGGGTGGTAGATGAGTGGTTACCAGGGCCGGGGGCACAAGCACGATGGGGAAAGACCACTGAATGGGTCCGGGTTTCCTTCTGGGGGATGAACATGTTTTGGAACTGGATAGAGGGGGTGCTTGCACGGCACTGTAGATGTCCTAAATGCCGCTGAGTTGCTCATTTTAAAATGGTGAGTTTGATGTTTTATGAATTTCATCTCAATCAGAGGAAACATAAAAACCTCACAGGCAAAATCAGGCAGCTGTTTGTTTGGCAAGGGTTTGCTCTGTGTGCATCTTCCTGCCGCTCGCGGAGCTCGGGGCTTGTTCAGTGCTGGACCTCAGGCGTGGCCGCCCCTCTGCCCCTTCTTCCCCCAGTACCATCCTGCTCTACCACATGATGGCCTGGGGCCTGGCCGCACTGCTCTGCGTAGAGGGAGCATTCATGCTGTACTACCCTTCCGTGGCCAGGTAAGCCGGGGCTCCCAGCGAGCCCACTCCCCCGACGCCTGGACGCCCCCCCCCGCCTCTCTTGCAGGAGGTGCCCGGGCACTGACCCCGAGCGGGCGGGCAGGCCATCGTCCTGGATCTGTGCAGCTGAGAGCACAGTGGCCGGCACCTTGAGTTAGCGTCCCTGCCTCTGCCTGTCCCGTGCGTGTGGGTCGGTGTTGTGCGCCGTGTGGATGCAGAGCTGGGGGCACGGCTCCCCCGTACCAGCCTGTGTGCCAGCCTCCAGGCCTGTCCCCCTCCAGACGGACGCAGCCTTCCCCTGCCCACTGTTTATTTTTCATTCTTCAAACCAGCCTCCTCTGGGCGAGCAGGTGAGTTGAACGTCCCAAGAGTGAGTTGGAGATGGCTGGAAGACACAAAGGGTCGCTCGCTCTTGACGAGCTTATTTTAAGCCTCTGCTGTCTGCACTTTCTCACCTCTCTCCATCCTGCGCTGTTCTGAACACAGACACTGGGCGATGTGGCCTCTGAAACTGTCTCAGGCATTTCTTCAAGTTTAAAACCCCATCAGTGCAACCATTTGTAAAGCCTCAAGGTCCCTCCAAGGATATGTACTCTAATTTTCAATGGAAAACTGAAAAACAGAGGTTGGACATAGTCTCTTTGTCTGTGATTTCAGGGCAGTGTACACCCGGGATCAGCACAGCGCAGCCCTCAGGACAGATCCGGCCCTCTGCCCTGCTCTTGTAAATAAAGCTTTATTCGCACACAGCCGTGCCCATTTGTGTATGTATGGTCTATGGCCAGTTACACATTAGAGCTGAGTAGTTTGACAGAGGCTATGAGGGTTCTGGAGGCTAAAATATTGACTATCTGCTCCTTTACAGAAAAAGTTTGCTGACCTGTGGTGTAGACCGTTTCTGCCCCTTCTTTTTCGATTTCTTGTAGCCACTCACTCAGATGTCTCCACGTTGGTGTTGCTTTGTGGCCTCTGTGTAGATCCCTCCAAACAGCCCACTCTCTCCGGGAACCCTAAAAGGACAAATACAGAGTTAGCAGCTGTTACAGAGGGATGCGCTTAATTGGAAAGGGAGTTTTTATCTCTGGCCTCCACCTGTGAGATCCTGGGGACGTTGCGTCTGAGTGCGAGGGAGCCATTGCTGCAAGGACACTCAGGAACGCCAAGGTGCCCCGCGGTCTCCACGAGGCCGCCCCCCTGAAGCATCTCCATCCTTCCTCATATCCATCCTCAGAGCCCACAACGACCCAGAGCCCTTGGCGCTCTGCAGGCTCCCACCCTCTCTCGTTTGTTCCTTACGTTCAGTACAGGCACCCGAATCTCATCTCTTCCCCCTCTTGTTTCCCTTTCTCCCCTCAAGCCCTTCCAGACCACAGTTTAGCTTTCACAGCTGAAGAGGAAAGCTTCTCTTAAAAAGGAGGTAGCAAAAAAGAATAATAATAATAAAATAAAAGAAGGTAGCAACACAACATTGTAAGTCAACCACACTCCAATAAAATACGGCTTTCAGGGTAAAAAACAAAACACGCAAACAAAAAAACAAAAAGAAGGCACCATCCTCAGGTGGTACTGGCATCCTTAAGGCAACAAAGATGGGCACTGCATTTTTCTTCCCTGTTTCCATGCACTTTCAGCCACTTTCCCTTCTGGTGTGAGCACTTCGGACATATGAAAATGACAGCAGTAGCAATTTTATCACTCCACCTTCCGCGGCCACAGGAGCTGTTCCCTCCTCTGCTTTTCCACCCCGTCTGGGGTCGGGCCTGGGCAACATCCCCTCTGCTCTGGATTCTCTCTTCCTCCTTGCCATTTTCCTCTATACTATGTACTTGTTAACTGATAGCCCCGGCCTTGGTAGCATACCTGTGTGTGGCACCCCACCGTGTCCTGTGGTGATGGATGATTCTCAAGACCCATCAGTAGAAATCCGGGTCCACCTCCCCGAAAAGAACCCCTGAAGTGATTACCTGTCACCGTGACAACAGATATCCTGTGCAGTGTGAGCCTTGGGTATTTTGAGTTGGTCGAGGACAGAGCTTGGATCCTACGTGTGATGTCAGCCAGGCTTAGCACGTATGTAGTCAAGTGCTGAAAACCCAGCAGGTTCGTAGAACGCCTTTGTCTTGTTTGAAAGACAAGTAGGGGGAGACCCACTTGTTTGAGAGACCCAGTGGGGGAGTTGGGGGGGGATCCACCACCCCTTTTCCCCTCTTCACCTTTTCCCAGTAGGGAACTTTAAAAGCTCCCTGATTTACGAGACACACAGAACCATGATTGATCCTCCTTCTTCTGTGATTTACTGCTTGTCCGCAGACGTGAGATATGAGTCAGGTTTCCTTCGGGCAGAGTCAGAAGTCGATCTGTGTGTTTCCTTCGATCTGGTCCTCTTATCTCGACTTGCAGATAAGTCGGCGTATCTCAGGCAAAGCCCCGGTTTTTTTGGAGAATGACCCGGCTTTCCTCCCTCAGGTGTGAGAGGGGTCTGGAGCACGCCATCCCCCACTACGTCACCACATACTTGCCAATGCTGCTCGTCCTTGTGGCCAACCCCATCCTGTTCCGAAAGACAGTGACTGCAGGTAAACCCAGGGAAGTGCTCTGGGGGTGAGGCCGCGGCTACGGCCCCAGGCCACGGGCTCTGATCGTTATCTAGGACCGTGGACCTCATTTGTCATCCTCCAGACAGGAGCACAATACAGCTGGGAAAAGTGAGGGGGTTTAATAAACGAGCGGGAGTGAGCCTACTCAATTATGGGCTGTACGGGTCCTTGGCCAACGTCTGCTAGCTCAAAGCCGGGACCAGGGGACGTTTCACTTCTGTCTGGGCTCATCGTGAGTCTGCCATTGGCGTGCCCCAGAGGACCCGAGTGGCCTTGGAAAACTGCGGAGGGGAGACGGGATCAGGAAACGAAAGGGCAGCCGAGGGGAAGGGATAGATGTGCACTGAGCCGTCCTGGGAGCCTGGGCCCTCCCCGTGATGTCTGGGCCTGTGTCTTCTCCCACTTGGGCAGTAAACAGGAAGGAGAGCACAGGAAGTGAGTCAAATGCATCAGGAAGAACTGGGTGAGAGAGATCTTGTGAGTCAGCAGAATGCACTGGACAGACCTCCGGGCCGAGGCAGGGGACCTGCATTCCAGCCCCCATCCCATCCTCAAGGAAACGTGCCCCGAGGCAAGTCTCCAGGCCCCTCATGCCGCCCTGTGGGTCCCTCACGGGCAGAATGAGAAGAAAGAAACACACCTTAACAGAAAGGTCACTTGATCAGCTGTGGGTTGTAGAACTTTAACCTAAGTGAAGTGCTCTACCACTAGGGAGAGAAAAATCACTGCAGCTCTTTGGATCTCTCTTTGCATATCTGCATTTAAAACTGGTGTGCTGTACACCTGAAACTAACACAACATTGTAAATCAACTACACGCCAATAAAAATTAAAAACAAAAAACCCCTCCCCCCAAAAAACTAGTCTATTAAATATAGCTTTTTTTTTTAACAAAATGGTGGCATTAAAAAAATAGTGATTTGATTACATCAAACAAGTGAAAATGACTTATAGAAAAAAGACTGGAAGGAAATACACTAAGATGCTAATGATGGTTGTCTCTGGGTGAACTATGGGTTATCAATTCTTTTCTAAACTTTTTTATATTTTCCAACTTGTCTACAAGGATAAATGTCAAATCCTTCAACATTTTAAAATAGTGAGCATGCATTATTTTTATAGTAAAAAATATAAACCGTAAACAAATATAGTCCCCGAACTAGTAAAACCCAGATAAAATGCAGAGCTCAGTTATAGCACTGCACCAGTGTTGATTTCTTCACGGTGACCGATGTGACTATGGTTGTGTAAGATGTTAACTCTGGGGACAGCTGGGTGTAGGTATACGGGAACTCTCGGTACTGTCTTTGCAAATCTTGTGTAAATCTAAAGTGATTTCATAGTAAACGTTTAAAAACTCTATATCCCCGTGAGTCTCCGAGAAGTCCCACGTGGAGGTGGTGAGGAAAGCACGGCCGGGTCTTGCTGGGCGTCACGTTCTCCTGGCTGTGCTTCGGAGCTCCCACCTGCTTTACGGCCCTTCCTTTGCACGCGGGAAACGTAAATAACGAAATGACGTTCTGTTCCCCTCTGCTCTTTACAGTGGCCTCTTTACTAAAAGGAAGTCAAGGAGTTTACACGGAGAACGAGAGGCGGATGGGAGACGTGATCAAGACCCGATTTTTCAAAATAATGCTGGTTTTCATTATTTGGTAACCTTTCTTCTTTTTTTAAAACTCTGCCTGGGAAGGGAAATGCAAACCGCCTGTCATTTGCTTTTCCAAGTGTGACCTGAAAGTTCTAAAGGGAAGAGTCTTTGGAGAGGAAATTTTTGAAACTTGTGCTAGGTGCCTTTGGAGGAAATGCTTGCGAGACAGGAAGGCAAGTCTACCATCCGTGAACTTCTGGAAAGCTATTCACATCTACTCAAACTACATAAAGAGCCCTAAGAACGAAAAGTCCCGAGTTTAGTTTTGATGCATCCCACCCACATGCCTCCGGAGTTTTGCCCCATCGCTGGGGTTAACATTTAAATCAAGTGCCTTCTAAATCCACCCATTGGCAGCAGGCTTTTTTTTTTTTTGCCGCGCAGCATGTGGGATCTTAGTCCCCCGACCAGGGATCGAACCCACATGTCCTGTAGTGGAAGCGTGGAGTCCTAACCACTGGACCACCAGGGAAGTCCTTGCATCAGTCTTGACACCAGGATTCCTGTATCTGACAAGATACAAGGGCAAGGGCCCATCTTTACTGTTATGACTCACCGCTCAGGCAAGAAGGGTAGAGAGTGGGACTGCCCTGGTGGTCCAGTGGTTAGCACTCCACGCTTCCACTGCAGGGGACATGGGTTCCATCCCTGGTTGGGGAACTAAGATCCCACAAGCTGCGTGGCACGGCCAAAAAAAAATAAAAAAATAATAAAGCAATCTTCCTGTAGAGAAGCAATCTTCCTGTCCTCAACTGTCCACCCACCCCCATTCCCCGCACCCCCCACCACAGGTATCCTGCCCCAGCGTTTCAAGTGCGTGTGCTGGGCATAGACCTGTGACCAATGCAAAATGGACTAGAATCAGGAAACACTTTGCTGTGGTGAAGCAACACTTCGCCAGACAGAGCACGCCTTTGTGGTGTTAATAATTGATGTGATGTGAGCAGGTTTGTTTGCACAGTCTCCTACGAGAGACGTAAATTAGCTCCCTCTAAAAATGCACTGAGCTTGTGGTTTGAAACGTCACCTCCCTGCCGACAATAACCTCAAAAAATTCAAACATAAAATGTCAAGATTTGTTTTGGTCTCCATCAAAACATTAGCTTACTCTTCAGAGGAAGGATGAACTCTGGGTTATTTGACACGTGCTAGAACCTTCCGCCTGATGTGGTGTTGAGTGCGGCCATCGGAAGGATATGTTGGTCTCTGCTTTGGGCTGAGAGCGGTGGCACGTCTTACGTCAGGTTCTGGGTGTGCTGCATCCTCCTTGCTGCCAAGCAGGCACTGCCCCCGCCCCAGGACTTCTAGGTCTCGGGAGGCATGGTCCCTGACCCCCAGCGTTAAAAATGAATTATGGGGGCTTACCTGGTGGCGCAGTGGTTGAGAGTCCGCCTGCCGATGCAGGGGACGCGGGTTCGTGCCCCGGTCCGGGAAGATCCCACATGCCGGGGAGCAGCTGGGCCCGTGAGCCATGGCCGCTGAGCCTGCGCGTCCGGAGCCTGTGCTCTGCAACGGGAGAGGCCACGGCAGTGAGAGGCCCGCGTACCAAAAGAAAAAAAAAAAAAAAAAAATTATGTCACTTGTTCTCTTCACCTGTGGGCCATTTTCTTTCTAACAGTTGGGTGTCGAATATCATCAATGAAAGCCTTTTATTCTATCTTGAAATGCAACCAGATATCAATGGAGGCTCTTTGAAACAGGTCAGAAATGCAGCCGAGACCACGTGGTTCATGATGGTAGGTCTATCTTAATTTAAAATGTTCTTCCTAAAGAAAAAACAAAAACAAAAAACGGAAGGGATAAAACCACTCAGAAGTATGATCTATATGTTATTTAAATATGCAGGGAGTTGCATAGGTTCCTGGGATGCTTATATCTGGCCTGGGTCCACGAGCTAGCTGTTTTCATTCAGTGTTGGGGTCGTTATTAAATGGACATGACTCTGGTAAATCAACTTGGCAAGTGAATCAAACCTTTCAGGCTGATTTAAAATATCAGGGAGTTTCTCTTGAAGAAATGTTTCAGGCTGAAAAAACCATAGGGATGTAGGTATTGCTTATAACATTGTCCATAATTATAAAGCATTATAGATAACCCACATTGTTTTAAACAAAAGGGAACGGTTAAGTTAATGATGGTCTTTGATCTTGAGGAATGTTATGCCGATGTCGAAGATGACCGTGTGAAAAAATGACAATTGTGAAATCTAGTGTTAAGTGAAAAATGCAAGATCTAAAAATTATACTGATTTCAACTACCTAGTAACACATGCATGAAAAAATATTGGTGAGAAATACACAAAATCATGATAAGGCGGAAAGAGCATGGGTCGCTTCCCTCAGTGTTTTCATTATATTGCATTTCCAAATACAAAAATCCATACACGAGCTGTTAGTGGAGAGATGCACAGTGCCCTACACAGAATTAAGATGTATGTTGCTTCAGAGTCGGGGGAAAGCTGATGCAGGAGGGTAAGACCCACATTGGCTGCCTCCACCCCTGCCTGTGCCGTGGTCACGTGCAGGGACCACGTGTAAGCAGAGTTTCCTAGACTGACGGGCTCAGGTGCCTTTGTGCAGTCACGTTCTAACAGGGGTGCGAGGGGCAGGGCCCCGAGTCCTGCGAGGGAGCACGGCCACAGGCCAGAGGTGAGACAGCCCGGCTGGGCTGCGCAGGGCCTTCCCTCTCCCACCTCCCCCCCGCGGTCTGACTCAGGTCCTCTCCCCACCCCACCTCCTGTGTCTTCAGGCACCTTTGAGGGCCCAGCACCGCCAGCCAATCTGTCTCGCCCCACACCGGCCAGTGGGGCAGGTCGCAGTGAGGCCAGCCCAGCGGGCCCCGAGTCACCCTGGGAGTGCTCTGATTCCCACCGTCCCACCCTGACTCACCCCTGTCTCTCTGTCCTCCCTGCCAGGGGATACTGAATCCAGCCCAAGGGTTCCTGTTGTCCCTGGCCTTCTACGGCTGGACAGGCTGCCGCCCGGCTTTTCGGGCTCCCAGGAAAGAGATCCAGTGGGAATCGATGAGCACCTCGGCCGCCGAGCAGAGTCCCCCGTCCCTGAGGGGCTCCCGTGAGCCCCGGGAGAGCCCCACTGCCGGGAAAGAGGTGCGGGCCGGCGGGCACACTTCCGACGAGGCCGTGAGCCTGCTGTCTGAAGGTAAGAGCCCCTCCGCCGAGGCAGGCGGACGGCGGGGCCCCTGGCTCCCCTGGAAATGCTTTATAAACGGCCACGTGGCTGGTGCATAGCATTTCTGTCCTGATGTCTGGAGCCTGCTTCAAGGCGAGAGTGGAAAGTGACTGCATTAGGCCTGCATGGCGTCACCCACCTCTCCTTTTACTATGACCGTGGTACCTCTCCTCTAGTTACTAAGCACCGTAGCCTTGTAATAATTATAAGTGGCTCCACCTTGGGCTGGATGGCCTTTTGAATAGGAGCAAAACTGCCACTTCAAACCCGTCGCGAACGTTTGCCGTAAGACAACGAATGGTACAACCTGTCGCGAACGTTTGCCGTCAGACAATGAATGGTACGACCTGACCTCTGCAGCTTTTAGATGCAGCTTGGTCTGTCCACCGCATTCGGGGACATTTAAGGGAACACGCTGGTCGTCCGGTACCGGCTCTTCTGATCTGCCCTTTTCATTTCAAGACTCTAGCACTGTGGTCCTCAGATGGGTCCTGTTTTTAAACTCCTGTTTAATCTGATTTGGGGTTATGTCTATTAACCCAGCCGACAAGGAGGAAGAAAGTTCAAGGCCCCAATAATGTCTCTCTAAAGATTGTCATCTACTAAACCTATTACATACATTTTATATTTATATATTCATGTATACTATTTATATATATAAATATATATATAAATATGTATATATATTATATAATAATATAATAATAAAATTATATGTATAAATAAACCTATTATATGTACTTTTCATTAAACATACTGTAACCTTATAATTTATCATTTGCTCTGTATTATAAATTTACTATTACAAAAAGCTTACTTATATTCTAATCAAGATGGGTAATGAGAGAGAAGAATCACTAGACCTATGGCCCTTATTCCTAACGAAGTCTCAGGGACTGTCATGGTTATGATAACTGATTAATTTTACCGTCCCTGGTCTATGCAGACCTTTATTCCCTTGAAAGATTCTTCTTGAGCAGACATTTTGCTGTTAGCATTGAGTAACAAGACTGGAAATTCTTTACAAGAAGCGGACACATGTTTGCAGCACCTCCTCTGGGGGTCAGGGGGTTGATTCCCACAAATGCTGCTTGGGGAGGAGGCCACCCCATGCCCTCCTTCTGTCCCCACTGAGGCCCTGAAGCCCCTCCCTCTTCCCACTTTATTACACTGGGGCTGGTTGAAAACGCCTTTAACCAGAATGCATCACCCTGCAGCCCATGTACCGTCTTGCACTCATGCTTGACCACTGCACGTGGTAAGGGCCCAACAGTCGTTTGTAATAATTATGTTAAATTACACATTTTTGATGGGAAATTAGTTCTAAAAGGCCTAAGAGTAATTAATTGTAAGATGTAAAGACTTCTTAGACATAAGATTTAAAGAATTCTTAGTAACATAAGAGTTGGGGTACTGTGTCAAATATATCTCAAAAGAGCTGGGGAAAAAAAGAGTTGAGATCTTCTTAACCATTTTTTTTAGTAAGACTTTATAATGAGTAAGCACTTTCTTTGAATAAAAGCAACATTTGTCAAGCTTGTTAGAAGCAAGGTGACATATGGTCTAAGTATAAGGAATGGACTTGCGACGCAGGAGCCATGATGACACCCTCCAGGGAGGGCTCGTGGCTTCTGGGCGCAGGACTGTCCACCTCAGCTTCCTCCAAGTGAGCCAAGGACTAGCCCTTCCAGCAAATCTCACTCAGTATTTCTTGACCTCTAACAGGGTGCTAACGACAGTGATTTTCATAAGATTAAATAGATCTTTGTGCTATGTGCTTAAATAGTGCTGGGACACAGAGGGCATTCCATAAATGCTAACTCTAGTAAGCATACATAAGTCCCATTACATATTCATAACCTCAGCGGAGACATGGAGCAAATGTTGGCGAGACAGAGAATGAAAGAGTCCGTGAAAATTTCCAATCTGCGTTTAAAGTATGAAGGCAGAGCGATCTGGGCAAACGATGTGGATACGTGTCAGGAAACAAGCCCAGGGCAGAATGAGCCCCACGCAGGAGACTCCTGTTCTTATACCACAGGCTGTATAACGCCGCTGCCAGGACCCTCAGGAAGCGGCAGCCTTCTGTCTACAGTGGTAATCTTGGAAATGAGATACGGCTGGCTTGGTCTTGGGCCGTTTCCTTTCTCCTCCTTTCCAGCCACTTTGCTTTTAGTCTCTTTAGTAAAGGGAGGGAGCTACTCATAATACAGCAAGTACTATTACATGTGGGAGAAAAGCCCAGAGATGCAAACTCGAAGCTAAATAGTTAGGCTTCTCCCTGTTTGCATTGGTTAAGATGAAGCTTGACTGGTTTATCATATCCTCAAGCCTCTACTTCAGGATTCACTTCGAGGCCAACAGGCTTACACTGAGCCTCCGATAGGAAGTGTCTGACGTGGTGTCTGGCACTTCCTAGTACTTGACATAAGTCAACTGAGTTTGAACAAATATTCATCGAGCCTCTGCAATCTGGTCAACGGCATTTTAGCTGAGGGGCGGGGGCGGTGTGTGTGGCTTGTGAGTGTCCCTGGGAAGTATCATGTAGGAAACTTGCAAGTGTCAGTTAAGGAAAGACAATACTGTATTTTATTCTAAAAAGTCTGACGCGTTAAAGGAACACGGAAAAGGCAGGGCCTCCGTTGGTGTTGGCGCGTGGGTGAGGGTTTCTGGAGGAGGTTTCTGATGTTCAGACTGGGTCTTGCACCGCAGACTGGAATGGGAGGGGAGGAAGCCCGGAGGGCGCCCTGTGTGGAGACTTAGGGCAGAACGTCTGTACGTTGTTCAGGGGTGGCCACAGCGTGGGACGTGTGGGAAGCTGGAGAGGCAGGTCGGGAACAGATAACGAAGGGTTTTTTACAGATTCTGCTAAGGAGTTTGCATCTTATCTAGTGGCCAGCGAGAGGCCAGTTAAGGTGTTTAAGTGGAGAGATGCACTCAGATGTGCTTGCAGGACTAGCCTAGTGAATGGATGTGGGAGAGTTGATTGGATGATCAAGCTTCGTGACCATGGCAACAGCTAACATTGAGGGGATCTGTGCGTAATTCTCTATGACAGCTTCGGTCAAAATCGCATCTTTATGAAGAATCAGAATTTCCCTTGGGACTAAAAGTCAAGAAAAAAGGGTACTTCTCACAAATAAGCAGAAACCTGGTTGGTTTTTATCTGGTGAGCACCCTTAAAATATTATTTCCTCTGTCCATGAGCCTTACAAAGCGTAGTGTCAGATCTCCGGCCCTTCTTCAACAGGGACACTTTGTGCTCACAACGGAAAAGTTCAGGATCTGATGGATACTTTAACCTTATCATTGCCTTCAAAGGTTGGGGTGTGTATTTCTCAGGAGATCTGCTCCCCTAGCCTTCAACGTCACCCTGGACCAGGTTCCCCCGAGCCCTGCCCACCGGCAGGGGGCACGGCGGGACGGCAGTGGAGCTGGGGGCGTGGCCACAAAGGGGACACGTCTTAGGCGGAGGCCTGGCGGGGAGGGGCGTTGAGGAGAACAGGCCTTCCCTTGCTGTGGCAGAGGGGCGTGGCCACAGGGACAGGGGTGTGGCTGTGGACAAGATGGACCACAGGGTATAAAGGATTGCGTCAGTGGGGTAGGGCCGAGACGCGGGGCATGTGGGGAGACGAAAAAGGCTGTCGTTAGAAGAGAGCACATGTAGTGTGTCCACAGGTAGGAAGCTTGTGGCCTATGCAGAACACAGTGGATGGAAGTGAGGGGGCGTAACTGTCTGTCTGTCTCTCTCTCGCACGTCTTTTCTCTCCCCCCAAGTGTCTTTACCACAATTCCGTCTCTCTCACAATACCCTAGTTCTTGCACCATTCCCTCTCACCCACAATTGCCCTTTCTCTCCCCAATCCTTTGCTGTTCCCACAATTCTCCATCCTCTCCCACAACCCCTTGCTTTACTCACAGTTCTGTGTTTCTCCCACAGCCCCCTATTGCTCCCACAGTTTCCCATTTTCTGCCACAATTCTGGAATCTTCATGGTTTCTCACAAATCTCGTCTTCTACAGTTCCTTTTGCTACTGCATTCCACCGCTCCCCAAATGCTTTTTCTCCGAGAGATTTCTGTTCTCCAGCATAATCCCTTCTCTCTGACAATTGCGCGTCATCTCCCACAGTTCTCTCTCCCACAATGCCTCTCTTCCACAACGGCTAGTCTCTCCCACAGTACTCTCTTCCCCATAATTCTCAGTTCTGCCTGGCAATTCCGTATCTCCCCCACCTCCCACCAAGTTTCTGCCGTTTCCCACAGTACTCTCTCACCCACCATTGCGTCTCTCCACATCTGTTTATCCTCCATCACAGTTTCACACCTCCCCAAATTCCTGTTCTCTCCCACACTTCCCCGTCACCGTCCCCATTTCTCTGTTCTCTCATACACCTCATTCTTTGTGACTCTCTGCCGTCACTTGCCCCTCCACGTACCACCAGGTGGCGCCATGGGTTGTGTTTGCCAGGGGAGTGTGGGAGGGAACACACCCCAGGGCCTCCAACTCTGTCGGGCTGGCTGGACCCAATTCAACACCTTGAAGGGGACGCAGGCCCAGGGGTTGTACGCTCTCTATAGCTCATGCAAGTAACCACCTGGTTGGGATTTCTGATCTAGGGCCTCGAGGTTTTTTTTTTTTTTTTTTGCGTTAGTAGGGCCTCTCACTGTTGTGGCCTCTCCCGTTGTGGAGCACAGGCTCCGGACGCGCAGGCTCAGCGGCCATGGCTCACAGGCCCAGCCGCTCCGCGGCATGTGGGATCTTCCCGGACTGGGGCATGAACCCGTGTCCCCTGCATCGGCAGGCGGACTCTCAACCACTGCGCCACCAGGGAAGCCCGGCCTCGAGGTTTTAAGGGATCCAAGAGCAGCAGCTGAGGGCACCGGGGCATCCAACATGCCTTCCCAAATGTTAGGCCTGCGTGGAGCCAGGAAGTTCTCGAGAACCTGCCTGGGCTTGCAAGGCTCCCTGACGGGATTTGCTGGGAAGGCGCTCGGCCCTTGGGCACTGGGAGGTCGCTGGCGGCTGCATTTCCTGCACGCACACTCAGATGTGCCCATGCACCGACAGGGAATTAGTCCCTCACCCCCAGCATGGCCTTGTCGTGACACAAAGGGGTCTCCTCCGTGGAGCCCCGGGGGACGGGGAAGGAAGCAGGAACTCTGAAAAAGGGGGCAGAATATGTCCCAAAGCGTCAGGTAACGGGCCAGATCTCGATCCCGAGCCCCCGTGTGACCCTCCAACCCAGAGGCTTTTTGAAAAGACCACAGAAATCGCACACAAGTTCCCACGAGCCCAGGACGCGCTCATGAACGGCGAGCGACGCCGAGAGAACCGAGCCTTCGGGGAAGCGCCAGTGAACCCCTCCAGAAGCGCAGGTTCCCCGCTTCCACCCTCCCCGAGGGCAGCGCGGCCTCTCCTCGGAGCCGCCGGCCCTTACCCCGTCGTCTGAATTCCTTTCCCGCCCCTTGGTGGGCTCTTCACGCTTGGGGCGGCTCCCTCCGACCTGTGTGCTCCCGACTGGCCTCCGGGCCGCCCTGGGAGGCCGCAGGCCGCTGTGGGGTTTGGGTGGTGGTGGGGACGGTGGTGTGTCGGCCACGCCGCAGACCCCGCGCTTGCGTCCTCTTGGGTAATATCGTCACCTGTTCCTGTAGCTCCGGCTTCCCCAGGCATTTCCAAGCCCACAGAGAGCTGACGGCCTCTCCTTTTCCCCCTGAAGTGTCCTCTGAAACTCTGCACGTGGCTCTTCTTACTGCGGGCTTCTTCCTGCCGGTTTTTATACGTTAGTCTCCATGAGTGCTCTGCGGTGCCTGCGCCGTGTCCCACGGATGTCAAGGCGGTGACCCCACGGTATTTAGCCATTCAACGTTAGTTTATCGTGCCGGGGCCTTGTTTAGGCACTACAGATACTGTGGTGACTAAGGGACACAAATGCGCTGTCCACCGAGACTCTCCGTATGATTATATAATAATTATATCAGCATTTGTGAATGGAAGTCTCAAAGAACTGTACAACATTCAAGGCAGGGAGAAGCGCTGCGAAGAACAACACGTCCAGAGGGGGCAGGAGAGTGGTTTTAGATAGGCGTCCCGGATACCTCCTTGAGGAGGTAGCATTTGAGTGGAGACCTGAATGCAGTGTGGGAGTGAGCCATGAGAAAATCTGGAGCGCTTTGCGGGCAGAAAAAGAGATGTGCAAAGGCCCTGGGGCAGCACTGAGCTTGGATGTAAGAGAAGCACGTGCCTGAGGTTGTGAGTGAGCAGAGGGACATGAGGGGAGGAGGCTGCAGCCGTCAGCGGGGCCTCTCGGTGGAGGGAGTTGGGATTTGGAGGTGTTCCTGAAGGGCAGTCACCTGCCCCATGCACCGCTGAAAAGGCCACCCTTCTCTGCGTCTTCCTTCGCTGTATTCCGGACACACACACCCTAGAACCTGGCACCCAGCAGGCGAGCCTGGATATTTGTGGAGTGATATCCGTAGAAAGAACAATTCTGACATCTGTTGCAAAGACCTCCCACACCTTCTACAGGAAGGCGTGTTGTTGGGGTGCTTAGACCTCCAGGATTACTCTTTTGGCTGGAGTGACGTTTGCTTTCACTCTACTGATGGTTACCTACGTCCCTCCTCTTAAGTTTTAGTAAGAGGAGTCCTTGGGGCACCTCGTGGAATTGAGAGCAGGTGGCCGGGCGACCCCGGAGCCCTGTTGCCCCCGAGTGACCCCTGGGGCGGCTGAGATCTCAGGCCCCTTAGACAGCGTGTCCCAGGGCTCCGAAACTCCCCCGTGTCAACAGTCTGTTTCCGTTTGGGCTGCAGCATCCACAGGGTTCGGCTGAGATGTGGTGAGCTGCCCAGTGGGAGATTTGGAGGAAGGGAGACAGGGTGGACCTCCCTTCAGGGAGGTCATACATCAGGTGCCCCAGATGATTCTGTAGGATTTTTGTCCTTCGGAATGATTTAACCACATGTAGGTGAAAGTATCATGTACTTTTCTTTTTTAAATACAGACGGTTGTGAAGCTTGTGAAAGATGTTCTCGGACACGGACACCGTCACGTGACAGTCTTTCTTTCCTCTCCAGGTTCTGACTCCAGCACAATTGAAATCCATATTGCAAGTGTGTCACGCAACGGAAAGGAGACTGAATCTGTTCCAAAAGCCCAGGGAGACCTGTGAGAGGACGAGATAGAGGTCCAGATCCCGTCTTCCTCAGACTCCACGTTTCTCATCCCTTAGGACTGTGATCTCGCCTGCAGTCAGCGCACTGCAGGGTGTAGCATCCCCCCAAATCTCACTCCCATCACCACGTTAGTGTATTCCCCAAGATCCTCTTTGTGGTAGGAGGGATGACCTGTGAGCCTGCGCTTGGGGATGGCAGGGGGAGTCTTTCCAGATCAGACACTCTCTGGACTCTCCATTGACATTCGTTTTTCTGATCTGCCTGTAATGTAAATGCCAGACCCAGGTCCTTGGAAAAGTTAATAAACGAGCTGTGTCCGAGCTCCCAGCCTGCCTTGGATTCTGTCTGAACAGCACCTCCAGCGAATGCTCTCGAGTCAGATAGTGACGATGCCAAAAGGCCGCGAGAAGAGGCAGCAGGACCGACGGAGCACCGAGGAGCAGCTGCACGGCAAGCTCCTTATCCACCACTAGGGGGCAGCGGAGGACAGGCTTGGACCGGCAATTTAGCCCTCGGTCCCCACGTTGTGTTGAGCAATGATTGGGTCTAAGGAATCCTTGGGACCTGACTTATGCTCAGATCATTGCCTACGTTTCCATCTTTCCATCAGCTGAAATATAGATTACATATATAAAGTATACATATATAATTATAGAGAGTTGTCCTTTGATATCCATGAGAGATCTGTTCCAGGACCCACACGATTTCGAAATCCAGAGGCCCTGGTCCACACCCGTGGAGGGTCTTCCGCATCCGCGGGAGCCGCTGGCCGGGGGATGGGCAGTGCAGACGGTCGGCTGTTCATAGAATCTGTATACTATAGATACTGAACATATACATGTGCATATATATATACATATATATATATATATATATATCTGGAGCCAAAAATCCTGTGTATACTATTCACTGGAGACGCAAGCCACCTAGGTAAGTCTATCGAAAGGCAAGGCACCATTTCCTCAGGACACTGCAGTCAGCTCTGCCATGTGACCCTCGTTTATATCAAGACTAGGACTCCATCCTGCTCTAGAAAAGCTGTCCAGGATGCTTCTGGATTTGTGTTTTTGGAGTCACATGGCCGCAGATGGATTCAGAGCACCCTATGACTGTGACCGTGCTACCCAGGGCTGCGTGCTCCTAAAGGTGGACCGACGTCCCAGCCACCTTGACCCAAAGCGTCCAGCAGGTGTGAAGGAGTTTGAACTTCCCAGGTGTCATCCGCATTGACATTCCATCTGGCCGCAGCATCAGAAGCCCGTCCTCTGAGGACTCCCCATGCTGAATGAGGCACAGCCTCAACCCCACTCTACAGCAAAGCTGCCAGCTGCTCACTTTCCCAGGCTCCCTCGCAGCTAGAGCAAAGCATGGGCCTGGCAGAAAATCAGATTCGTGTCCCAAGTCTAAGTTGGAAGCTGGTGCCCAAGGCAATGGGCCGTGCAGAAGCACTGCTGGAAAGGGGTCGGCAGCTGGTGTGTCTGCTTTGGAAGGCATCCGGGGTGTGCTTGCAGGGGCCAGCCCAGTGTCCAGTATCAAGGTGGGCAGCTCCCAGCGCTGCGTCTGCACCTGGTGTTATGTGTATGGGACCAATCCTGCAGCCGAACACGGCCCCAAGCCTGGTTCTCCAGAGACTCCCCCCGAGGTGTTCAATGTCATCCTCACCCATTCTGTTGGCTTTACATTAGCCACAGTCAGGTTCAGAGCTTGCACGTGAGAACTCAGGCTGCTGTGACCATCTGGTTAAAGGGACCTCTCTCAGTAGATGGGGTGTCAGCATCACAGCTGGCAGGGTGGTTTCGACTGGGATGGAGGCAGAGTGAGCCGGTGAGTGGATACCTTCCCGTGGCTACGTGCCACACCCTAAGCTACACCTGGGCACTGGGGACAGAGATGCTATCAGTCACTCCGGGGAATAACAAGCGAGCACAGCAGATCACGACAGACCACGCCTGGCTTTCAGCAACTTCCGTGTCAGGCTGGCGGCTGCAGGGGGCTGCTATGTTACTGTTTTGTAGACGGTAGCTGGGATGATAAGGGGAAAGATCTAGGGGAGAGGAACCGATGGTGATGGGAGATGGGAAGGTTCTTGAAAAGGGGAGGGAACTGGGACCCAGAGCCAGGAGTTTGCACGTGACAGGTGTAGCTGGGAGTGTAGCTTGGGTGCGAAGATAAGCCTGCTCCTATCAGGTGGCTTCTGTTTGATCCCAATTTATTGGCCAGTTTATTTACCACACCTTCAGAAACGTTTAAATGAGTCTACTTATTCCCCCTATTCCTAAGATACCCTCTTCGTCCTTTACAGTTGTGTTTTCTGGTGGCCGTTTCTCTCAAGAACTTTGCTCTAGGGTAAGTATATTCCTAATAGGAGTCCCCGTCCCCCAGAGGATTTAACTTCAAGTTTTAGGAGAAGGTAATACTGTAACAGTCCCTGCTTCCTTCCACCATGGCTACCT
>NW_020174373.1:5754287-5760848 GCF_003031525.2 Neophocaena asiaeorientalis asiaeorientalis | reverse complement strand
CCTCCACGTGGTCCTCCAGGTGGAGCTGCGTCTTCCTTTGCTTACCTTGCAAATGGATGAAGACACTTGGGAGAAAAAGGAGCCAGACTGGAAGAAAAAGAAAAACAACATTCCACCCAATTCTGAGTCTTTTTGTAAGCGTACGTTATCTGCTTCCCACCCTCTCCCAGCCCTTTTCATGCACCTCACCAAGTGATTTCCAGGCTTCCACCAACAGTGACCACCACCAGCATCCACAGGTGCACAGAAACCTTTCCGTGAATATAAGGAACACCTCAAGGACCCTTAGGAACAGCACCCAGACGTGGGCAGTCGGGGAAAAAAAAAGGTCTCTGCGCAGTGAGGGGAAACTTGGGTTCCCGAAATAAAGTGGGAGCCTCAACGGACAAAACATTTTTAGAATCACTGTGGCAATGGGTTCCATGCATCTGAAGATGAAAGCTGGACAATCTGGATTCAACCCAGTTTCCTTCACAGCACAAAGAAACCCCTTCGAAGCTATGAATATGCCACCAGCATCGTTGCTGAAGCCACCAGAGCCCGCGTCCCACACGCATCTATCCCGGGAAGCTCTGCCCCGCGCTGTGCAAGCCCACTGTGTTTGCTACAAAGGTCTCCCCGGGGCCTCCCCGTGGCTTTAGCAGCAGGGCTTGGGGTGCTCAGAGCTTCACCCCAAATCCACCATGTGGGAACACGCTTGGTCAACTTGGCAAGACTTAAAAAAGAGAAAAACAAAACCGGGCAAGGCTGAACCTCAGACAACACTGGGACGGAGGAAGGGGTGGGCCAGCCCCTGGCTCTGTTCCAGCCCAGGATCAAGCTGCGATTAGAGGAAATGGAACCACGACCTTCTTCTGTGACTCATGTGTACAGCCAAACGCAGCCCGTCTCGTTGCGTCTGCCTACCACGGGGACAGCAGCTCAACTCAATTACGTCACAACCGTTCACTGACGGAAGTGGCATCAATGGAAACACCTGGCCGGGGCTGGCACAGAGCAGACTCCGGTCAACGTTTCCACATGTCTGTCTGCATCGTGCCCAGTGTCCGCTCATCAGTATCCTACCACCTTAGGTTCTGCTAACTACTCAAAGCTCATCCTTGAACGCCAACTCCCAGCAAACCAACCCCACTTGACGGGAGAAAATTCATCCGCTTTGACTTTCTACAACAGCCAGCCTGAAACACAGTAACACAAAGGAAACGTACTAAAAAGCATGCTCCCTTTATATCGTAACGGGGCAGCTGACCCTCCTGCCATCGCGACCCCGAAAGCGGCCCTCCCATTTATTCCTGGAGAAAACGCAGAGCTCCGTCTACACTCAAGGGTGTCAGCGTGGGCCCCAGAGGTGCCGACCAAGATGAAGAAAGCACACCCACCAAGTTCTCTATCAAAATAGAGCAATTTATTCAAGACACTGAATATGATCTGTTGATTCTCTCTTGAAACAAATGAGCTATGACGCACAAGGTGATTCTCTTTCTGGGAGCGCGTGAGGGTGAGGGGTGGGGGGGGAGAACGAGACGGGGGCCGTGTGGATGGAACAGAATCTGGAAAACGCGGACAGAAGCACATCTGGCTGCACGTCTGACACAGACAATAAAAACCGCAGAAGCCAGAATTCACCTCAGTGAGCGGCGGGAGGAACGATTCTGCATTTGACAAGAAACACGATTAAAAAAAAAAAAAGGTGGAACAGAGGTTAAAAGAGAAAACAAGAAGGAACAAAAGCAGACCCTTACGTTTGACAAAGTGCACTTCACTTGGCTCCAAGATCTATTTTTAGAAAGACAAAACGAACGTCACGTTCTGGGTGTCATGTGGGGTCAGATGTGCCCCGTGGGGCAGCATCCCTTTCCCAGGTGTGCGCAGAATGAGTTCTCAGTCACTGCAAACCCAACCGAAAATTCCGGGGAGAATCGTTGTGTTACTCCTGCTTTCAGAATCACGGTCCCATTTGGTCACTGAGACTGAAGCTTTGACTTCCAAGTGTTAGAAGCTGTAGACGACGTCCAACGCTAACACGAGCCACGGGGCACCGATGACAGGGACGCGTCCGCCGAGTGCTGGCTGGCACGGTGCAGCTGGTAAGCAGCGTCTGCGGCTCAGGGCACGGCTGCCGTCCTGCTGAGAGTGGGGACGGGTTTCCAGGGGCGCTGGCTGCCTCCTCGTCTTGCCTCCCTGGGGCCCCTGCGAGGCTCCCTCCCAGTGGCCGGCCGACGACGCCAGGAACGCGGACGGTCTGCCTTCCTTAGCCTCAGGTCACTGCCAGGCCCGGGATCGAGCCCCCGTGTCAGCGGCCTCACAGCCCTCGGCTTCAACCCGGCAAGTCCCAACTGGTTCAGATTTACCAAGAGGCTGAAGTCAGCGCTTGGAGACCCTGGGTGCCGACCGTCCGGTGAGCACCGTCTCGCAAACCGACTGTCTTCACCCGCCAGCAGGCTTTGGCTTGTCAAACGCAAACTGTGTCCTGACCCTGGACAGTTGCTGCCTGCAGACGTGACACATTTTCATTGGGTGAGGGGGTCCGGATGGTGTTCGTCTAGATCCCCCCAAGCTGCACCCCAAACCTAGTAACTTCTTGGTGGCAGGGCGTTACCAGTGCACCTGGGGATGTCTGCCATCTTCACAGACGGCAGTGGAGACTCTGGAGAACTTTGATCTTCTTAAAGGCCAAGCGTTTAGGTAACAGATCCCGAGTAAAATGCTCCACTCCCACATAAACAGGGCACTTGTTGGTCTCCTACAGACGGGGCTCGAATAACTCACAGATCCATGGAGGCCCGTTAATGATCCGAGCAAGATGAATGCACTCTGGCTCTTGGGGCTGGTCCCGGGACAACCCGAGTTTTGCAGGAGGGCCTGGTCTGCTCTGCCTGTTAGCTTTTGACTCCACGGACAGACAACACCCTCTAAGTGACATCGGGCCTTGTTGCTGGAACACACACAGACGGCTGAATCCTGCCTGCCGCCAGCCCCCCGGGCCCGGCCCCCTGCCCCATCCCGGCCTGTGGCTGCAGGAAGACGGACGAACCCAGAGGCCCTGTCTTCCGCTGCTTCCCCCGCTGCTAATTTAAAAGATGGGTCAGCGTCGGGTTATGACAACAAAAGTACAAAGGTCACCTGATCCAATGAAAGGAAACTCCTCTAGGAACACAAAGCCACGTTTAATTTTTTAAAAACAGTAAAAAGATTCATTATTACAAAAAGAAAACCTTTCTCCTCCTCTGTTGCAAGAGGAAGAAACTATGAAGGGGACAGAAATTATTAGTGACACTCTACCTACGGAATTCACCTTCAGGACCGAAAACCTCTCTCCCTGTTCGTTTTTGTCGATATTAGACCCAGTGAGATCCTGGAGCCCGTCCCGTCAGCTGTGCAAGGACCGGCCGAGGTGCTCTTGGTGGGGGGGACCACAGGTGGCCCCGCGGCCTGAACGATGCCAGGCGGCATCCTGCCCAGTGGACGGCTGTGACGGCCCCTTCCACGACGCTGGTCCTGGGAACCCTTCTTGGGTCCAAAGGCACGCTTCTCCAGGTCTCTCCTGCCGCCTACTATGTGGTCAACACACCCTGAAACACGCCAAGGTCGTCTTCGAGCTGGAAGGGCCCGGAGTTTCCTCTCTGGCCGTAGAACAGTCCCAACGCCGACCCCAGAGCTGGCCCCTTCCCACACAGATTCCTCACTGCCTCTCGACAGGCTGAAAGTGAAGGGAAAAAGCTACCTCAGACCCTGCCTGTGTCTTCCTAAACTTTATTTTTTTTTAAATATGAATCACACAAAGCTCTCTATGTCTGATGGCCATTTTAGGATTTTAAAATTGTTTTAACATAAAAATATTTTTTTCTCCAAAAATACTCTGGGTTCTTTCTCTTATAAGTCACTTATTTTTTTTTTCCTCCTTTAAAAAGTCCCCCTGCCCTGCCTTCTTACATAAAGCACTTATTATGCGTCAAAAGTGCCCTTGAGACCTAAGATGGGAAGCAACTATGAGGAAGGGGCGGAGAGAGTGCGCGAGGGGGGGGGGAGGGGAGGGCGAGAAAGCCCCGCCTGTCAGAGACTCTGTGAGGGCGTTATGCCAACCAAGACCACGAAGGAAGGAAGGAAGGAAGGAAGGAAGGAAGGAAGGAAGGAAGGAAGGAGGTGGAGGGGGCAGGCGACATCAGCAAAGAAGCAACAAACCCAAAACAGTTTCCACCTCAGACCCAAGGCCCCCAGACGACAGGATTCCAGCCCATAGAAAAACCACGTGACAAAGAGTCTAGAAAATAGAAAGTGTTGGGATTACAAAGTTGCCCATGTCATCCGTACAAACTGGTCTTTGAACATCCTGGTGAGAGTAACTGTAGTGTCCAAATTTTTAGGAAGAAAAAAAAAAAAAAAAAAACCCCCCCCGTGAGGAGTTCCCCCCCCCCCTTTTGGTTTATCCCAGCATTTTTTTTCTTTTTCTTTTTGGCACAGTTTTTTTTTTTTTTTTTTTCTTTTCCTCTCAGCCATCAGAGCCTGTTCTGGATGGAAACCAACCCGCGCACCGCCTAGCTGATGGCTTCGTGCTTCCCAGGCTGAATGTTCCAGGTGGAAACCATTCTTTTCCCCCTTTGATATGACTGTGTGTATGTTTTTGTTTTAAACTTCTTGATAAAGATTACAAAAAAATAGAGACTCCTGTGGCCAGGGATGAGTTGATTTCAAAGTACACTCTAAGGTCAAGTTCATACAGTTTTGGAGCTGACAGAATCGTGTTTGAATAGCGCTACAACCCCACACATTCACTGCTGGTCCGTTAGAATTCTCTTCTTGTTTCTAAAATATTTCGTGTTTACTTTCGCAGATCTAAGACACACACCTGGAAGGAAAGAGAAAGTTCCTGTTATCTCGAGACACGACACAAGACGCCTTTAGAGCAGAGGATGGCAAACGGCCCGTGGACCAAATCCAGCCTGTTACCCACTTCTGACAAAGTTTTATTGGTACACAGTAGAGAGGGTTCAGAGAATCTCTAACGACAGACTAACCTCTGAGCATCTGACCAACCAACCCCAGGCAAACAGGATGGAGGGGAACAGCCAGGTCAAGGGCTATGCTAGGAACTAATGGGGTGGCCACAGCCATCGGCAAGTGTCACAGACCAGACACCGACATGGCGGGGCAGAGGGCAAAACACGCCTGAGCACACATCTGGGGGCCGGGCTGACATCTGGCCAGCCAGCCCACTGCCACCTGCCCTACAGCTCGTGGCAATTCCAAGTGCAGGCGTGAATCCAAAAGCTAGACATCTTAGGGGATCAACAGAGGGCCACTGGGACCCCGGAGACCCGTGGAATGCAAAGTCGGGCCTTTATCACCAGAGGGCCCAGCAGGCTGGGAGCCAAGACAGGACCAAGTTTCTCACCCTCAGCACCTGCGCTCCTTGGGGCCGGTCACGTCTCTCCTGTGGGCGTCCTGTGCCCTGCAGGAGGTCTGAGCAGCAGCCCTGGCCTCCACTCACCAGATGCCCAGTAGCCCCCCGACCAGAGCGGTGGCACCCAAAACGCCTCCAGACATTGCAGATGTCCTCCAGGGGCAGAATCACCCCGGTTGCGGACCACCAATTTCACCGAGAAAACGTCATTCAGGAAGTCAGAGAGACGGCTGCTCCCAGAGGCGGTGCCAGCCCAGAAGTTTCCTTCACCAACACACTTGCCGCGGCGCTCGGAGGCCACCACAGCGCCGGAAGCCCCCGCGGGCATCAGGGGTCTGACTTTTCGCGTCTCCACCGCCGAGCCCTCCGCCCCCCAGGAAACTACGGGTGCTGCTTACGGAGCCATCCGACGCGCTGGCGCCCACTTTGTCCCCTCGGGCGTTCCAGCACACCTCGAAGATGCCGCCGGTGCCTCGGTAGCTGTGGACGAGACTTCCGCTCTGCAAAGCAAAGCCACCATCACTCGCGATGCAGAGCGCCGACGTGGACCCCCAGGGTGTCAGCACAGAAACTTTCAAACATAGAAGCTAACGGAGTTTTCAGTGGCCGTTAATGCGCCTCTCAGACCTGCTGCCACGGGGGGCACAGCTGACCTACGGCAGCCCGCGGAGTCAACCTAAACATGTTGCAGCCGAGGTCACGCCTCCCAGGGGTCATTCCCAGGGGCCAGCGACTGAGGGTGGCAGGGGGACTGAGGCAGCCGGGGAAGGGACACGTCAACAAGATCTCGCGTGTGTTTATATTTAGAGAAGGTGTCCATCGCACTGAGGATTAAAGAGACCCTCGACATGTCTCAAAGAGTTCTGTGACTTATAAAAAAAAGTAAATAAAGGGGTAAAATGATTTAATGACTTGCTGACAGCAGGAGTTATCTAACTGATGATGTCATTTCAGAAATCCATCCATCACTATTTCCAGCGAGAGCTCCATGAACAGACTGCTACACGTTAATGTCTGTTTTCCGGGTGGCCCATCTGGGGCTCTGAGGCTGGGCTCGGCACCAGGCTGGCTCCACGTAAGGGCCACCGTCGCCTCTTACGCGCGGAGAAGACATGAGCACGTGAGGCGGCTCCTGGGAAGCCTGAGGTCTCAGTGGGCCT
>NW_020174373.1:5736484-5754256 GCF_003031525.2 Neophocaena asiaeorientalis asiaeorientalis | reverse complement strand
CACCGCCCCCCTGCACCAGCCACAAGGGGGAGCGGGCTTGAGAAAGTACATTCATCCAAATGCCACCCAGGTCTAAAGGGATCAGGAAGGAGCGTGGGAACAAACAGGAGGGGAGGGATTTCCCTGGTGGTCCAGTGGTTAGGACTCGGCGCTTCCACTGCAGGGGGCACGAGTTCAATCCCTGGTCGGGGAACTAAGATCCCACGTGCTGCACAGGGTGGCCAAAAAATACAAAAACAAAAAACAAAACGAAACAAACAAAAGAAAAACCCCAGAAAACCAGGAGAGGAGAGGCCACTTCATCCATCCCGAGGCCACACAGGACGGATTGCTGGCTGTCTGCAGTGATCCCTCCCATAGCACATTTCTCTCTTCCATCAGCAGGAGACACAAGAGCCCAGTATACTCAAACACCGTCTCCTTTGACTTCTGTGACAGCATAACCAACAGGGACATTCCTGCTGCTACCCAAACATAAAACACTTCCCTTCAAAAAATCAAAATGCCATGACAACAGCCAACGAATATTCCCCACGGTCCTTGATTTGTTCCCTGAAGAAGCGACAGGAGCTGGTGTGGAGCAGAGGCGGTCAGGGCTGGCCTCCCCCCGGACGGCCGTTCCCCCTGGAAAGCTCGGATGGAATGACACTTCTGACCTAGACCTCAGTACCCACAGGGCAGCGTCTCGGGTGGGAAGAGGACTGGGTTACGATCTTCCAAGGTGACTCCTCATGCCCAAGAGAAGGAAGTGGCAGGTGGAAGGCTTACCTGCCAAGGACTCAGAAAAAGTAACGGGTCGATGGGCGTCCCTGGCGGGGAAGACCGACCGCCCCCACGGAACACAGGGCAGATGGCACTGGGTCTGGGGTCCACCCGGGGAGCTGGGGTTTGTGTCACGGCTCCGCGTCTGAGGTGAGGCATTCCTGAGCACACACTCATTCCCTGGTTGCTGTTCCGGGCGTGGGCCACCAAAAACACGACTATGGGGGCGCTCCCTCTGGAGAGGAGTGGGCAGTGGGAATCAGGGAATTACCTGAGTGTTCCAGATGTGCACACACTTGTCAAAGGAGCCGCTGGCCAAGTGCTTCCCGTCGGGGCTAAAAGCTACACTATAGACTGGTTCCTGGTGTTTGGTGAGCGTGTGGATGCAAACACCCCGCTCCACGTCCCACAGTCGAACTGTAGAATCGAACGAAGCACTGGAAAGACGGGAGAGAAAACGTCACCACAACACACGCGGGTTCCCGACTGTTTCCCCAAGACGTGGCACGGACAGCGGGCGCTGCTTTCCCTTCCTGGCTCTTACGTTTCGAGAGACAACAAGCGGGTACACTCTTCCTCTTCTAAACCGTGAACCAGATATACTGAAAACAAAGCCACGGTCGTAAAACAAATCTTCTCCTTTTCTTGGGTGCTGTTACGAGGGAAACAAACTGACATCCACACTCATTTGTCTGTGTGTTTTTCTAAGATATGAATGATATGTACTTTTGTATTCACTACATTTTCTGAAGTGCTCCCACAACTTACCAACACAACATCTATCGTTGCCAACTAAAACAGTGCTGAGAGCCGTATTTGGGGAAATACCAAACCGAGCGAGTACAGAATTAAAATATAATTGCATCCAAATACACAATCGCACTCCTGGGAGCTGCAAATTTCAGTAATTTCCAAATCTGAAAGAAGAGTACACAGCACAAAGACGCTTTACCCGGCGCTCCTTCTCTCTGCAGGGACTTAGAGGCAGCAGCATGTCCCTTTATGCTCGTTAAGTAGAACGATCGCTTACGCTCGTAACGGGTGCCACGTGATACAAAGCACCTTCCAAGTTATAGAGAAAAGAGAGAAGATAGCGTTCTGTACCCTAGACATTTAAGTGGATTTCAGGACAGTTACTTGAAACAAGAGAGTAACAGCCTTCGT
Source organism: Neophocaena asiaeorientalis asiaeorientalis (assembly GCF_003031525.2). Classification (NCBI taxonomy): domain Eukaryota; kingdom Metazoa; phylum Chordata; class Mammalia; order Artiodactyla; family Phocoenidae; genus Neophocaena; species Neophocaena asiaeorientalis. The sequence continues at coordinate 5,752,330 of NW_020174373.1, read as the reverse complement.
GTCTTTCTGGATCGGCCTTTCCGCCAATGTGGGACTTCCGTCCAGTGTCTTCTAAGAGGTGGCCTGGGGTCGGTCCTTTCAGTGACAAGAGTTCCTTGCTGCCTGGCGAGGCCGCCCACCCCACAGCTACACAACAAAGACGGAGGGCTCTCCCTCATTTGTAGGAGGGCCATACCACCTGCCACTTCTCCCCACAACCCTGTTCTCTGCACCTATATAGAACCAACCCACTCCTGCTTCCTGGCAGGGAAACATTCCTTGCAAGCCTGGTCTTTCCCAGGCCAAACAGCTAAACACACACCCACGCTCTGCTGGATCACGGTCTCCGGACCCCTAAGTAATCCGGAAATTCAGCCTCAGAATCTCTTTCGTTCGTTTTTCTAAAGGTTCGTGTTAAAATAGCATATTGGGATTGGAACATTATATCGTGCATGGGGTCCAATGAGCACGGGGACAAGTCTGCTGACTGCAGCCTAAGTGAGGTCGTCCTGCGGAGGCCACCGTGGTGACTTACAACCGCTCTTCTCAATCCTGGCATCTGACTGACTAGCCGCTCCTCTGCCTCCAGTGCTGCTGTCTTGGCGGGAGGGGGGCGCTTACTGTATAAACAGGTCAGATCTGGCTGCGGCTGGGGAGACTTTCTCACCATTCGGCATTCTCGCCCCCTGCAGCTCCAAGCTGGACCAAGTACACCAAGCCCGAGGTCCAAGCCGAATCGTTTCCTTTCTCCATCAGGAAAGCAAAGGGCCGGGGGCCTGGACATACACTGATTCCTCTCGCCAGCCTCATGGTTAAGACCGTCCTTACCTCAAGTTAGCCATCACGTGATACTTTATGTCTCGGGGCCCTTTCAAAATCAGCCGCCTCGCCATTTACTTTGGAAGGGTGTAAGCACATTTGGAAGACAACTTGGCAATATTTTCTGGGCTCTCTGGATACGAATAACTTTTCCCGGCCACGTTGCTGGCTCGGCCACAGTGAGCACGGTTGCTTTTAGGAACCGAGACCGGGCTGAGGGCTGTCTTCCCTTTACCTTGCTAGCATGATGTTGGAGTTGGGGTTGCTGGTGGCTGGCCCGGTGGGACTCCACTTTATGGTATATATCTCTTTGCTGTGAGCTTGAAGGTCATGAACACACGTATCCTGCTTCATACTCCAGATCTAGAGAACACATTGGGGACAAGGTGAGCAACAACGGCTGCTTCTCCCACCGGGGGAGGTTCTCCACCATCCCTGCTGGGAGCGTTCCTTAGGTTCCCGCCTCTGGGAAGCTCCCGCCCAGCGGGGTGGGCAGCTGGCAGACTGGCCAACAGAGGGGCCGGCTGAACACTAGGGGGCGCCCATGAGAAAGGCCGCAGGAAGGGCAGGATGAAGCAGGAGGTCACTGCAGGACAGCGACTCGCCATTTGCCAAGTGGGAACAGCGCTCAGAACAGAATATGCAGCTGGGGGAGCAGCGAATGTTAAGACCAGCACCGAGCACAGGGGGTCGTCTGGGGTCAAACGGCTCAGCCTTTTAGAATGCTTTACCTTTAATGTCATGTCATCAGAGCAGGACGCTAGCAACATCCCAGAAGGGTCCCATTTGATGGCATTGACCTCATTCTGAAAGAGAGCAAAGGGTTTGAAAAAGAAAGAAGGGCCTGGGCGCAGTAATGCAACCTTCCAGCAGGGGGAAGGAGCGCACCGTCCTCTCTGCAGAAAGCCTACTGGCATCCACCCTGGATGGAAAAGAACACGCCCCAGGCCGCGCGCGTATGCCCCCTTTCCTTACTCCGCCTAGCTCAGTGATACAAAATGTACAGCCCTAGGCCACACATAACCAGCCAGCCTCGTCTTAGTTCTCTAAGGAAAAAAACAAACAAACAACCACAACTAGGAAGGAAGCCCAATGCATTTACACAGAGTGAGGGCAGCACGTAAAACCAGGAAGACCAGTAGTTATTTTAAAGCTCACTCGGAAAGCCATCTTCCTGCTCACTCTTGATACAACAGCTACCCGCTCTGTCTAAATCTGTCAGGACATGTCTCTTTTGGTGCTGAGTGGAGGGGGAGGAAACGTAAAGAAGCAAGGTTCCCAGAGGGGTAAACCCAGGCCCAAGACGATGTGACCTGAACACACACACGCAGACGAGCACACGTCACCTGGCCATTTCCAGAGCAAACAGCCAAGTAAACAGAACGCTGTAACTCGGCCCATATGGAAAGCTCTAGCAGGCGGGCCAGTGTGCGAAGGGGACGGGGGGTGGCGCAGAAAGGAACAAGGCCGCAGGCGGCCTTCCGGTTCTGGGGGCCAGGGGACCTCGAGGCTAAATCCTGGAGGACGAGGCATACGCTCCCGTGGGCAAGGGAGCCACCTGCAGCTGAGTGGAGGCGGGGAACGATGTGCCCGGCGGGGTGGGCCGGGGAGAGACGGCGGGAGCCAGCCGCGGGTCTCGGGCCTCCCATTTCTAGTAGGGAGACCGTGGAGCCCCGTCCCGTCCCGTTCCCTCATGCCTGTTGCTGCAGCCTAACAATTAACTCATTTCACACCCATAATTAACTTCCCAATTAATCCCACGCTGCTAAGTGCTCTGGTTTGGATGATAAATGGTAATGGTCACGCTACTTGCTAAGGGCACTGAGTGCTGAACGGTGCGAGACAGGGAGGGATAAGGCTGCGTCTGTGTTCCACGTGGTACCCGTGGTGGAAGGCCCAGAAAAAAGGGAGGGATTGGAGCCTGCAGTACAAGGAGCAGGCCTGTGGGTGAGCCCGGGAGGTCGAGGCAGTCGGACAGAGTGTATGTACACAGGCAAGCGGACCCAGGAGGACACCAAGAGAAGCGGTGCCTGGTGAGAGGTGCGCACCGGGGACAAGGGCAGCGTGGGAGGCTCTGAGCGTAACTGCTGAGAACAGAACCCGAGGGCGCATCTCCAAGGGCCTGCCTGCAAGAGGGAGCTGGTGCCCACTGACTGTCCCCAGTCGAACCCCCTCGCATCTTCCAGGGTGCAAGTGGACTTTCCTCCCCCTCCCTCTGCAGCCCAAGTCACAGTTCCCAGAAAGCACCCAGAAACGGCTCACGGGGTCTCGGGAAGAAATCAGCTCGACTACATTTAGGTCACAGCGTGTGCGGAATGATGGGCTGCAATGAGACCCGTTTAAAGAGCCAGGTGGTGCGATGGCACGAAAGTCCCCAACGGGGAGTACGGCAAGTCACAAAGATTTCCTAGTAAAAGCTCGGGGACGGTCTAGGCGTAGAGGAGAAGTAAGTTTAGGTCAGAAAAATTAAAAAAGAAGGGTCTGTTTATAGCCACGACAAGATGTTAACGGGACAATTGGTCCCTGGGCTCTGAAAGAACCTTCTTTTGGAAGCAGGGACCTGTAGGGACAGATGCTGGAGGAAGTGGGTACTAAGGGAACACGCAAGTGCCAAGCACAATGCAATTTATGTCAGGTAAGTGAGCGGCAAGGGATGCTGTGAGTCAAAGGTGGGGAACAGTGCAGGTGTGAGGTGCTCAAAGCCAGCAGGTCCTCCAGGAGGACTGGGGTAGAGGCGGGGGCGTGGCACACTAGAGGGATCTGCCAGGGAAAGGCTGCGAAGAGCCTCATGGGCTATGCGGGAGGATCTGATGATGCATCCAGAGAACAAAAACGCTAGTTTGAAAAGACACACGCACCTCAGTGTTCACAGCAGCGTTATTTACAATAGCCAAGACATGGAAGCAACCTAAGTGTCCATCAATACATGAGTGGATAAGGAAAATGTGGTGTACACACACACACACACACACACACACACACACACACATGGAATACTACTCAGACAAGAAAAGAATGCAATTCTGCCACTGGCAACAACATGAACTTGGAGGGTGTTGTGCTTTGTGAATAAACTAAGTCAGACAAATATCGTACGCTATCACTTACATGTGGAATCTAAAAAAATACAGCAAACTAGTGAATATAAGAAAAAAGGAGCAGACTCACAGATACAGAGAACAAGCCAACGGTTATTGCTGGGGAGAGGGAAGGGGGAGGGGCAAGACGGGGAGGGGATTAAGAGGTACAAACTATTACATATAAAATAGATAAATAGATAAATAAAATAAGCTACAAGGATATATAGTGTACAGCACAGGGAATATACCCAATATTTTACAATAACTATAAACAGATTATAATCCTCAAAAATTTGAATCGCTATGTTGTACACCTGAAACTTATATAATATCATAAATTAACTATACCTCGATTAAAAAAATTAATTAATTAAAAAAAGGAATTCAGTGAGAAGTCAGCTGGTGTCTTGAGTTTCTTTGATTGAATGTTGATGTTTTCCACCAAATTTAGGAAAATTTGGCAAAATCGCCGATTCAAGTAATTTTTCTGTTCTTTTCTTCTCTCTCCATTACACATATAATGCTAGCGTGCTTCACGCTGTCTTGTACGTCATTAAGCCTCTATTCATTTGATCAATCTTTTATCAATTCTTCAAATTGGCTAGTTTCTGTGATCTCTCTTCAGGTTTACTAACCTTATTTCTGCAATCTCTCCACCGTCCATTAAGATTTTCACTTCAGACGTTCTCCCTCTCAATTCTGAGATTTCCGCTTGACTGTTTTAAGAACTGTTTTCCTTCCTCTGCTGCCCTTCCGCGTCTATTCGCTCATTACAAACAGCCTTTCCTTTATTTCCTCATATAGTCTAAAAATAGCTACTTTAAAGTCTTTCCTGCAAAATCCAACATCTCAGGTCACTTTTTTTTTTTTTTTTTTTACACTGCCTTCCCAGATGGATAACTGGGTTAGCCAATCACCTGAGATAGCCACAACAGCCCAAGGAGCAGTGGGCTGTGCAAGAACCGGTCTGCAGCCACAGTATCCTTTAACCCTAGGCAGGGAGGAGCCAGCTCCCAGCTCCCAGCACATTCGCACGAACCTAAGCCCCACAGTCAGAACCCGCACTTACTGTGTGTCCCTGGAACGTTTTGACCGGGCGGTCACAGCCGAGTCTGCAGACGTGGATACACATGTCTGTGCTACACGAAGCAAAGGTAGTGTTGTTCTGCCAATCCACGTCAAGGGCGGGGGCTGTGGAGCAGCAAACGGTCGGGGGGGGGAACATTTGCATTTAGCAGTCGTGCACAGAGCTCAGGTGACTTAGAAGAAGTAACAGCACAGTCAAGATGCCCAAGGACAAGATAAAGCAGCACCCCCAGTGTGAACACAGCCTCTGTCCCCCACAGACCTGAAAGTCTGTCCTTCACATTTGGAGGGATGCCCAGAGGCCTCCGGAGCGAGACCCCGTGACACCTCGGGTGGCATAAGCGCAGTCCCTTGCTCCCCTGGCACAGGTGAGACAGGGTAGGGGAGAAGCACGCCGTCTTCTCCCGCACCTTGCCGCTCCCAGGAATATCAGTGTGCTGGGCTGATTGGATTTGTTTTAGATAGAGAGGAGAGGAAAAAGATTTCATATCCTACGTTCAAGGTATCCGCACTGAGAAAATCTCCCACAGGGACTTGCCTGGTGGTCCAGCGGTTAGGACTCCGTGCTCTCACTGCCGAGGGCCCGGGTTCCATCCCTGGCTGGGAAACTGAAATCCCGCAGGCCACGTGCCGCGGCCCAAAAAAATCCCCCACCACACAATTAATGCATTCCATCAACTGGAGGATGCTTATTGTTGACAAGGGGACAGCCTGAGGGGACACAAGTGACCTTATGGTGAACACTGCCTCTGGCTTCTGGGCCTTTCTCAGGGACAAGTGGCCCCAAGAGCTCTGTGAGGTTTGGGGGATGGTGACGGCCCTCTTCCCTTCTCCCAACCTCCCCGAGAGACTACTCAGCATCTTTGTTCTCTCCACACACTTCCTAGTTTCTGGACAAACAGAGGGTTAAGTCCTGCAAGCCCCTGGTGAGATCTTCATCGACAGCTCGATCCCTAACCATGTCCCACGTGTGTTTCTTACAGGCAGGTCAGCACTGAATCGGGAGAAGAATCCAGCTTCCTCAGGATACGCTAACTCGGACTGCCCCTCCCGTGCTCAGCCTTAAAGTAAGAGGTGCGCCCGTGCACACGCGCCGGCCTTCCACAGCTGCAGGGCTGGATCCCCTTGGCTCCCCTGTCCAGCTCTGTCCCCACTCAGAGGCTACGGGTGGGAGGACGTGGCCGGGAGGCAGCAGGCTTTTTCAACAGCCCAGGGCGTGCATCTCTGCGTGTCACACCCCCTGCAGAGCGGTTCCGCACGGGCCCACGGTTTCTGCTGCATTTCCCACGTGTGCCCAGTGGAACAAAGGAACCGGATCCACTTGGTCAGAAGCATGTTCCCGGGAGCCGGAGAGCGAAGAGCAGAGCCACAGCTGCTCTGCTGCTCTTTACGACACTGCAGGAGCCAAATCACGAATTCCTGGGCCAGCCTCTGCAGTGGGGTGTGCAGTTCGTGCGCCTGGAAGACGGACAACCTGGCGGGCGCTTCGGGGGCTGGTGACCAGCACCTGGCCATTAAGAATCAACGTGCGCTGAACCCCTGCCACCTAAACGGAGGACGCTGTGTACTCAGGTGTCTGGCCCCATTCTGTGTCGATGCTGCTGCCAGGACCCTGCCCTCCCCCCAGGAGCTCACCATCCAGTGTGGGTGGGGACAGGTAACAGGGCTAAGCTATTCTGGGGGTCTGTGTGGCCTCCCTGCCCACACTTGGCCAATGAGGTTTGACCGTCAGCAGCAGTCTAGGTACAGCCAAGCATTACTTCGCTTTTTTTTTTAAAAAAAATTAATTTTGAGATGCTTACAGAATCGCAGGACGCTGCAGAGATGTAATAGAGAGGCCCCACGTTGTACCCTTCCCCCACTGGTGGCATTTTATGCCCGCTACAGTACAACGCCCAGACCCAGAAGGTGAACGCGCACCACGTGTGTGCGGTGCGCCACTGTTGGATCACACGCGCAGGCCTGTGTGACGACCACCGCAGTCAAGATCCAGAACCCTGTTCCATCACCACGAGGCCCTCCCTGTGCCACGTTATCAGCACACAAAGCCCTCCCTGGACCACCCCTCAACTCTGGCTCCACATCTAAAATTTCGTCGTTTCGAGAATGTTATGTCAATGGCGTCATCCAGCATGTGACCCTTGCAGACGGGCTTTTTCCACGCGGCAGAACCCCCTTGAGAACCTAACCAAGCCGTCGCGTGTTATCAATAGTCGATTGGTAACTGTTCCTCGTCACTGCTGAGCGGGGGAACGCCGTTAGGCTCTGAGCTGACACCTCCTGCTGTTGGTAAACAGCGGACGCGCCCCACCAGCCCTTCATGGCGAACACCTACGGGGCAAGGCGGTTTCACAGATCAACCCATCAAATGCTAAGGAAAGGTGCCCCTACCGCTCTGCCTGCCTGCGCTTCATCCTGAAAAACAGCACCCTTTCTTTCCTTCCATCCTGGACAGTCTCTACCACACCACTTGTCACTACAAAGCAAGAGCAAACAACACACAGAGCTTCCTGTCCCAGCAATGGGATATGGGTCGACCTCGTGGGCAGCAACACCGCAGGTGAGAAGCTCTCTCACGACACAAGAGACATGTGGTCTGCGGGATGGAAAGCCATCCCACGGACCTTGGGAATGCTCTGGGAATACGAATTTCTGCTGGAAGCCTTGGTACACGAATTCTTAAGATAAAACTGTTAGACGAACCTTACTGATGGCTATTTTGGGCAAATCATTCTCTGAAAAACAGAAGCCAGAGCTCTCTTCATCACAGATATCCCCCACCACATGAGCACGGAAGTCAGCACACCTGGGGTTCTACGCCTCTGCCCTGTCACTGCATCCGTCCCGACAGCGAAGGTAGGGATGGTCTTGGGATTTATGCCAAACACGATGGAAACCCACCAGACTCACTTGCTTTGGCCTGCAGAGCCTACAGCACAGAAGTCTGACATGGAGACGACGCACACAGATCAAAACCTGGAGACTGGGGTGCCGGGGACTGGGGAAAGGGGGAATGGAGAGTGAGTTCTTCATGGGTAAGGGGTCTCCTTATGGGATGACAGAAATGTTGTGCAACTAGACAGTGGTGAATGCTTTGTATATTCCGCCCGCTCCAAACACACACACACACAGAGACACATACACACACAGGCACACACACACACACACAGACACACACACACAGACACAGACACAGACACAGGTTGGGATGCCAAGCTGCCTGCTCCTGGAGCCCTGTCCATTTCCTCGTGGGGAAATATATTCTATAAAACGTCCACCAACTTCCACATCATCAATGGTATCAGATGAAAGCAACAAAAAAATTCACTGGCAGCCCCAGCAGGTGTCTCCGGTGTGGTGCCAAGGACAGCCGTGGAAGAGATGGGCTGCCTCTCCAGGGTAGCGGGGTGCAAGCTGGCGCCTCCCAGGTCTGCCTCCGTCAGGAGGGAATGGAGTGCCGCGTGGAGTAACAGATGCTGGCGTCCACGCATGTGTCACAGTCATGTCAAGGCCTTGTCGGGACCTTTCCTCTTAGTCTGCTCCCTGCAGGACCATGTCCCCCGCGTGGAGCCCTCCCTGGGCACGGAGGAGATGCACCGTCTTGGGGAGTCCTCGGGACCAGTCCTCTGGTTCAGATCATCACCAGGCACCCAGAAATACCCAGCAGGAAAGACCCTCTGATCCCCTCCTAAACACTGTCCCAGGGCCACCTGACACAGTAAAATGTTCACCCTGTACACTCAGCGATTCCCTCTCAATGGAGCAGACGCCTCCCGTGAAGGGAAGCGGCACCTACGCCCTGCTGTCGACTTCAAGCCAGCTTCTCCTAACAGTTTATTAGTTTCCACCTCTGTCCTAAGATAAGAGACCACATCTAACAACAGGACTCAGTCACACGGAACATGAAGCATCACGTGGGAATCTGGGAACCTGGACTCCGTAGACCCCTGGCTGCCCCACGTGGCCTGGTGAGGACCCAACACACACACCAACGTGTGCGGTCGAGAACAGCAGCTACACATCCGTGCAGGCAAGACCAATGCAGGCCTGACGCTGCTCCCTGTAGGAAGGCTTGGCGGCAAGGATGGCGTCGGCCCGAGTCTGGGAATTCGGATTTCCCACCATGCCCTAACTGGTAAGAACAGCTTCTGTGCCTCCACCGTCTGTGCAAACACGTGGTTTATACTGAATCCCACGCTCGTCCTGGGAGTGAAGAATTCAGGTGCAGGCGGGCACAGGGTGCCTACGAACCAGAAATGCTGGGCACCAGGCTCTGCTGACTTCACACGACCTTTCACACGCATGATCACCGCTTGCTTCCGGGGGAACCCAGCATGTCCTACGCGACTCCATCAGGAGACAATCTTTGGAAGGTCTGGATCTCGCCCCACGTGCCTTTGCCCTCTGCTGACATGGCTTTGTATCCTTTTAGTGTAATATATCTGAGCTATGAATTCAGCTGCATGCCCTGGGAGTCCTCCTGGGTGAACTGCTGAAGCTGGGCGAGGTCTTAGGGACGCCCCTGACGCAGCGCCCTTGGGGCAGCAACAGAAAGGAGCCCACATCAGTGCTGGGGCTGGTTCGCAGCTTTGTAATGAAGCTTTTGAGCGAACGAGCGCCGAGGGTATCTGTATGTTGGAGACCTCAAGAGCAGTGCTTCCTCCTAGGACTCTGAATTATTATTTTTGAATGACGAAGAATAAAAAGGGAAATTTAAAAAAATACTCACCGGAATGAAACGGAAACTGCTGTTTGGCCTCTCCTGTGTGGGCATCCCAAATTATTGTTGTCTGTGCTCCGCAAAAAAAAAAAAAAAAAGTTAGTTACTCTTCTTCTTGCAAAGTTTTCTCTAGAAAAATTTATGATATAAAAAAATGCAGTGAGCCCCTCTTTTTTCTAAAACAGCACTGTCCAATCCACCGTATATAAATAGCATGCAAGTCACACAGGAAGCTTAAAATTCTCAGTCACCACACTAAAAAATTAAAAAAGAAACCAGTAAAACTAATTTTAACAAAATTTATTTCACTCCAGCATGGCGAACATATTATCGTTTCAACGTAAGATCAGTATACTCGTATCAACGAGATATCTGGCATTCTCTTTTTCACCCGTGTCTTTGGAATCCAGGGTGTCTCTCACACACTTAACGGTCCGGAGGGTCGTCCCACTCATGAAGCTGGCCACGTGCGCTGGTTACTCCACCAGACACAGCAGCGGGAACTGAGACTCGCAAAACTAGCAGGTTTGGTGGGAAATCCCCCTTATCCCCAAACATGAAAAACTATTGAAAAAACTGTAACGATAAACACCTTTTTGGCACTTTTCCCAATGAAAAGCTGCAGAAATGGGTATTTCTGAAAATTCCCCTGACCGTCACTCACTCCATGAATTGGGATCACTAGACAGAGTAGAGAATTGGGTTACACTGGGGTCTGGCACTGATTTATTGGTCTATATATAAGGAGAAAAAAAAAAAAAAAAGATCTCCTCCCCGGAAAACAAAGTAAATCACAAATGCTTACGAACGTACTAATGTTGGGAGACACTTAGGGAAGAAGCCATCTGGCAGCTCGATGAAGACCACTGGAATTAGTTCTTAAACAACTGGAATTTTCAACTGAATCGGAACCTTTACACCTCCCCGTCAATGACGTTTAATAAAGATTTTACTTTAAGAAGAACTAGTTCTATTTCGTATCAACAGCGGTAATTTTCAGAGGAAGTACTCAGAGCAATGAGTATCTCTGAAACGCTCTGTCAGCTCTAGACCAATTAACAGTTTGTTTTTTTGGGGGAGCCGCGCCGCAGAGCTTATATAGGATCTTAGTTCCCCAATCGGGAACTGAACCCGGGCCCTTGGCAGCGAAAGTGCGGAGTCCTAACCACTGGACTGCCAGGGAATTCCCAACAATTTTTTGTTTGATGGAGTATAACTTTTTTTCTTAATGGAGCCACTCACAAATCTGGCAAGGCAGAGAACATATAAGCCCTTCCACAATTCTGACACAATTTCACCTACTACCATCAATAATTATAACAACTTGTTGATGTTTTAACGTTAAATATACACTGGGCAAAAGAAAGTATTCCTTACACAAAAGCTTTCAAGAAACTGAAGTACATTTTAGCCACTTTGGGTTAAGCTCGCACTGAAGGTCAAAGTCCACATCCCTAAATTACATTTCCTCCCCGAGAATATATCACTTTACAGAAAGTAACTATTATGCCTGCCATGGTTGACTAATCATGGTAGATAGTGTCTGACTCAGAGGCTACTAGAATTCCAAATGTGCATTTCCACTAACCATCCAGTTCATTGCCTGGTAGAAACAGAAGATAATCAGGTAGAAAATCCAAAATGATTATAAAAAACGGCCTCAGGGGCAGGGAGGACCTGAAGATGCAAAGAATTCTCTGGGAGAGTGTGAAAGCTACAGGGCAGTTGTTACTGGCGTCCAGGGCCTGAGCTTCCAATCCGACTTTATACCAATGTGTCCCGAGGCAAATTAGTGAAGTTCTCTGGGGCTCCATTTCCCCCTCTGTGAAAAGGGCCACAACATCCCAGTGAGCCTCGCCCCTCGCCTGGGTGTCTACCTTACACCTGCCCTCAGGGAAGCCTGCGGTCTACAGCGCAAAGCAACACGTCGTCAGATTGGGAAAACGGAAGCCTGGGGAGAGAAAACCGTTTGTGTTCCTAAGATCACTCTGGGCGGGTGGGGTAAGTTTATGCAGAGGACACCCCACGCCAGTGGGCTTCTTCAAGCAGTGGACAAACGCAATTTGGGGATTTTCTTCTTTCTATCACTGAACTATGAACCTCAAGGTAAAAGGTGTGACGGGCCGGGGGAGAGCTTTGATAAAGGTCTGTAGAGCAGTCTACGGTACGTTAAGACACGATGTGTTAGAAATGAACACTAAGACCAAAACCACAGAAACAAACAAAACAGAGCCTTCTGATTTCTTAACGGGAGGCAGAATTCTCAGAATTCATAGAAAGCATGATGTTATCTGAGATTAAACATACACAAGCATCTACAGATCACAGCAATGTATCTTAAGCAAACACTCACTTTGTCTACTCCAGCACTCAAAATGTAATTCCCCTTCTTGTTCCATTTCAAGGCAAAGATGGGGCCTTTATGTTGGCCTAAGGTGCTGGCCAGGTTACCTGGTACGTAAAACACAAACACAGCAAGCGGGGTGACTTCCGAGCCTCAGTCTGTTCACCGGATGATGACAAGCCAAGCACCTCCTCTCCGACCCCAACACAAGGGCGTCAGGACTTACCGTCTTCCGTCCATATTCTTGCAAAACCATCATAGGAACCTGTAGCCAACAGTGTGCCATCACTCTGCAGGCCAGAGAGAAACACAGACCAACAGAAGCAGCTTAGTAGGGGCAGCAGTGGAAAAGAGCCCCTCACATTACCCCTGGGCTGCAGCACCTGAGGTCAACAACAGGTTCCCAGTCACGAGACTCACCAGTCACGCTGGCCTACTTTAGCTCGCACTGCCCTTCAGTTAAAACGTGAGACCCAACAGGCTCCCCGCATACAACCATCAAGGAGGCGAGGGGGCAAGGAAAACGCATTGCAACCCCTCACCACTGACGACGTCCATAACAGTACGGTACGAAAAGTTATCGTGAGACTCCTGGAGACTTAGGTGAGCTCTTAAGGATGTGTGCAAATAGGGAAGAGTGGTGACATGACAGAATATGCATAAACATGATAAAGGGCAAGAAAATCAAAAGAGGTTCCAATCAGGGAAAAAAAAAAAAAAGTCAGAGAGCTCTGTGTCTCTCACGTATTAAATGCACGTAACACAGGTGCTGAAGCGTCAGGGTGGAAAGTCACCTTTCCTTCGTGACAACTCACAGAGCGCCAGCAGAACGGGTTCCCCGACAAAACCACCAGACTCCATCCTGCCAACGTGTGGCGACCGAATACCCAGCTAGAGGCCCGCCAACACGGAGGGCCTTGGGAGGAGCGCTCAGAAACGGGGGCCAGCCCCCCAGGGTGGGCTGACCAACAACGCTGCCCCCTTCCTGCGTCTGCCCGGCTCCGTCAGCATCCCGGCGGCCCTCGCTGTGGTTTACAGACGTTCGAGTGTCTGGGCGGTGGCGGAGGCTTACGTTCCAGTCCAGCGAGGTCACGTCTTTGTTACTGGGGACGTCATGCCCCCCCTCCCGTATACAGTGCCTCAGCACGAGCTGCGTGGAGCCCCCGTTGCTGTTTTCGTTGAGGTTCCATATCCTTGCGGTCGAGTCTCCAGATCTGTGCAAGGAACACACACAGCATTCAGCTTCCGGTCCCAGGGCCAGCAATGCTCATCACTACTTGCTGTCTGGCTAGGTCGGGCATCCGCGGCACGGGGTCCTCCGTCTTTTTGATATCGCTGACTCACAGTGGTTTTCTCTTCCCGACCTTTTTTTTTTGCACTTAGTAATTTGAAATGTCTGTGCATTGCTCCCCAGCCCGCTGAGAAAACGGCTGGACCGGGCACTTCTGCACAGCCTGAGGTACTCGGGGTGCCCCAAGCCCTGGTCTGCACTCACTGGGAAGATGCCACCAACAAGGTACGGAGGGGGAGCGCATGTCCTGTGAGGGAGAACTCGGACACCCAGACCCTGGGCACCCCCAGCTGGACACCCTTACCCGGAAGCCAGGAGGTCACTGACAGGGTTCCAGGCACAGATGAACACCTCAGACTCATGGCCCCGAAGTACTGTGGCTTTGTTGGGTGGAATCTCCACGTCTCCGTCTATTTCCATTGGTTTCGAATGATTATCTGTCACAGGAAACAGGGAAAGACACAGGTCTGAGGGATACCAAGGAAACATCCTCAGGGCACGTGGGTTTTACAAACAACCTCCTTGGCCGTCACCCATGGTGATTACAACCAAATCATGGGTTCTGTGTAATTTAGTAGATACGTGACATTTCTTTACAGTCTCCAAATTTGACAGAGGAATAAAAACTGGTTATTTATTCTCTGTAACTAGGGCGAGGCTAATTTCTAACAACAGCCGGAAGACGACTGGACAGAAAAGATGACAGCCAGCTGGGCTCCTGAGCGGGCGGAAGGTTCCTTCTCTTGACGGGACAACAGGTCTTACCCGGAAGCACCCTTGTGAGGTGCTTATCTATGAAGCTCCCTACCTGTGAAGGTACCACGGGGGCATGCCATCAATCTGCCGGAAGCTTGCTACCCTCAACCCCTCAGAGTCTTGGGACTCAAGTGCTATTTTCTGACCGGAGTCGTCTGTGTACCATGCTTTTCAAGCCAAGCAGACCACCAGGTTTCTGAACCCAAGCTGTCCTCCCTCCAGATGACCCATAGGGTCCAGGCTCTGGAAGGGCGACAGGCCATGCTAAGTGCCACCCAGAAGAGATTCACCCTGGGTGGTGGCCGTTTTCCCCCTATGTGGCACGAGAAAAAAGATTCTTGAAGATCAGAATGAACGATCACTTCAGAGACCACATTCAGGCCACAGCCTGCCTTGTAGCAAGATGGGAGCAAAGAGCAGGTGGGACTAGTTTCCGGAACAAGGTGAGAGTCGGAAACCACCGGACGGTGTACGTGGGATGGGGTGCCGGCCAGTCCTCGGGTGAAAAGTAGCGCTTAGGGACTCCTGAAACAAAGGCCTGCCAGCCACCAGCGTTCCTTAAGGCAGGCGATGGTCTCCACGTGGCCACGCTCCCTTAGAGGTTAAGACTTAAAATACACGGTGCAATTTGTAAGTTTGCAAAATTTCTGTCTCGGCAGATACAGAGGTTTCTCAGAGCTCACCAGTTATGATCGCTGCCTGGGGCGGAAGCCTAAGAAGACAAGGACACGTACCTCCTTCCTGTTTTCTTTATTTTTGGCACCTTGAGGGATGTATCCCACGGGAGTGGGCAGCCCATAAATGACCTGTGGGTACAAGCCACCTATTTTTTCTTCTTCTTTCCCCATCCCGTCATCTTGGACCTCGTTAACAGTGATCATGGGGCCCGCCGGCGGGAGGTCTTTTCATCGGATGCTAGACAGATGGGCTTTAAGCCACCCTGCTGTAACATAACCCGCGCTGCAGCCTGCCCCGGCTTCCCGTGCAGTGCTGGAGCTGCATCTCGACTCTAGCGGGAGAGGGCCTGTGCCGGGGCGGGGGGATGAGCTGCCCCCGCAGGGGCGGCATGGCTGCTCGGAGGGAAATGATTTTCAAAGGAGGAAGAACACACACGCATGCACACACTCACACGCACGTGTGCAACGCGCACACACACCCTGAGCTTAGACCCTGAAGCCGTCTCCGAGTTGATAAGCCGCGTGTCAAAGCGCCGGCAGGCTCCCTGGGTCAAGATTCATGCTCTCCGACTTGTCTGCCACACGCTTCAGGGCCATTACCTAACAGGGACCCTGCTGCAACCACCAAATAAGACGGCACTTGCTGTCTGTGCCGGCCGCCCTGTCAGTGACCGCGAGCTCCGAGTGTCAGGTGAGAGTTTGTCCGCGAGGCCGGAGGACGGCGCGGGGGCCTCCTCTTTGTGCCCGACAGTCATCACGAGGTGGAACAGATGAGTTCTCAGAGTAGCGCAACCTCCTGGAGCTGAGGACGTGCAAGTAAAGAACGCTGTGTCCAAGGATCTCAGTGAGAAACCAGAGCACGAAGCCCTCCTGCCACAGAGCAAGCAAGCCCTAGACGCTGCCGCGTATGCACCGCCCAGCAGGCAGGCCTGGAAGGGGTCTGCAGGACTTGCCCAGACTCAGAGACGAGGGAGAAGCTGCCGGAGCGCGAAGCTCTGGAGCCCCGCACTCACTTATCGCATGCGCTCCGTTCTCTTCCCCGTTCACCGTGGCCTCGCCGTTCTTTGGTGGGTTCTGCTGGGAAACGGTCGCTG
>NW_020174373.1:5675271-5736474 GCF_003031525.2 Neophocaena asiaeorientalis asiaeorientalis | reverse complement strand
GTGGCCGCCACGCTGGCCTGCTGCTGCGCCAGCTTCTCCCGGAAGGCCTGCTGCCGCGTCTGCACCACGTCGGGCATCACCGCGTCAATCAGGGACAGCGACTCTATCGGGCGGCCGTCGAACACCGTGCCGTCCTGCGGACAGAGCCCAGGCACAGATGTCAGCTCCCAGCGAGACGGGTGCGCGTCGGGGACAGACACGCAGGATCCCGGGAGCCGAGGGGCCGCCGAGCAGGCGGGGCCGGACCGGGCGTCCTGAGCCAGGGCAAGGGATCCCGGAGCGCGCAGGCGGGCAGGGGCCGGCAAGAGTGAGCGTCCATAGAGGGCCCGGTGTGCCTGCTGCTGCCAGAGGGCACCCAGCACTCGGTAAATACCAACCTGAATCCGGATACTTCCTGTCATGACAACAGGGCTACCCCTGACGCACTGGTCCTCAACAGGGGGGTGATTTTACCGCCTCGGGGGACATGTGGTCAAGTCTGGAGGCATTTCTGGTTGTCACGACTGTGGCGGTGCTCCTGGCGTCTAGTGGGTGGAGACCAGGGACGCTACTCCACACCCCCCATGGCCCAGGACGGCCCCGTAGCAGGGAATGATCTGGCCCCCAAGTGTCAAGAGTGCCGAGGGTGGGAAACCCCGCCCAGGCGCTCTGACAAGTGTGGAGCCGCTCCCCTTTGATAGGACAGACGTCTCTTCGGAGACTGCAGGCCCAAATCAGACATTCCTGCACCGCTCACGATCTGCTTCCTGATGTTAATCTGTCCGTCTGATGTACTAAAACACACACATCTGCTACCATCTGAAATGACTTCCCGGGATCAGGGCACAGACTAACACAGCCATGATATTCTAACAACAGCACTGTTTAGTGACGAGTCCTATTTTCCCAACTTCCTGGGAGTCTCTGGCTTCCATAGATAATGAAAACATTTCCATACACACTTAGCAACACAGGAGGGAGTTCTTTCCTTAGAAAGCGCTCCAAATATCACTCACACGAAACTCAGAGCCTCTCAGTGTGTCTACGGGATGTGCAAACACGTTTTAGCCTGTTTTCTCATAAATCAGGAAGAACCGAAGGACCTAAGTTTCAGCAACACAGTGTGTGAACGGAACATCACCCCAGCTGACTACAGGTTACTATGCAATACTTGAAAATAAGGGAAACAATATAAAATAATAGAGAACATGGGAAAAAGTAGCCAGTCACCTCATCATCTGCCCGGGTTCCAGCCATGGAGGGGCCAGTGCTGACCAACTGGTCAGCCGGCTTCTACGTCACCTTCCTTCTTCGTATGTTCAAGCCCCAAATGGATGATGATTTTGCAAAAGGCTGTAACTGCCCAAGGTGACAAAAAACCTTCTAGTTTAAGCTCTAAAAGCACACTGTTTCACTTTTAACTACCCGAAACCTAAGTGACAAATGAGATGACCTTTCGTTCTCCTCTGGACACACCGGACTTTGAATTGCCAAGAGAGAGAAGGTATGGGGGCTTCTCTGCGGATGAAAGACGTGAAAACTGGGGCAGGGGGCCGCAGGGGCAGGGGGAAGGGAAATCCAGTCTCACTCAGCATCACACAATCTGAGAGCCGGTGGGGCCTCTGGGGTCCTGTAACCCTATCCCCACACTTGTCTGTTTTGTGGAAAGAGAGACGCGACGGGGCCTCAAGTTGCTGGTGGAAGATCCCAGGCACCCAATGTAAGACGAGGAAAGAGGAGACTGCCCGTTGTTAGGCAAGAAAGAGCACAGGGTAGGCAGACACTCAGGTGTTTTTAAGGATGTGGGGTTTTGGAAAACAGCAGAGGAATACACGTGAGAGAACACAAGATACATTCCTTCCGTAGTTTTAAAAGCTGAAGAGAAAGTGGAGTTAAATGCTATGCATAAGACAGGCTTGTGAGGCAGACGCAAGAGGGAAGACATAGGGGAACATATGTATATGTGTAACTGATTCACTTTGTTATACAGCAGAAACTAACACACCATTGTAAAGCAATTGTACTCCAATAGAGATGTTAAGAAAAGAAAAAAGACAGGCTTGTAAGGGTGAGAGCAGTGCAGAGGGAGAGGGGATGGAGGAAACTGGAAGGGTTCAGGAAGACGGGCCCGAGGGTGGTGTGGCCTGGGAAGGGGACACTTGGTGGTAAAGAGGGGCATGTGGGCAGTGGACGGCGTCAGCTGTGCAGGATGGACCGTGACAGGAGACGGGAAGTTGGAGCCGAGCAGCGTGCCAGACCGAGGTGGGAGAAACGAGGGCAGAAAGAAGGCGAGACGGCGGGAAGTGCGGTGAAAGCAAGAGGGGCTCAGACTGAGATGCAAGGGAGGCCTCGGACATCACAGGAGGCCCCGGGCATCTTCACAGGACGATCCCAAGAGCAAAACAGAACAGAGGAGACGGGCACTGTTTTCAACCAAAAGAGCCCATTTAAAAATTGGTATGAAGTTGGCCCAAGGACTCACTGTGCCCCAATCTATAAAGAGGGAGGGGACACACACAAATTGGAGTGACTTAAATTTACAATTATGGATACAACTGCCCCCTTCCCCTGCAGCTCTTCAACGGGTAACAAAACCATCCCTTGGAATCCTCTCGAACACAACAGTCCTCATCTGTCCTCCGTGGTCTCTGGCTGTGCCCTCTGTCGGGTCCACACGAAGCACAGATTCTAGGCAAATGTTTCCCAGGATCCCTCTTCGACTGAACTGCTCAAAATATTCCAGGGGGGAGGGCGTTTTCTGTGCACGTGCAAGGCCCACACCTGTCCTGAAGTACCCCTGACCCTTGAACAACACAGGTCTGAACTGGCAAGGTCCACTATACGTGGATTTTTTTTTTTCCCCCAACACATTTACTACTACGTTTACCATCCGCGGCTGGTAGAATCCGCGGATGTGGAATCTGCGGATACAGGAGGGCCAACTGTGGGACCTGAGCACTGCGGATTCTGGTACCTGCGGCAGGTCGTGGAACCGATCCCCGGTGCATACCCAGGGATGAGCGTATAAAGCAGCTGCGGATCTGCTGCGTGTTTTCCCCATTTGGCAACGTAGTGTGACGTCAGTCCACAGCCGGAGATGTGCGCATGGATATGGAAAACGACACAACCACCTGAAGGGCCTCGGAAGATTGCTCCTTGGGTACAACAGAAGTGCCATCCCCCACTGAAGAAAGTATTTACCGCAAAGAGAGAAGGAACCCTAACCGACCGTGAGAGATGGCGGGGAACCGTGTGCTAAGGTGATGTGTCTTCCCAGCGCGCGCGCGCAGCCTGGGCCCGCCCCGGGGGTGCACGTACCTCGTTGATGCTGATCTCGGCCTCCACATACTGCAGGCCCTTCTGCAGGATGGAGATGAGGGCAGCCGGTGGCACGAGAGTCCCATTGATGTTGGACTGGCTTATGTGGCTCTCGATACCGAACGTGAACGCCGAGTGCGAAAAACCTGCAGCAAGACAGGGAGGCCAGCGTTCCGTGAAGCCTGGACCAAGGGCGGAAGGCACAGCCACTGAGACCTAGAAGGCGGCACCGCTGATGTCAACGCGCTTAATAGCGGAAGGGACGTGGCCGGAGGATGCCCGGCCTGCGATGTGGGGTGTCGTGGGCAGGATCCGGCAGCGAGAGGGAGAGACGCAGACCAAGGCAGGCCTCTGCTTGCACGGGACGGGAAACAGCTGTAAAGGTAGAGACCTTTCCGCGTTTTAAAAGCAAAACAGGCCCGTGGCGGCCCGGGTTCAAGGTTGCTGTTACAGCAGTCAGACGGCGGGGCTCTCGGCCTGGCTTTGCGGGGCTCCTCCCAGAAGTTCAGGCTCACGTCTGCCTGCACCCTCCCTGCAGTGCTCACGGCACATGAATCTCACCACCAACTGTCCAAAGAAAAAGAGGTTGGTCCGGACTCAGTGGTGTGGTCTTGGGTCCTTTTACCAAAAAACTGGGCAAGCCCCTTGGCTAAGAGGTGCTGGGTTTCCCCCTTCCTCCCCTAGCACCCCTCAGCAAGTGCCTCTGTAGGAAGCTGCTGACAACACTGGGCAAGTGAGAGGGGCTCGTAGATAAGGTGTGGATGGAGCTGCTTGGATGCAAACGTCGGGAGGAAAGTCAGGACGGTGACTGCAGGTCGCAAACAATGCCTATTTCAATAAAGGAGGGCACGGGGCAGGGCAGGGGGAGCTGCGGGGCCATGGGGGACAGGGCTGCGGGTCCGAGGCTCAGGCTGCCTTTTGCTCTGTCAGACCCTCACCTGTGTGGGTCCCGGGCAGCCCACTCCCAAGGTGTCTCCGCCACGAGCGCCCTCCCATCACCCCTGGCTCATCCTACGTGCTGGCGGGGGGCTGGCGGAGGTCTCCCCGCCTCTCGAGCCACACTCACATTCATCAACCCAGCGGGCCCCCCCGTCCTCCATCAGAGTCAACATCCTCCGTGCTTCTGCCTTTCGTTACCAAAACACAACCAGCCTTTGCAATGAACAAAATGCTCAGCAGATGGGAAGGTTCCCTCAGGCGAGAAGAGCTCTGTCTGCATCTGCGTCCCTTTCTCTCTCCAATCCCTGTTGCTCAGCCCACCTGCCGCTCGTGGCCTCATTATTAAGAATATATAAAACAGACACTTGATACTTATTTCAGGAGTAGCACCGCAGCTGCTATCAACTTGTGTACATTTCTTTATGCACTGTAACCCCCTAAATTAGACTGTACAGGAGAGCACCTCGGAGGCTCTCCCCGCAGAGTCCCTCTGCTCTTACTCTCTGAAGGACATGAACAAACGCCCTTTGCAGTCAGCCTTCCCTTCTCCCTCTAACTTGTTTTCTCTCTCACTGCCCTCCGTTCCCCTACCCACTCCTGCCAGAACAGAACCACCCACCCCTGTGTTAACCAATGACTCTATCCCCCCGAGTCTCTGCCACCCTGTGCACGGTCTTAATCTCTAAGCTTTTATCACTCATGTTCCGGCAAGGGGTAGACTAGAAAAATCTGAGGTCAATGGATGGAGCAGGACCGAGTGGGTTCTTGGCCGGACTCCCCATCGCATGGGCTCATCGCTATATACTCCGGGCCACAATGGCTTCTCTCTCATAAGAATTCTTCCTGGATGACAGCCCCGCCCACCTGGCTCCTACCATCTCTTCCATTCGTGTCTCCACCAGCTGATGGGACAGGACACTGGACTGAGAGCCATTTGTTATCCTCCTGGTATCTTCACAAGGTCTAGTACAGGACTACGCCCGCCGCGGTAGTAATAAAGTAACACCTGCCAGCCCTTACACAGTATACACTCTCTCAGTCAGGCATTGCTCCAAGGATTTCCTCCTAATTCCGTAACCCTCTGCAGTCATTCCCTCGTTCCCTTTTCTCCCTTTTAAGGATCGGGTCCTGAGATCTCCCGAGGGTAACTGACAGACCCCAGTCACTAGCTCCAAACTCAGGCAGTAGGACACCAATTGCAGCCCACCACACAACTCCACCTAGAAACTTCTACAGAGTGTTCCACCAGAGCACAGCTTTGACTGTGACCAGGGCTCCCGACAAATACATCTCAGTGACTGATGGAGCAGCTGTGGGAGAAAAGTCAAGCTTTTGGTGCATGTCTTAGTCCGTTACAGCTGCTATAACTAAACACCACACACTGGGTGGTGTCAGCATCAGACATTTATTTCTCACAGTTCCGGAGGCTGAAGTCCAAGATCAAGGTACTGGCAAATTCAGTGTCTGGTGAGAGCCCACTTCCTGGTCCACAGATGACTGTCTTTTCCCTGTAACCTCACAAGGTGGAAGGAGCAAGAGAGCTCCATGCGGCCTCTTAGAAGGGCACCAATCCCATTCACGAGGGCCCCATCCCCATGACCTAATCACCTCCTAAAGTCTCTGCCTCCAAATATCACACTGGGGATTATGCTTCAGCATATGTATTTGTGTGTGTGTGTGTGTGTGTGAGTGTGTGTGTGTGTGTGTTCGGAAGGGAAATACAAAATTCAGTCTGCAGAAGTATTATTTCATTCATCTGTTCACCCACTCATTTATTCCCTCAAGTAACACAGGGCCATAAAAATGCTACTTTTGAATTTTATTTTATTGATTTTTTAATACAGCAGGTTCTTATTAGTTATCCATTTTATACATATTAGTGTATCCATGTCAGTCCCAATCTCCTAATTAATCACACCACCACCCCTGCCACTTTCCCCCCTTGAGGTCCATACATTTGTTCCCTACATCTATGTTTCTATTTCTGCCCTGCAAACCGGTTCATCTGTACCATTTTTCTAGGTTCCACATATATGTGTTAATAATACAGGATATTTGTTGGCAATGCTACTTAAGTCACATGAAACACAGCAGATTCTGACTACCTTACCACCTTTAATCAAACCTGGGCACTTTGTGTCCATTATCTCAATCTTCAGAGCAGCTGTTCAGAGTTGGTGTTGCTGTTTTACACATGAGAAGGACACATGCTGGAGAAATAAGATAACCTGTCCAAGGTCCATACATGTGATGAGAGGCTGAACTAGAATTTCAACTCTAGACTACGTGACTCCAAGGTTCACCTTTTTAACCTTACTTACTCTGAGACCCACAGGCACAGGAACCAAAATTCTTAAATTCTCCAGGTGGATGCCAAGTCCATTCCCAGCTGGACCACCAGCGGCTCTGGATCAGGAGCAGCCACAGATACAGTGCAGGCACCTTGAAAAGAACTGGGTGCAAACCCACTTCTAAGCCAAGACTTGAATACGTCCTTGATTGCTCTCTTTATCTGGGTTGGGTATATAGTTTGGTTGCATAACTTTCTTATCTCTCCCCGTGATACTGCTCTTCAAAGTAGATTCCATTTCTAGAACATGCTGATGACGATACTCAGTGAAGGATGGCTGAAAGAAGGGGATGGAGCACTGAAGACGAATGGGGGTGTGTGTGTGAGTCTGAGCCTTCTGCAAAGAGGAGGGCTGAAAGCCATCTGCTAGAAGGAATGTCCCCCCACTAAAGCAAAATGATGACTAAGGAGGATAAAGCTCTATAAGGGAACCATGACCTTGAACACTTGGGTCCGCTATTGGAGATGACAGTAAATCATGACTGGAAGCTAGGTTATCTTCAAACCCTTGCTGTAATGTTCCATGCCACTGCTGAAAAGAGTCCTCCTATTTGTTTAAATTTACATTAGCTGCATTTCTTTGGACAGATCTATGTGTGGCCTCCAAATCAATGGTTGCTTTCAGTCCATTTGTTTTTGAGACTTTCTTCTTCATTTCTGGCCAACCAGATTTCATCAAGGCGAGTGGGAGGGCCAGGCAGACAGTGTCAGGAGTCCTGGGTTCTGTCCTTGCTCAGCCACACAGGACCTGAGGGTCTGGGCCAGGCCACTTCACTGGGCTGGGCCTCCGTTTCCTTCACTACCACGTGGGGCTAAGGAGTACCTCAAGGAGCTGAAGGGAGAATCAGAGGCGAGAGCAGCAGGAACACAGAGACTTCTTCTAGTTTAAATTTATTTTTAATTGAAGTCTAGCTGATTTACAATGCTGTGTTAATTTCTGCTGTACAGCAAAGTGGTTCCATTATACATACACACATTCTTTTTCATATTCTCTCCCATTATGGTTTATCACAAGATTTAAAAAAAAATTTTATTGAAGGATAGCTGACTTACAATGTTGTGTGAGTTTCTTCTGTACAGCAAAGTGACTCAGTTATACATGTATATATTCTTTTCCATTATGATCTGTCACAGAACATTAAATATAGTTCCCTGTACTATACCTTGTTGTTTATCCATTCTACATATAATAGTTTGCATCTCCTAATCCCAAATTCCCACTCAATCCCTTCCCCACCCTCCACCTTGGCAACCACAAATCTGTTCTCTATGTCTGTGAGTCTGTTTCTGTTTTGTAGATAGGTTCATTTGTGTCATATTTTAGATTCCACATAGAAGTGATATCATATGGTATTTGTCTTTCCCTGTCTGACTCACTTCACTTAGTATAATCATCTCTAGGTCCATCCACGTTGCTGCAAATGGCATTACTTCATTCTTTTTTATGGCTGGGTAGTAAGTAATCCATCATATATATGTACCACATCTTCTTTACCCCATTCATCTGTCGATGGACATTTACATGGTTTCCACAGATGCTTTTTTTTTTTTGCGGTACGCGGGCCTCTCACTGCTGTGGCCTCTCCCGTTGCGGAGCACAGGATCCGGACGCGCAGGCTCAGCGGCCATGGCTCACGGGCCCAGCGGCTCCGTGGCACGTGGGATCCTCCCGGACCGGGGCACAAACCCGTGTCCCCTGCATCGGCAGGCGGACTCTCAACCACTGCGCCACCAGGGAAGCCCCCGCAGATGCTTGTTAATCTAGATAGAAGACCATGAACTAGTGGAAACATCCCTTTTCCACGTTGCCTTGTCCATGCAATGAGGACAACTGATGTCGCTAGGGTACTTCCCGGTTCTGGAATTCATTCACCGTGCAACAGGGGGACGTTCTCAGCCTCTGTCGGGGAGGCCTGCTTGAGCAGTTCCTCTTAGGTCACGGTTGCTGCCCTGTGCCAAGGTGCCGTGTAATGCGCCACCTTGGAAGACTGGCATCTCCAGGAAGGATGCCCCTGTGTTGGGGGTGGCCAGCCTCCATATGCCACCAGCAGCGCCCCACCCCTCCCAACGAGACTCCAGGGCTAATGAGCATATTCGATTTCAGTCTGCCAGTGCTATGACTTGTGTGCCTTACGCCTCCTCAGCTGTCCCCCGGCTTTCAATGCATCCCTTCTTCTCCCCAACAAGACACTGGGAGGAACAGAGAACCGGATGTCAGTGACAGAGATGGAAATGCTCAGAACTGGCTCAATGGCAGGTGTGGAAGCTGGTAAACAGGGGCAGAATACAGAGTTTGGTGGCACCTTGATGAAAGATTCCTGGGACGGCTCAGTGTGAGCGTCCTTGGTGCCCACTGCTCGGGCAGCCTGGAGCCGCCGCTGAAGCCCGCAGACTTGCCTCCTGCTAAGCAAGAGGCTTCCCCGATGAATCTCTCCTCAGGAAGGTTTCTCAGCTGTGGCATGACTGACATTTGGGCCAAACCATTCTTTGTTGGGCCGGGGAGTTGGAAGGGGCGCTGTCCTGATGTTTAGCAGCATCCCTGGTCTCTACACGGTAGATTTTTTTTTTTTTTGGCTGCACCGTGCTGCTTGCAGGATCTTAGTTCCCCAACCAGGGGACGGAACCTGCGGCCACGGAGGTGAAAGTGCCGATTCCTGACCACTGGACCGCCAGGGAAGTCCCTCTACACGCTAGATGCTAGTAGCAAGCCTCCGCCCGGACATGACAACCAGAAAGGTCTACAGATATTGCCTAACTCACCCTAACCATGGCAGACAACCAATGACCCAGAGGAAGCACACCCCCCAAAAGGACACAATCCACAGGTCTAGTCTACTCACACTTCTGCTGCATTTATAAACACCGTGGGTGGACTGCTGCCATCGAAAAGCGCGTGACGGAATTCAGATAACACACGGTAACGGGGGATAGCCAGACGAAGTGAAGATACTTCCGAGGAGAAAAAAGGGTATCATCATGATAAACTGGGAAAGGTTTAACACAAGCACTACGTTTTTTATAAAGCACAGTAAGACCTTCAAGAGTAACTAATCTGAAAAGATGCCTGCACCCCGATGTTCACTGCAGTACTATTCACAACAGCCAAGGCATGGAAGCAACCTAGGTGTCCATCAGTAGAGGAATGGATAAAGAAGACGCGGTGTGCACACAATGGAATAGTACTCAGCCACAAAAAAGAACGAAAGCATGCCATTTGTAGCAACATGGATGGCCCTAGACATGATCACACTAAGGTAAGTAAATCAGACAGAGACAAATACCATACGATACCACTTGTATGTGGAATCTAAAAAAATAGTGCAAAGGAACTTATTTACAAAACAGAAAGAGACTCACAGACATAGAAAACAAAGTTATGGCTACCAAAGGGGAAGATGGGAAGGGCTAAATTAGGAGGATGGGACTAACAGATACACACTAGTATACATCAAACAGATAACCAACAAGGACCTGCTGTAGAGCACAGGGAACTACAGTCAATATCTTGTAATAAATTATAGTGGAATCGAATTTTTTTAAAGAGTATATATACATATCTATGTAGATATATATACATCTCTCTACACATGTCAAATCACTTTGCTGTACACCTGAAACGAACACAATATTGTAAATCAACTATACTTCAATAAAAACAGTAAATTAAAAAAAAAAAAAAGATCTTGGAGAGTAAAATCCTTCCCATTTAGGGTGAAAGGTGCTACCGCCTCATGAGAGAGGAAAGCAGCAGGTGAGTGAACTAGGCAATAAAAACAGATTTAAAACAAAGTACGTGCTTTGTTTAATGCAAAACCACTACACCATACCTCTTTTCAGAAATGGCTTCCCAAACCATTCGAGTTGTGCACTGAACCGTCCTGCCCCATTAATGTTGGCCTCATTCATCAGCAAAACCTGCTAAAGGATCACTCACGGCCCTTAGAAACACTGCTCATCCGGCAGAGAAAAGCAGACATGGAATACTTAGGCAGCCGTGCCGTCGGTTCTGCATCTTCAGCTGGAACAAATACCAAGGGCACCGATTTGAGGCACTACAACGCAGAATCTTTATAAAGTACTTAATGGACTTTATACCTGGAATACTGACAGCTATCCGAGGCCAATAGGCACGATATGAAAATGATTTAGATCAGGGATAGGCAAGCTGAGGCCCACGCTGCCTGTGCCTAGAAATAAAGTTTGACTGGAACACAGCCACGCGCATGAGTTGATATATTGCCTACGGCTCCTTTCACACTATGATGGCAGAGCTGAGTAGCTGCAACAGAGCTAGTGCGGCCAACAAAGCCAAAGATCTACCATCTACTCCTTTACAGGAAAAGCGCACCGACTTGATTACTATATGTACATATAGATAGATAGACACACACACACACGGAGATATATGTATGTGTACATACAGATAGATAGATAGACACACACACACACGGAGATATATGTATGTGTACATACAGATAGATAGATAGACACACACACACACGGAGATATATGTACGTATACATATAGATAAACACACACACACACGGAGATATATGTATGTGTACATACAGATAGACACACACACGGAGATATATGTACGTATACATATAGATAGATACACACACACGGAGATATATGTACGTATACATATAGATAGATAGACACACACACACACACAGAGATATATGTACGTATACATACAGATAGACACACACACACGGAGATATACGTACGTATACATATAGATAGATATACACACATGGAGATATATGTATGTATACATATAGATATACACACACGTAGATATATGTATGTATACATATAAATATACACAGACACACACAGACGTAGATATATGTATACATATATACACACACACGTAGATATATATATGTATACATATAGATATACACACACACGTAGATATATGTATGTATACATATATGTGTACACACGCACGGACCACACAAAAGCAGATGTCATGGCCTCCCATATGTGCTCTTTCATTTCTTTCTGCTGCGGACTGAATGTTTGTCTCCCCCAAATTCATATGTTGACACCCACCCTCCTAAGGTGATGGTATTAGGTGGCGGGGCCTTGGGAGGCAGTGAGGTCATGAGGGCAGAGTCCTCATGAATGGGATTAGTCCTAATATCAACACGAGCAAAAACTCCCACAGTTATCTTTGTAGGAGTAAATATAACTTCCTTCCCAGAGCACTTTGCTGGGCTGTCAGCGGGTCCCACCGGATCTGCCGGCACCCAGGACTTCTCAGCCTCCAGAACGGCGAGAAACAAGTGTGTGTGTTTATAAGCCACTCAGTCTGCAGTGCTTTGTTACAGCAGCCCAAGGGCACTAAGACCTCCTTCTGCTGTCTGATTTAACAGTGGTAACAACGGCAGCAGCCTAGCCGCTGACATTTACTCCGTGCTTCCTCTGTGCCAGGCAGCAGCGTTCAGGCTTTCCAGGTGCTGTTTGATGGGACACAGAACTACCACAGTAACCTGGCTGATGCACCACAAGGAACCTAGGACTTACTCTCCTTCTCAAAAGCAGTGAGGAGCCTGCAGGCCTGGGAATAGCCCTCGAGGCCTCTCATTCCCTGTGGTTTTTTGTTTTTTTTTTTTAAATTTTATTTATTTATTTATTTTTGGCTGTGTTGGGTCTTCGTTTCTGTGCGAGGGCTTTCTCTAGTTGTGGTGAGCGGGGGCCACTCTTCATCGCCGTGCGCGGGCCTCTCACTGTCGCGGCCTCTCTTGTCGCGGAGCACAGGCTCCAGATGCGCAGGCTCAGTAGTTGTGGCTCACGGGTCTAGTTGCTCTGCGGCATGTGGAATCCTCCCAGACCAGGGCTCGAACCCGTGTCCACTGCACTGGCAGGCAGATTCTCAACCACTGTGCCACCAGGGAAGCCCTCATTCCCTGTTTTAAGCTTGGCCTTATCTCACTGCTTCTCCAGGCTGGTTTTGCTAGAAGCGCGTACCTGCCTTCCTGCAGGATGGCTCTGCTTGTACTCTGTTCTCTTGGTCCAGAACAGTGCGTGCTTTTCAAGCGAGGGCGGTTCCATCTGCCAGAGGAAGATGCTGGGCGGTATCTGGGAACATCTCTGCTCATCACCAGGGGCTGTGTAATGTGTGTGCTGTCGGCTAGTAGGTAGAGACCAGGGAGGCTGCTAAACACCTACAATGCACAGCACAGCTCTCCAAGCCAAAGAATGATCCAGTCTCGATGCCAGTGGTGTCAGGCTGAGCGACCCTGCTGCTCCATTCCCTCTCCCTTACTGCTGAGACCTCTCAGTCCCCAGGCCTGTGGCCGCGCATCCTTGCTCTTTGTCCTCTCGCTAGGAGACGGCCGCTCTCTCCTCCCAGCTCCCGCGGCAGCCTCCCCATTCTTCCATCTTGCCGTGGCACAGTGGGCAGCATCCTCTTTATCCCCATTCGTCTCCTAGCTCCTGAGAAGGCTGATGCTCCTTGAAGGCAGGAAGCCCGTCTGGATTCACCTGATAACACAGAGCACCTTCCTCAGTACGGCAGCTGGGGCTGAAGATGGATTGGTAGAATGGCTGAGAGACACTGGTGAAGCTGATGCAGATGAAGGGGGGTGAGAAACTGAATAAAACTGAGTCCTCATTGTTTTCAGAATGAAAGACTTTAGGGAGAAGTACAAGAATGAAGGATTTAGGTGCAACGGCGTAAGAGAGGGAAAACAGCTTTAATTTTTTTAACATCTTTATTGGAGTATAATTGCTTTACAATGGTGTGTTAGTCTCTGCTGTACAACAAAGTGAATCAGCTATATGCATACCTATATCCCCATATCCCCTCCCTCTTGCGTCTCCCTTCCACCCTCCCTATCCCACCCCTCTAGGTGGTCACGAAGCACGGAGCTGATCTCCCTGTGCTATGCGGCTGCTTCCCACTAGCTGTCTGTTTTACGTTTGGTAGTGTATGTATGTCCATGCCACTCTCTCACTTTGTCACAGCTTACCCTTCCCCCTCCCCGTGTCCTCAAGTCCATTCTCTACGTCTGCGTCTTTATTCCTGTCCTGCCCCTGGGGTCTTCAGAACCATTTTTTTTTTCTAGATTCCATATATACGTGTTAGCATACGGTATTTGTTTTCCTGTTTCTGACTTACTTCACTCCGTATGACAGTCTCTAGGCCCATCCACCTCACTACAAATAACTCAGTTTCGGGAAAACAGCTTTTAGATGAAGATGTCATACAAGCAACAGTCTCAAAACACCAAAGAGGGCTCTTGGCCATATGTCTATTCCAGAATTAAAAACCCATCACGTTATTTGAGAATAATAATAGTTAATCATAAAGGTAATGATATTAAGTGCTTATTACGTGTATCAGCCCTTTTCATGAATTAGGTTAGCGAGTTGACAACAACCTATGAGTTAGTCTTAATAAATCCCTATTACAGATGGGGAAATTGAGTCACAGAGCAGTTAAAAGTGATTTCCCCGAGGGCACACAGCTAGCAAGTGGCCATCTGATCTCTGAGTCCATTCTCTTAACCCACACACCAGACACTACTGGAAGTTGTTTAGAAACCTCTGAATGATTCAAAATGGTATCCTTTTTAAAAAGAGGAAGAAAATCATCTTATCAGTTAATACCATTTATATTTCAAATTTCAACGAAATAAGTTGCAAACAAGGCCTACGTTGCAGAAACTAGACGGAATGCTTTCCAGGTTAAAGAGGCAAACAAAGACGAAGTGTATGAAGAAAACTATATTAGGAACAAGAGACAGCAAAGTCAGATGCAGTGGTGTAGGAGTTTGCTACTGTTTCTTTACGTGGGCCTCTCACTGTTGTGGCCTCTCCCATTGCGGAGCACAGGCTCCAGACGCGCAGGCTCAGCGGCCATGGCTCACGGGCCCAGCCGCTCCGTGGCACGTGGGATCTTCCCGGACCGGGGCACGAACCCGTGTCCCCTGCATCGGCAGACGGACTCTCAACCACTGCGCCAGGGAAGCCCTGGTACTGTTCCTTTTTGTTCACAGAGAGAACACACTTCACCCATGTGCTCCGAGGCCTGGGGCTGCCCTCACTTGCTTCCCCGGCTTCCTTTTCTGACCAACAAACAGGTGGACTTAGGCGATCTCCAAGGTCCCTTTCAATTCTAAAATTCTAGGCAGAGGAAAAAATGACCTTATTGTCCCAATCAAACCCACGGGATTTTAATTTATGGAGGTGAGTGAGTGATGACACGGAGAGATGAAGGCCATGGAAAGAAGAAGCCATTACTTACAACTCCAGTGGGAAGCGGCCACGCCAGGCCACCAGGGCCACAAGAAACCTTATCACATGCAGAGACCAGACGCCAAGAAACAGAGAGAGGAACCGGGACCACGGCTTTATGAACATAACGGAGGGGGAGGAGCTTGGTGGGGGTGCCCCCTACTGGACAGGAAGTGAAAGCACACATGTGAGAGTCTGTGCATGGGAAGACTGTAATACGATTTCCACGTGCCGGCAAAAGCCACCTCGAGAGAGAGAGGTCAGTGGCTCTGGCCGTCGCTCCAGCCCTAAGATTAACGACCACCAAGCAGCCACTGGTCAACACACTCATCCAGTCCAACTGGCCACCGGGATTTGACGATGGGGTCGTTCTGAAAACGAAACTGTGGACTGCTAAGGAACACGTAGCACTTCCTTACTTCTGTAACATCCCTGGGCACGGCGCAGTCAGCTCAGCTTCTCCTCTGTCAGTACTTCACGGATCACAAAGCTTTCTCTAACAGCACTGCAGCTGCCTGCAAAGCGGCCCGCCTTCCTCTTGGGGGGCGAGGAGGGTGGGGGGACCGGGTGACTCAGGTGTGCGGGTGGGGACAGTACCGAAAAAAATAAAGACGGGAGAGAGGCTGAGGGTGGTCCAGAGCGAGCTGGACCAAATAAATCAAACAGAGGAACACAGACACACACACACACACACACACACAGACACGCACACATGCACACACACAGAGTGAGAAGATGTAAACAGAAAAGGCGGGAGAAAAAGAAATCATACCCTCATCTCTGGGGGCCGATGTATTACCAGTTCACTTCTTCTTTTTGGAAGTGATGGATTCATCTCCCCAGAGGATTACGTTTTCTGCCCGGGAAGCAATTTATAACCGTAAACTCTAGTTTTACCCATGGTAAAAAGCACAAACATATGCTGAGAGTTCTTTTTGATTTTTCAGTCTACATCACTATACGTGTTCATAACAACTCTACACTTCCATGTGTTTATCTTAAAAAAAAAAAAAAAAAATCCCCGAGACTCAGCTCTCCCATACTGTCCCAATTCTCCAGTATCTTGCTGGAGAAAAAACTGAGTGCAGGGAGGTGGCTTTATGAGCTGCAGACCTGTTCTCACTGACCTGCCGTAACATGGAATTCAGCGTAAAATGGAACTGCTTGGATGGCGCCCAAAAGAAATACCAGGAGGACCTTGTTAAAAATAGGGTTTCACTTCTAACATCTGGCCTGGCCCCCAAGGGTGGTGGCAGAGATCAGCTTGGGCTGCTGGCTGTTGCAGACCTCGCACCCCTGCCAAGACTTGTAACATCCGCTAAACCTGGGAGGCCTCCAGGAGGAGAGAGCACGAGTCAGGTTGTAAGCCAAGGGTGCTACTTCCTCCTGGGGCCACAGCTGGCCGGGGGGGGCGGCAGCTCCGCGAGGGGCGCTGGGGAGGCGGCCGCCTGCCCCCACAAGCTCACCCAGACCTCAGCTCCCGCTTCCGGCCGCCACTCGGAGAAGCCTCGCTCGGAGCCCGCTCCTTCTGGCACGGTCGCCGCAACAGCTTTGAACCCTCGTGAATTCTGCTATTCGTTGACTGGGAAAGTCGAGCACGACTGCCAAACTGGAGATTTACAACGGACGGCACGGTTAAAAACTACAATTAACATAGGACTTGGGGGGAAAACAGAGAAACCAAGTTGGAGGAGAGAGGGAATAAGTCAAGCATTATATGCTCGACACAAGTGCTGTTCTCACACTGGGGATCTCCTCCAGTCCGCTTGCCCTATGCAAAGTAATTTTTACGTGTAACTCTTGTGGTCCTAGAATTCCGCACCCGTGTTCTTTGTAACCTAACACAATATGAGCATTTCCCCCGGCTGCTAATTGATCTCAACGGTCACCATTTTGGTTGAGTCTCTGTTTTCACTGCGAGTCATCCCTGACTTACACACACGGCCTCCAGATCTACTTTCAAAGACTAATCAGTGGCTTCCCACTGGACAGCCTGGCCTTCCTGTGCTGCTGCCCCAGCGTCCCAGTACTTCCTTCCTTCCCCTCCCGTCCCGTATCCTTTGTTCCCCTCGCCCAGATGGTTCCTCCTCCATAAACACGCGGGGCTTTGCTGAGCCTCCCGGCACGAACTCTGGCTCTCGGGTTTGGTTGAAATGCTCTCGGTCCTCCTTTGCCTGAAGAGTTCTAGCTCAAGTGCCTCCTGCTCTCTGCACCCTGCCCTGTGGTCCTCTGCGAACTCCTCCAACCTCACTTTTATCAGCCTCTGTGTCACACGCCTCTTTAATATCTGTGACACTCCCTAGGTGGGGAGGAAAAGACTTCCCCCTCCCATCTGTCCTTCCAACCCCAGCACCTAGGGCAGTGCCACCACTCAACAGACAAGCCAGCGAGAGACACGTAGAGACCTGCAAACCACGACAACTGCTTTATTCGTGCATGTCAAGGATTCCCGGAGGGCATCCATACCTCTGACAGTACCTAAAACAATTTTACGTCGCACAGGGGCAAATCTTTTAAAATCAAAGTTATTTACCTTAATGTGCATCATGCAAGTACAATTAATAGATGTACTTGAAAATTTAGGATAAAGTAACTGCTTCAACTTAAGGATAAATGTTAACAAAATACTTTTAGGTATATGCAAAAATGATGCAGACAGTACAAGAGAACTGAGGATGGGAAATACATGTGTAGACAGAGGAGGGCAACAGAAGTGTCCAAAGGACAAGGAAGTCATCAATACTCACTATACACACATGGGGGCAGTGGGGGCGTCCAGGTTCCCTGGATGGGAAGAAACTCCTACATTCCATTAGTAGGCTTGGACAGGAGTCTGCAAATTATATCCTCTGAGCCAAATCTGTTCCCTTGCCTGTTTTTGCAAATAAAGTTTTACTGAAACACAGCTACTCTCATGTGTCTATGTATTTTTTTTTTTTTTTTTTGCGGTACGTGGGCCTCTCACTGTTGTGGCCTCTCCCGTTGCGGAGCACAGGCTCCGGACGCGCAGGTTCAGCGGCCATGGCTCACGGGCCCAGCCGCTCCGCGGCATGTGGGATCTTCCCGGAATGGGGCACGAACCCGTGTCCCCTGCATCGGCAGGCGGACTCTCAACCACTGCGCCACCAGGGAAGCCCATGTCTATGTATTTTTGGTGGCTGCTTTCGCACTACAAAGACAGAAATGACTGGTTGTGACAGAGATGAAAATACTATCTTTTACAGAAAGATTCCTCCGACTAATCCAGGGGAGAGACCTAAACTAGGTGATGGGACCAACAGGTGCTTAGGAAAGCAGTTTCTTCTGATCCCTCAACTTGTTTTATGAGGCCACTATAACCCTAAGATCCAAACACGATGAAGAAATCCAAAAAGGAACACCACAGCCTAACTTCTCTTGGTAAAATACACTCAAATATTCCAGACACAGCACAAATGGAATTCAGTGATATATATGAAGAGGACAAGTGGGGTTTATTCCAGGAATGCAGGCTTTAATGTCGAAAGATAAATCAACAATTTCACCACATTAAGAGTCAAGAAAGGGCTTCCCTGGTGGCGCAGTGGTTAAGAATCCACCTGCCAATGCAGGGGACACGGATTCGAGCCCTGGTCCGGGAAGTTCCCTCACGCCGCGGAGCAACGAAGCCCGTGCGCCACAACTACTGAGCCTGTGCTCTAGAGCCCGCGAGCCACAGCTACTGAAGCCCGCATGCCTAGAGCCCATGCTCCGCAACAAGAAAAGCAACTGCGACGAGAAGCCCGCGCACCGCAACCAAGAGTAGCCCCTGCTCGCCGTAACTAGAGAAAGCCCGCGCGCAGCAACAAAGACCCAAGGCAGCCAAAAATAAACAAATTAAAAAAAAAAAAAAAGAGTCAAGAAAAATCACTTAAGTGTAAGGTTCCAGAGCTAGATGGCCTGCTGTGAATCCTACCTCTACGACTTCCTGGCAGCGTGACCTGGGCAAGTGGCTACCTTCTCAACGCCTTGGGTTTCTCATCTGTCAACGATAGCGGCCGATGTACCTCCTTCTTAGGGGTAATGGTTTTATTGGTCAAGTACTTAGAATCATGCCTGGCACACAGCATGTGCTCGATAAATGGGCACCACTGTCGCTAAGGCAAAGCAGTGACAATGGGGGAAGATGTGGCACTGACAAGATACGGGGAGTACCCAGCTGATGGAGACAAGGAGGAAAGATATTATGGAGAAGGAATACTTGAACAGGATTCTGATGTTTTCATATTAAACCGCGACACGATTATGGGACAGAGGAAGTTTTTCTTTGCCGGGGAGGGACAGTGGTCAGGAAATGGCAATGGTATTAAGTGTGGAATTATGTTAAAGAATGCTTGGGAGATATACAGCCAAAACAGCAGTGTGGAAGGCAACAGAGCGGCTGGAGGTAGATTACAAGACAGGGGGATCAGAGGGGTTAGGGATGGACCCCCACACTGGGGAATCAGAGAGGTTAGGGATGGACACCTAGACTGGGGTTGAGTAGAGAGGCTAGGGATGGACCCCCAGACTGGGGGATCAGAGAGGTCAGGGATGAACACCTAGACTGGGGGATCAGTTAGCTTAGGGATGGACCCCAAGACTGGGGGATCAGAGAGGTTAGGGATGGACACCTAGACTTGCAGAAGGAACAGCACACTGGCCACATAGACACGGGAGAGAAAGAAAAGGATGTCACCTTGGGGACAATGGCATTTAAGAAGTGGGTGGTGGAGACATCAGTAGAGCAACATATAGAAACTTGGGAGAAAAAGGACAGTGTTGTGTCTGACAGTCCAGATGCCTGGCTCTTCAGTCTGGAAGGAAGAAGGGAAATGAAATTGGCAGGAAATAAAATACATCAAAGCCGGACACTTTTAAAGTCACATTAGAATTTCAGAGCAGGTGGATCTTAAATGTAATGGTGTATGAACTTTGGAAACAGGCACCTTGGTAAGTGGTTATTTCGTCTTAGCTAAAAAAAGGAAACAGGAACCGTCTTAGGTTTTTTCATACCATCACTAACGTTTAAAGTAGGAAACTACGGTATAATAAGACTTAAGGGCATCTTCGACAGCATCTAACCTCTCTCTGATGGCAATACCAAGGGAAACTGCTTGGCTATATTGAGCAAGACACATATTTAAACAACTGTAACTTATAAACACTCAACTGATTTTCAAGTGGTTTTTATTCTAATTGCTTCCCCCCACCGCCCCCCCCGACAAATTAATGAGCACAAAGAATGGCAAGTCTTGAATCCGAGCTTTTACACACACACAAATGAGAGCAGTAAACTTAGAAAAGATTGCACAACCCAAACTGCACAGGAAATGGGATGATTGTGAACATCTGGGACATAAAAAGGCAACTTCTCCACGGTTCCGTTTTGCTACTCTAAGCGGTTATCATCAAACTCAAAGAGCAGTTTAGGAAAACACTCTTTCTGAACGAATAGGAGCTCGCTGGCAACCAGCACCACAAGAGGGTCTGTGATGAGACGATTCTCATAGTACAGGCTCTTCCCGACACCCGCACACAGCGTAAGGGGAGGCTCAGGCCCTGTGCAGACTGTGCTCTGCAAAGGGAACGTGGGCAGGCTTTGCTGGAGGAGAAGTGTACATTAGTGATGCCACAAAGCTCTCCTGGGGGTGCTTTACTCTTTTCTACATAAGAGGCGTGGGCATCATATTCTCCAGCTACTTATCCACCCCTACATTTTTTTAAGTGATTTTTTTAAAAGTGAGGTAGACGCATACTCACAAATGCATAAGTGACAGATATGCAACCACAACCTGGACTGGACTGGGGCAGGATGGACACACCCAGGGTCTGTCCAGGTTCTCCTGTCCCCCTCAGCAGGTGCTGCAGGCCCACATGATTGCCCTCTGATATAAACCTGGACACCAAAGCTTGGGTGGTTAGCCACACCGCGTGTGTCATCGTACATGCTGCTGGGAGAATTAGGTGCCATCAGGTCGCTCCACCAGGGGAGGACACCTGCAAAGCGTGTACCTGGTTCTCCTGGACTGGACCCCATGCACCTTTTCCCTTGGCTCATTGTAATTGCAGGGGCTACTCTTCGTTGATGTGCGCGGGCTTCTCATTGCGGTGGCTTCTTTTGTTGTGGAGCACGGGCTCTAGGCACGCAGGCTTTAGTAGCTGTGGCACACGGACTCAGTAGTTGTGGCACGTGGGCTCAGTAGTTGGTGGCACACAGGCTTAGTGGCTCCGCGGCATGTGGGATCTTCCCGGACCAGGGCTTGAACCCGTGTCCCCTGCATTGGCAGATGGATTCTTAACCACTGTGCCACCAGGGAAGCCCCTTGATTAAATTTTAATGGAGAAAAATGGAACCTATCAATTCAAAATAAAGGGCACTATCAGATGTTGCATAAACAAGACATTTGAACAAACAAAATATAAACCCAATTATACTACAATTAAGAGGAACATAACAGAAATGGAGACACACAGGATTGACTTTGATTGAGCTGTACCTTTTCTCTCCAGCCTTCCTGAGGTATAACTGACATATACCAATGTGTACGCTGTGACGCTCGGACACACGGATATACAATGTGGAAGGGTTCCACAACAGGCTACTTAACACAGGCATGGCCTCACACAATTCACCTGCATCTACTTCAGGGAGAGCACCATGCAGTACATTATAATCTGTATCTTGTGCTGTAATCCACTGAGTGTGACAGTTACTAAATTCTGTGAATCTTTCTAGCAAACCATAGAGCCTGAGGGTGCTCTAGGGGGCGCAGCCCACAAACCACCTAAAAGGCACTGCTTCCATCTACTGCAAGACATGAGGACATGAGACATTACTGCTTTACATGATTTTATTTTATTTTTATTTTTTTTTTAATTTTGGTCGGGCAGCTTGTGGGATCTTAGTTCCCCGACCAGGGATTGAACCCGGGTCGCGGCAGTGAAAGCACCGAATCCTAACCACTGGACGGCCAGGGAATTCCCTCACATGATTTTAAAGGTACTTTCGTCCTCTACTCATATGGACAAACTATTCAGGTCTTCCTGATTTATTATTTAATGAAACTAGTATTTTCCTTTATGATTTCTAAAGCAAAGGCTACCATTACCTCAGAGAAATGCCTGTCTTTACCGTTTCATGAAGATTCTCCTTCTAAATAGGGACAACATTAGCAATGTAAAAGAGCCACTGCAGTCAAAAATATTTTTAGAGACTCAGCTGAACAATAAGCCCTGAACTTGTGTTTAAATTAAGATAGTTGAACCATTAAAATGACTTCCCGAATCTGGGGAAACGTGTCTTGCATAAGAAGTCGTTCCACGGTCCCAGGAAACACAGCGGAGCCTACCGGGTGATTTGTCAGCTGCTGGGATTACAGAGGGCAATGCCGCTTAATCATTTTTGGAGATGCAATTATTCAAAAATATTAAGAGGAACACCCTTTTCCTGGTTATCTAAACTCCTCACTGGGAGTCCAAAGCGCCCCCCCAAACCAAAAACAAAACCCAGACTGAAGACTGCTACTCCCAATTATTTTATTATCTGCTAGAGAATGGTTCTGGCAGACTTCCCTCTTCCTCGAGCGGAAAAATACCCTGGAAAAATTTAATAAAAACAGGGACTGCATTATGCTCACTGTTGAAGTCTACTTGAGTTCTGCAGCAGAAGGAATCAAAATGCAGCCCAAGATGATAAAGAGCGAGAAAATGAGAATCCCATTACGACTCCACTTTCCAATAAAAACTAACTGGAAGAAGAAACATCCCACAACTCAAGGATGTGTATCAGTGGTTCCCAACTGGAGATGATTCTGCCCTCCAGGGGACATTTGGCAAAGTGGAGACATTTTGGGCTGTAACACAGGAGGGTGGGGAAGCGTTGCTGTCATCCAGTGGGTGGGGACCAGGGATGCGGTTTAACAACCTACAATGCCAGACAGCCACCGGCAAAGAACAACCCGCCCCAAATGTCAACAGTGCTGAGGCTGAGAAACCCTGGCTCTTTCCTGACTGCCAGGAGAGGCTGACAGTCTTTTGATAATGCACGCTCCTGTGGCCATCCAGAGTATCTCCAGAGATTAAGACCCTCTACTCTGCCCACCTAATAGAATTCTTCAAGCTAAAGACCATGAGGGGATATTTAAAAACCTCGTACAACACTGGAAAAGGGGTGGGGAACACTGCATAGACTTTTATCCTCCCCGTAAAAATACAGCCCGTTCAGTACCTATGGTCCCAATCAAACGCAGAACTGCTTCTCATGACAAGTACCAGGAGGAGATGGCCAGGTGAGCACGGCATACGATGCACAACTGAGTTTGCTGAGTTCCCAAGGAAGCAAAAACTTGTGCTATGTATACGTGACGACTGCTGCTCACCTTCAGATGACCTTTCATTATTTTTTCTGTTTCCAAAAGCCCCAGAAGGTGAGTGTGGCTATCCACTTCTTAGTTAATACAGCTATTAGTGGAATCCAAGTAAAACAGACACCCCATCAAAACCTAGGCCTAGGGGCTTCCCTGGTGGTGCAGTGGTTGAGAGTCCGCCTGCCGATGCAGGGGACGCGGGTTCGTGCCCCGGTCCGGGAAGATCCCACGTGCCGCGGAGCGGCTGGGCCCGTGAGCCATGGCCGCTGAGCCTGTGTGTCCGGAGCCTGTGCTCCGCAACGGGAGAGGCCACAGCAGTGAGAGGTCTATGTACCGAAAACAACAACAACAAAAAATAACCTAGGCCTACACAATGGCTAATACCCTGCAAATTCTAATTCAAATGTCTCGGCCTCGGTTGTATTACTGACCCCTCTCTCTCTCGCTCTTTCTCTCTCTCTCTCTCTCACACACACACACACACACACACACACACACACAGCTCTGCAGACCATGGAAGTGCAAAATTATCACTGCTGTTTAATTTTTTTGTTTAATAATTTCAAGATTATCATGGACTGATGGGAAGTTGTGAAAATACTGGAGTCCTGTGTGCCTTTCAGCCAGCCTCCCCCAATGGTGACATCTTATCTCGCCTTAGGACAATATCAAAACCGAGAAGTTACGTCCAACTGACTGGTCACCTGACTGCAAACCTTCTCCAGGTTTCGCCATTTCTGACCTGTGCGTGTGCGTGTCACCTACACACGTGGCGTGTATAATTTTATCCCGTGTCCATGTGTGATCACCTCTGCGGTCAAGACGCAGAGCTCTTTCATCAGCACGAAGGAACTCCCCCAAAGCAGCCCTGTGCAGGTGGACCAGCCACCTGACGCCCAGCAGCCATCTCTGCAGGCTTGCCATTTTCAGAGTGCTCTACAAAAGGAACCATATAGTCTGCGGTCTTTGACGATGGCTTGTTGTTTCCAGCACATCTCCTTGGAGACTCACCCAGGCTGTGTCATGTATCAATAATTCGTTCCCACTTATTGCTGAGTGGGACTCTGGGATACGGACATATCACAATCTGTTAAGCCAATCACAGACATCTGGGCAATCCCCAGTATCCTGCTATTGCAAAAAATGCTGTTTTCAGTATTATTTTTAAAAAAAAACCAGATTTTTGTAGGATACCAACCTAGCTTAAAAGTGACGCTATGTGTGCCAAGGACTCACCCCAAATGCGGTACAGTTCTATTAAAGCGCCTTTCAGTGTTAATAACGCTACTGGGGAATTTAAGTGGTTTCTTATCTTCCTTCTGAGACATATTTTCCAAACTCTGAAATACTCTGTACACAAAACTTACCTATAATACTGTGATTTATTTAAAAGCTGTGGTTAAAATATACATGATTTAAAGGCACCGCTTTACCTATGTGAAGTGTCCAGCTCAGTGGCACGAAGCACATTCACACTGCTGTGCGACCACCTTCACCGTCCACATCTGCAGAACCGGTTCCTCTTCCCAAGCGGAGACTCTATCCCCGTCCCACACGAACTCCCCCTTCCCTCCTTCACCTGCCGGCACCCACCTTTCCGTCGGTGTGGGCATGACTCCTCCAGGGACCTCGTGTGAGTGGAATTGCGCAGGGTCTGCCTTTGGGGACTGGCTTACGTCACTGAGTGCAGGGCCCTCAAGGTCCATCCCCGTGGGAGCACGGGTCCGAGTTCCCTTGCTTCGTAGGGCCGGGTAACATCCCACTGAATGGAGGCACCACGCTGTGTTTCCCTCTCATCCGTCCATGGACACTGGGTTGCTTCCACTGTGATTTTTTTTTTTTTTTTGGCTATGTTGGGTCGTTTCTGTGCGAGGGCTTTCTCCAGATGCGGCGAGCGGGAGCCACTCTTCATTGCGGTGTGCGGGCCTCTCACTGTTGCGGCCTCTCCTGTTGCGGAGCACGGGCTCCTGACGCGCAGGCTCAGTAGTTGTGGCTCACAGGCTCCAGACGCGCAGGCTCAGCAGTTGTGGCTCATGGGCCTAGTCGCTCCGCAGCGTGGGATCCTCCCAGACCGGGGCTCGAACCCGTGTCCCCTGCATCGGCAGGCAGATTCCCAACCACTGCGCCACCAGGGAAGCCCCCACTGTGATTTTTTCTTTTTTTTTTTTTTGTGGTATGCGGACCTCTCACTGTTGTGGCCTCTCCCGTTGCGGAGCACAGGCTCCGGACGCGCAGGCTCAGCGGCCATGGCTCACGGGCCCAGCCGCTCTGCGGCATGTGGGATCTTCCCAGACCGGGGCACCAACCCGTGTCCCCTGCATTGGCAGGCGGACTCTCACCCACTGCGCCACCAGGGAAGCCCCTCACTGTGATTTTTTTAAGGAACATTTTACTGCCCCCTCAAGGCTGAAGCTCATCTTTTCCATTCGGTTCTCCAAGACATCACCCCTCCTTACTACAGCAGCTCACAAATCTGAGATGAGCAGCTGGGGACAGACAGGACACTTAATGCAAACTGCTCCATCTTTAGTTGAGCAGAGATTCTAATATAATTAAACCAGAGGCCGGCAGAAGGGTATCGGTGATTTCTGACATGACTGACAGCTCCCCGCTCAGAGTGTCAATGGCCTCAGAGAAGTGTCTGCTCTACTGCTGGACCGAAACTCCCAGGAACCCTCCTTGAATCCGGAATGGCTGGATTAAGACCCACTCGTTCACAGGCCCCAAGTCACCTGGGGCTTTTTCAGAGGGGACCTCTTCACCCTCGCAGTCAGATGTGTGTTATTTCTCTCCTAACAGAAGCTCCATGAAGTGAATGAGAAATATCATCTCAGTTCCGTTTACAACCTTTAGAGCCTGGCTACACAGTATTTCCCGCTCTTCCTTATGTGCAAGGATGCTATGTAACATAACTGTGTATATTATGTAATATCCGTGTACATTATGTAAATCAAAGGAAACATGGTTGATTCTACCTGGCCAGTCATATGAGTGCAGGTATCGTTGGCTCTTTAGGAAAATGGTACCTGTCTGGGGTGCAGACTTTTACTTTTTTTTTTTGTGGTACACGGGCCTCTCACTGTTGTGGCCTCTCCCGTTGTGGAGCACAGGCTCCGGACGCGCAGGCTCAGCGGCCGTGGCTCACGGGCCCAGCCACTCCGCGGCATGTGGGATCCTCCCGGACCGGGGCACGAACCTGCGTCCCCTGCATTGGCAGGCGGACTCCCAACCACTGCGCCACCAAGGAAGCCCCAGACTTTTACTTTTGAAAACCACTGATGTTCCTCTCAGAATAAG
Source organism: Neophocaena asiaeorientalis asiaeorientalis (assembly GCF_003031525.2). Lineage (NCBI taxonomy): Eukaryota > Metazoa > Chordata > Mammalia > Artiodactyla > Phocoenidae > Neophocaena > Neophocaena asiaeorientalis. Next base: position 5,709,972 of record NW_020174373.1, on the reverse strand, counting down.
GCACCTACGGCAATGCTAATATAGGCAAAACATATGTGTGAAAGATTGGCCTCTCGACCACGAATCATGACAGATCAGAAAGTGAATTCCAGCGTATGAGGAGCTTTCAATCCTACTGGGAAGTCTTTAAATCTCTACAATGAAGAAAGAAGTTCACCATCCTGCTGATTTGTGATATATGATAAATGAATTTCTACCATCTATCATAATGATAAGCTCCTCTTACCGTCTAAAATGTTAAAAAAAAAACCAGCCACTGGGGACACGCAGCCTGGTAGCACACCCACACCTAGCAAAACATTAGGGAAACAACTTCTCACTTGTGTTCCTTGGTCACTGTTATAGTTACCACCACAGTCGTCAAGTGGTTTTGATTAAGCCTCTGTCTGTTCTTCCTGGTGTGCAAATGTCAGTCACAAAACTCACAGTAGAGAAACACTTCCCTAAGTTTCAGTGACGTTAATACCTTGGGTGTGTAGTCAAATCAACGCATGGAAACTTTTAGCATCTGCCCTACCTGGGGCCCTGCCGGCAGGAATCCTGCTATCTACCTGGAAGCCGGCCCAGATGGACATATGTCCTGCCCACAGGCTCAGTCTTACCCACTGGAGGGCTGGCCAGGCTGCAGAGTTTCCTAGTTTCCCGCAGAAAGGTGCCTGCTTAAGGAGGAGCCGGTGTGCACGGGCGGATGTTCTCTCACTCAGCAGATCTGGGGAAACCGTGACCCCGGTAGAGGCTCACGAAGGCTAATTTTAAACCCTGAGAGGAAGCGTAAAACTTCTTCAGTATCCTGTAGATATATCTGCGGGGGACAGTGTCCTTTTACTTACTTTCCAACATGTCCTGCGCCCCAGGAACCAATTAGCTCTACAACTAGAATCAAACCTATAAAACCACTGATGGTTGTGAAGTGCCCGCTGCCGAGTGAGACAGAAGAGGATGGGGTGGCTTCTGATAAACTAAACCCACACTTGTCACACGGCCAAGCAATCCCACTCCCAGATACCAACCCAAGAGAAGTGAAAACCCACGTACAACAAAAGCCTGTAAGCAAACGTTTGTAGCGGCCTTAGCTGTAATCGTCAAAACCTGGGGACAACTCCAATGTTCTCACACAGGACAAAGGACTAACCGCCCTGCATCCCTAAAATGGAATATGACGTAGCCATAAAGAAGGAACTACTGATGTATGCACCCGTGTGAACGAACATCAAACGCACCGAGAGAGGCCAGACCGTCAAGGCTCCCTGCTGGGAGATTCCACTCCTAAGACATTCTTGCAGAGGCAAAACTACAGGGACAGGAAGCAGAGAGGTGCTTGCCAGGGGCTGCAGTGGGGGGAAGGGCCACAGGGGACTTTTTGGGGTGATGGAGCTGTTCCGTATCTTGATTGTGCTGGTGGTTACCCAAAGGTAAACGTTTGGCAAACACTGCAAATCTGTACTCCAAAAAGGGTGAATTTTATGGCATGAAAATTATACCTTACATTAAAAAAAAAAAAAAAGAAAGAAAAAAAGAAAAAGATGGTACAGATGAGGGTGGGGAGGGGAGAAGCAGCCACATCTAACAAGGAAAGGTCATGTCTGTCTTCTCCAAGGCTGCCAACTGAGATGAATGAGAAAAAGGTCTTGGCATCGTTTAACGTCATGGAGAATCTGGCCCCAAACCCCCAGACCTTCTCTCCTTTCCAGAATTAATGGTGACATGACCCAGCTCCATATGAGACCATCTTTCCCTCCATCCGTCTGTTCGTGACAGATCTCCAAACCCATTCATTCAGCTCCTTCACCAGAGCCTTGGCAACTCCCGGCGGGTAACCCCCCTGGTTGTGTGAAGAGCTGCCTGCCACCAACGCTAGCGTCCACTGGGTCCCTGCCCAACTGGATCTGGGAGAACAATTTTTCTTTAGAATTTAGATTTGAGGATGAGGCCCCAGAGGAAATGTTTAATACGCCTACAGAGACTCACTTATCGGATGTCCTCACTTCTCATACCGACGCCGGGCTCCGCTACTGCATTCACAAAGGGCAGCGGGGAGGAACTCACAGTTCGCCCAGCGTTTGGAGGGGCTGCTCGCAGAAGCCCAGGCAGGCTGACACGCATCCACACTGAAAGAACACGGAAAACACCGAGCAGCTCAGAGAGGCTTGGCCTTCTTAAACAGGCTGTTCACTGATCGAACCTGGAGTTGTTTTACAGAGACAGCCCTGTGTCAGCACAAGACGAGAACCCATCTCCAGGATGACCCTGGAACCAAGAATCTTCAGTCTGTGGAACTCAGAGAATAGAAATGTTGCCACCAGAGCCCTTCATGAATCGAGAGACCCTTCAGTAAGGAAAACCTGGCTTCCAGCAGTGCGAGGAGCTTGTAGGGGCTGACTGGAGACTAGCCAGTCAGGTTCCAAGTTCAAAACTCCCCCAACCCTTTGAGTTTTGCCCCAAACCCTGGATCAGGGAGACAGATGTGAGTCCTGCCCCTTGTGTCCTGGCAGGTTGACCTCACAAAAGACCTCCTTCTTCTCTCAAAAGGTGGTGGCACAGTACTGGCTTCTGTGCGTGCTGGGCAGTGAGCCTGTGCTCGGATCGTGAAGCGAACTTATGGGCTGCGGGGCAAAGACGCTCTGCCACAATCTGCTTCTTAAAAATTGCCCAGATGGCAGATCTGACCACACGACTAACCCCTGTAAGGCAGAGGCCAACGGGCTCCTAGCCCTCAAAACTGGACTACCGGTAACTCATGCAAAAACCAACCGAGCCACTCTGGTGCCAGAGCTGGTCAAAATCTCCTCGTGCTGAGTTGAAAAGCCTTGCTTACTAACTAACCAGCTTCGCTTATCAGGCTGCCATGAAGCGCGACTGGGAGATGTCACAAATCAACAGTATTTAGGGAGCGCTTTCTACGGGCATGGCCCTTGCTTCAGACAATGAACAGTGACAGCAAGCCTTTAAGTAAAAGGCTGTGGAATATATATACAGCTGGGTGAAGGTCAGGGAAGAGTCCCAGATGACACGAATTCTGCCTCTTGAGGGCAGAAACACAAAACAAGTCCATTTTCAAGATTCTTTCCTGAGTTTGCGGAGATGAGATGTGGATTCGCACAACACTTTCAGGAAAGTATCATTTCAATGCCCTGCCTTCCTGCTATCTGGGGGGATGAATGTTCTGTCGGTTATCTTACTTGCAGCCGAAAGCATCCTACCTGATACGTGATACGTTTAGTGCAGGACTCTCTGCATCAGCTCAGGCCGCAGGACCAGGAGTGCCCGTGGTTGCAGGGAACTTGTCCCTCGAGGGGGGGGGGTGGAACTCTGAGTCTATTCCTGGTTGTGAGGTGATGAGCAGATCTACCAGAGAACCAGGGGTCCGCCTCACTGCGGGGTCCTCACCATCTACCATCTCCGTCCTCCTCCACACCCACTTTCTTCTACACACAACCTGAGGATGAAGATTACTGAAGACGTCACAACAGAGAACTTTCAACCTCTAGTACAGAAGCCACGCTGGGAGGGGTTGAGGAATGAATCACTTGTCACAATACAGGACTTAGCTTTAATGCATTTGATGGTGATAAAGGAGAGAGAGCACAGATACTTAACCAAGAGACCTTTTTCTTTCTTTTCTTTTTCTTTTTTTTTTTTTTAAATTAGAAAGGAGACATTAACAGGCCAAGGAGAAGGTGCTCTTGGCACTTGGTGGGTGCTCAATAAACATATGCTTAACCAAAGCTTGAGATTTGAGATAAACATGTACAACAACCCCAAAATGAACACTTACACATTAGGCATTTCTCCTTTGGGGCATGTCCTCGTGGGGAACTCGAGTCAGTTGTCAGAGGAACAGAGTCATCTCTTAACTCCTCACTAAACCTATGGGACTTTCTCTAGGGAGTCTGACAAATTAGGACAGCAGTTCAGCGGACACGTTACATGCAATCAGCATTGATGAAATTCTATACATTGCTGTCTCCCAAGTCTCTGTCTCAGTTGCCTGGTTACAGAAACTTTATCAACAAATGTGAGACAAATGTAAACAGACACCAAAAAAGGAAGTTTCGCCTTTCTGGGGGAGGAATGGAGATTTCTGTGTTTACTCAAAGAGGTCAGCAACGCTCTTGCCCCACGGCCCTACGAACCAACCACCCAACCACCGGGAGAAACCTTTCTCTGGGTTACACAAAAGCTTTCTCTCACACCCTTTATTTACCCTGATGTGCACAGACAGAGGGGCGGGAATTTTAGCCCGTGATTTGTTTACACATTTTGACTGTGCTTTGACCTTCATCCTATCTTTGGGAGGAGGTGTTTCTAAAAGGAAAGAATCCCAAATTCCATGCTGGAAATCTACAGGGAGACAGGGTGTGGTACATGGAATTTTCACTTGCAATCATTTCTGGGAATCTATCAGATCAGTGCTAGGGGAACACTTGTACTCCAGCTGAGAGATTCCCTGGTTAAGTTCTGAGGTATCAGAGCAGTGGTGGTGATTTCCCTGATTTACAGGGGTGAGGCAGTGCCTATTTTGTTTTGCTTATCCATTTTTTATACTATGTTCTGGCAAAAGCTTATCCAAATGTTCGAGCGTATATGTAGAAAGAACGTGTACTTTCCATGACTAATTCTAGCTGGGGTCGCTAGCAGAAAGAGAGATCCAGGCTTGGGTGGGGAGAGGTTTATTTATAACATGCTACATGCCCGATGTATTTCATCCCTTTTGCCCAGGATAACCTTTTTTTTTTTTTCCTAATTTATTTATTTAATTTTTTGGCTACATTTGGGTCTTTGTTGCTCTGAGCAGGCTTTTCTCTAGTTGCGGAGAATGGGGGCGGCTCTTCCTCGTGGTGCGCGGGCTTCTCACTGCGGTGGCTTCTCTTGTTGCAGAGCACCGGCTCTAGGTGCTGTGGGCTTCAGTAGTTGCAGCACGCAGGCTCAGTAGTTGTGGCTCGTGGCTCTAGAGTGCAGGCTCAATAGTTGTGGCGCACGTGCTTAGTTCCTCTGTGGCATGTTGGATCTTCCCGGACCAGGGCTCAAACCCATGTCCCCTGCACTGGCAGGTGGATTCTTAACCACTGCGCCACCAGGGAAGCCCCAGGGTAACCATTTTTCCAATGGGTAAATAATGTGTTCAAGAATAAGAATCGAGCCATTTGGTTTGCCTTCAAGGCCTGCCTATCGCACCCTTCTGGGCTGACCCTGAAAGAGCCCGTCCCAGGGGCCCACAGTTGGTTCACCCTGAGTCCTAGCACGTGTGTTTCTGGCAAGCGGGACCTGGGAATTGGCTTCCTTCTTGAAAAATCAAGTTGCAGAATATATAAAACATGACACCAAGTGTATAAAGCTTAAATGTGTGCAGAGCAAACTGTTATAGGTTGAACTGTCCCCTCAAATTCATATGTTGAAGTCCTACCCCCCAGTACTCCTCAGAATGTGACGTTATTTGGAAAAAGGCTTACTGCAGATGTAATTAGTTAAGATGAGGTCGTACTGGAACACCACGAGCCCCGAATTCAATATGACCGTGTCCTTACAAAAGGAGAAACCTGACAAATTTAGACAGAGAGGTACATGCACAGAGGGAGAATGCCACGCGAAGGCGCAGGTACGCATCAGGGGATGATGCGCCTACAAGCCAAGGAGAGCCGAAGACAGCCGGGAAAGCACCAGAGGCTGGGAGAGAGGCTGGGACAGACTCCGTCACAGCCCTCAGAAGGAACCACGCCAGCTGACACCTTGCTTTGAGACCGCTGCCCTGCAGAACACTGAGACGATATATTTCTGTTCAAGCCACCCCACCAAATCACCCCACCCCCATATAAATACACCATATGTACACACCAGCCCATAAATGCTCTCCCTGTGCTGGGGGCCAGGAACCCCAAATCACCCCACCCCCATATATACACACCATATGTGTACACCAGCCCAGAAATGCCCTCCCTGTGCTGGGCGCCAAGAACCCCAAATCACCCCACCGCCACATATACATACCATATGTGTACACCAGCCCATAAATGTTCTCCCTGTGCTGGGGTCCAAGAACCCCAAATCACCCCACCCCCATATATACACACCATATGTATATACCAGCCCATAAATGCCCTCCCTGTGCTGGGCGCCAAGAACCCAAATCACCCCACCCCCATATATACACACCATACGTGTACACCAGCCCATAAATGCCCTCCCTATGCTGGGTGCCAAGAACCCCAAATCACCCCACCACCATATATACATACCATATGTGTACACCAGCCCATAAATGCCCTCCCTGTGCTGGGCGCCAAGAACCCAAATCACCCCACCCCCACATATACACACCGTATGTGTACACCAGCCTATAAATGCCCTCCCTGTGCTGGGCGCCAAGAACCCCAAATCACTCCCGCCCCTCACCGTATCTATCACAACTGCTCTTGATCTTAATTCCAATCTGATTTCACGTGAACAGAAACGTCAGGGGAAAGAAGAACATACTGCCTCATCCCGCCCCTGGAATGGGAAGGCCCCAGAACCTTCTCCTCCCCCCTGTAATCCTCTGCACAAGAGTGTTCTGAGCTCTTCTTTTTCTATAGCCTGAGCGTTCGACCACTGCATGGCTGCTCGCCTTGCACTTGGCATGTGGAAGATGATTTCCTACGCACAGGAAGCCTCCGTCTTACCTGACTCCTGGAGATAGCGATACACCAGAAAGTTCACCTCGTCACTGGTTATGCTCATCTTAGCCTCACCTCGCGGCGATGAGGTCTTTACGAAGCGGGGGCCACCTTCTGTGAGGATGCTGAGAGGAGAAAGCGGAAGAGAGCTTTGAAACACTGCTGGTAGTCTTTTTTTACTGCATTCTTTTTGAGATGATTAAAAATATAATACTCAGGATGTTGCACATGTGAAGGTAATTAAGGCCTGATCCGTGTTGTATTCTGTGATTACATAAAGATTTTATATTGGTGTGTGTGTGTGTTTGTGCGTGTATATATAGACACATTCATACAGGGGAAAGTTTTCCCAAAAAAGATGAGTTGGTGTATTTTATAAATGCGCGGATGGACTCATATAGAAACCACTAATGGAGACAAACTCAGGGGCCACAGAAAATGAGAACAAACACTGATTTTTTTTTTTGGGGGGCTGTACGCGGGCCTCTCACTGTTGTGGCCTCTCTCGTTGCAGAGCACAGGTTCTGGACGCGCAGGCTCAGCGGCCATGGCTCACGGGCCCAGCCGCTCCGCGGCACGTGGGATCTTCCCGGACCGGGGCACGAACCCGTGTCCCCTGCATCGGCAGGCGGACTCTCAACCTCTGCGCCACCAGGGAAGCCCCCAAACACTGATTTTTTATTCACTAAAGTGTGCATTATGATCACAACGCAGCTGACAGCGAGTTTGAATGGAATCCCGACGCACAGTGGGACAGACGCGGCTGCCTTCGATGCCGCCCTTCCCTAGACAGATGGGGAAGACGACCGGGTAGGCCAGCAGGCACGTCGACACCCCCAGGCAGGGCGACCATATGGTCTGGAAAATACCCGTGGCTCTGAAGCAGCGATTAATCGTAACACCTTCCACTGATAGAAGTTCAGTGATGAACGTGACCGTCACTGAACCTACAGGGTGCACGTGGCCCTGAGAAGGCAGACACACACCAGTGCGGAGCTACGTCAGCGTATGTGTCACCCTGACATGACTTCTATACAGAGGCCAGGTGTCAGGAAGCCAGCCCACGGACACAGAGAGAACCTACATCGTTTGTGTTTTGCCACAGAACTGGCCGCATCAGTCTGGCCGAGACCGCAGTACGGGAAGGCACGTAGAAACCTGGGGGAGGAGTGAGTGGATGATGAGAACTTCGGAAGCCTCTGTGTCTGAGGCAGACAAGAAGAAAGAGCCTTATTTTCTTCACAGTCCTAAGTCAGACCTATGAGCGCCCTGGCCCAAAGAGGACAGAAGTCACTCAAATAGAACTCTTTTACCCACAGATAGAGCAGAATTCACACGTGTGTAAGAGCATTCACTCCAAACAGCAGTGGCCAAGAAGGGCCACAACTTCCTTCAATTATGTCACCGATACTGAACATTTCAGGCTGTTTGGGAACTGTCTTCAGAGTCCATGCTGTATGTTTTCAGGCAGCTTTATGGTGGCAATCTTTCATTATTGAATTACAATTAAATTTCCATTTGTTTAGAACAAGATAAAAGGACAAAACACACATTTCAAGTTGGGAGGATTTGAATTAAAGGTTGTCGTAACGGACACACCACACGATGGCCCCCCCAATGAGTCCCACCTGATATAATCCCCTGCCCTCCAGTGTGGGCAGGACCTATGACTCCCTTTTACCACACAGAATACGTCAAAGGAGATGGATGCCACACCCTGGTTAGGTTATACGGCAAGGATGGCCGGAGGTCACTCCTATAATTGTTACATTACATCGTATAAGGCTCTTACTGGACTAGAGAAAGACTCTCCTGCCGGCCTTCACACGAGCCGCCCAGGGAACCAAGGGCAGTCTTTAGGAAGCTGTGCACCTCAATCGTACAACCACAAGAGAACTGAGCTCTGCCAACAGCGCGGGCTTGCAAGAAGACCCTTCCCTTCCCAGGATAAATAAGGATGCAGCCCAGCCACCACGTGGCCGCAGCCTCCCGAGACCCTGCGCAGAGGAGCCCCGCACGTGCCCACTCTCCCAACCCTGGGAAACTGTGAGAGAATAAACGTGTTGCTTCCAGCTGCTGAATTTGTGGCCATTTGTTATGCAGCAGCAGGTAACTGATACAGTGGCCTCTTGGGACACTCCAGTTCTCACTTTGCCGTCTTAACAAGATTTTAATTTGTAGTTACCAGAATTTTGTCATGCAAAAATACTTATCTTCTTCACTTAATTAGGTGGTATTTCTGCACTTCTGTAGACACTGGAAAGAAAATTTGACGGTCAGAATATACATGTGTCCTGAGACGTCTGCTTGAACTCTGGGGAGCTCACACGGAGGATGGCATTAGGAAGATATCTGAGACTAAATAAAAAGCTATGAAATCAGAGCATATACAGGTGAAAAAATAAAACACGGCTCAAGGGACAGAACAAATAATAACAGAGATGTGCACTGCAGAATAGTGTGGCTCTAAAGAGACTTTTGATGACCCTGAGTGGCAGTAATGACGGAGACTCAGTTCTCATGAGGAATTCAGTTGCAGGTTCTCTCTATGGTAAATGGTAAATGGTAAATGGTGGCGCCAGTGGGATGTGATTAGGTCATGAGGGTGGAGCCCTCATGAATGGGTTAGTGCCCTTATAGAAAGAGACCCCAGAGAGTTCTCCCTCTTTCTGCCATGTAAGAACACACTGTTGCACACTTAATAGACTACAGTACAGTGTAAACCTTATGAGCCTGTGCTCCGCGGCGGGAGATGCCACAACAGTGAGAGGCCCTCAAACCCAAAAAAAAAAAAAAAAAAAAAAAAAACCTTACATGAAGGGAAGATGGTGGTATCTGGCCCTCACCAAATACCGAATCTGCTGGTGCCTTGAATGCTGGACTTCCAGTCTCCAGAACTGTGGGAAATAAATGTTTGTTGTTTAGGCTGTCCAGTTTATGGTACTGTGTTATAGCAGCCTGAATGGACTCAGACACCACCCCTAACTCCCTTTTCTTTTATTGCCATTTTGAGTACTTATAAACAGTGAAATCTAATCTAACCAACAGGGTCTCTCAGCCTCAGGGAGTTTGACTCGGGGCCAGACGATTCTCTGTTATGAGAACACTCTGCACACTGTAGGATGTTTAGCAGCATCCCTGGCCTCTTCTCACTAGACTAGACGCCAGCACAACCTCCCCTCCATCCCCTACGGCTGTGATGATCAAAAACACCCCCAGACATTGCCTAATATTACAAATTGCTAAACTGCTGCTGGCTGAGAACAACTGTTATACAGGAAAACTAAGCATTTTGTGTTTGAAATGAATTCCATTTATAAAATTGTAAGACACCGTGGAGCTAGCTCATAGACATTGCTTAATGAAACGGCCACGCTACTAAAAAGGATCCTTTAAAATGCACCATAAGGGCATGGCTTTTTCAAATAGTCTATGTAAAATCTTTCCACAAAATCACATTTTCATAAGGAAAGTGCTGATTTTTGTCTTTCAGCATACAGATCTTCGTTTTCTAAGGAGAAAGTATTTGGATACGTACGGACGGCACCCTGCACCCAAAGCCTGGTTCACGTTCCCCAGCCCACAAGTGTCTGTAATATATATTAGAAGTGTCTGCACAAGCGTTAGCACAGGACTCTGGAGCAAGAGAATTTAAGATCCTCAAGGGACGGGGGATTATGGACGACTTCTGTTAGCCCGTTCCTCTGTTTTTCTTTATGCATTAGCCTTTTTCCCAACTAAGAAAATTTCTGTTTAAGCTCTAGCTCTCTACTTTCTGATCCCAGATTCATCTTCTCTCTGAAATTTTAAGTTAGAATCCAAGGATCAGAGTGTTTTCCCCAATATGGTGTTAACTTCTTAAAGGATTTTTGATTTGTAAACAGCAGAGGAAAGAAAACAAAAACCATCCCCGGCCTGCGATAGAACCAGGGATGTCATACCATTTGGTCCACAAGAGTGTCATGTGTTTCTACTGACTGGTCCACCTCAACATAGGCACACCTGGAGGTATTGTGGTTCAGTTCCAGACCACAGCAATAAAGTGAGTCACAGGATTTTTTTCTGATTCCCCAGTGCATGTAAGAGGTTTACACTATACTGTAGTCTATTAAGTGTGCAACACTATTATGTCTAAAAAAAGCTATATACCCTAATTAAAAAATTTATTGCTAAAAAATGCTAACCAAAATCTGAGCCTTCAGTGAGCTGTAATCTTTTTGCACTAACATCAAAAATCACGGGCTTCCCTGGTGGCGCAGTGGTTGAGAGTCCGCCTGCCGATGCAGGGGACACGGGTTCGTGCCCCGGTCTGGGAGGATCCCACATGCCGCGAAGCGGCTGGGCCCGTGGGCCATGGCCGCTGAGCCTGCGCGTCCGGAGCCTGTGCTCCGCAACGGGAGAGGCCACAACAGTGAGAGGCCCGCGTACCGCAAAAAAACAAACAAAAAAACTGATCTAATAATTGGATCAAAGTCCCCCCCACCAATAAAACACCTTAAATTAAATGGCTTAAATTTCTTAAATGACTATTTCTTCTAAAACCTAACTAGTTCCAAAAAAAGGATTTACAGTGACCAGTGAACTGAAATGTGCATATATATTGTGAGACTATTCAATACACACCAGAGAACATTCTTTAAACCGACCATAAACCACAGCAACATTCAATACACTCCAACGCTTTGGGTTTGATTACAGCAAAATCAAGAGAAACCAACAATTAACTGGTGTCTAACTGCGGTACCTCTGAGCAAAGTGCTTGAAGGTGGCTGCTGTCATTTTACTGGGTCAACATCACTATTTTGACTCAAATGAGTAAAACGGCTGATCTTCACTTGGCAAAAGCTACTGCTTTAGACAAATTTCGCCAAGATCTACATAAGGTTGGGAAAAAAAGTTACCTATCCTCTTTTCTCCAAGACAAGAGCTCAATTTCCAGAGACAGATGTTAGAATAAAATTACGGATTTTTTAAAATCAGGGATTTTCTGTATAATTTCATGTATAATAAATAAACGTGCTGGTATTACGGTGCTATTCAAAGTTTCGGGGACGGGCGCGGGCTTCTCTACCCCAGACACAGACAGGTGAAATTTACGTCAGTGGCTCAATTCCCAGGTCTGGTGTTTTGTTTTGTTTCGTTTTTTCAATTGTGTTAAAATACACACAACGTTTAATTTACCGTCGTGACCGTTCTGAAGTGCACAACCCGGGGTGGCATTAAGGACATTCCCATTGTCGTGCAGCCACCCCCCTACCTACCTCCACAGCTTGTCCACCACCGCCAACGACCTCTGTCCCCAGTGAACACCACCTCCTCGCTCCCCCCTCCCCCAGGCCCTGGGACCCACTCTTCTGCCTCCTTTCTGTCTCTGTGAGTCTGAAATGAGAGCCACGTTCCATCTTGCAGGTGGGAAGGTGGTTTCTGTCAGTTCCGAGGCACTCTGCAGCTGCAAATACTAGCACAGCCCTGGCGCTCGCCATGGACCTTCTTCAATCACCATGAGGGCCGGACGTTACTTCCTGCAAACACCTCTCCAGAAAGAAACGCTCTGTGGCGAGAAGACCCCACAGTGAGAAGCCGCCACTCCTCACGGGAGATGACCATGTGGACCCCAGTCTCGTGTTTACTGTAACCCCGCTGCAAGTGGAAACAGGCAAATGCTTCACCCTGCTTTTCCCGCACTTGAGATAAATGAGGTACAAAGCGATGATAGAAAAAATTACCGAACGCCTACGATATTCAAGGCATGGTGACGGCAATGGCAGGGATGAAACAAATTCAGATGCAGGCACGCGCGCACACACACAGACACACACACACACACACACACACACACCGCTTCCTTGAAGCTGTTAGTAAGATGTCTATGCAAATAACCAAAAGCCCCTGTAGTTAAAGCCCCACGCCTATACCACAAGGTACTAAGAGGGACGGCAGCAGGGTTCCAGGGAAGGCTAGGTCAGGGAAGAGGGAGGAAGGTCTGGGAGAGGGAGGAGGTGAATCCTCGACTGATGGACACAAGATTTGGCAGAGAAGTATGAAAAAGGAAGGAAAGGAAGGAGCAGTGTGTGGGGGTGGGGGTAACCTTCAAGGACGTACCAAGTGCTCCCTGGGACCCAGGGCGGGAAGATGGCCCTCTGTGCCGTCACCGTGGGCCGTGAGGTGGGGGAGAAGTTGGCCTGTGTCCTTTCTGCCAAGGGCGGTCTTTGTGGGCACGTGACGTGGAGCTCGAAATGCCTGTACTGGCTGCACTAAAGCTGGGGCACACCAGGGTGATGGTTCCGGTGTCCGCGGCTTACTGGCTAGAGGTAAGGGAACTAACGTCCTGAGAGCCACAGAGGAAAGCACAAAACGGAGGACTCGGGGGCCTCGTGGCTCAGAGCCAGGTGGCCTGATTCCTAATCATACCTCCATCCCGTTCTAGCTGTGGACTGCAGGGCGAGCCACGTGGCTCAGTCTTCCCTTCTCCAAACTGAGGATGACGAGAGCCGTTACATCCGGCAGACGTGGTGAGGACGCACAGCTTTTATACAAACTCCCAGTTCAGGGCCCCGGACACAGCAGAGACGTAGGACGGCTATTACTCCCACTCGGCTACCTGCGAGCATCCCCAAAGCAAAGAGCCCCCTGAGAGGGCCCGAGGAACACAGCACCCTTGCCGAAGTGATTCAGAGCTGGCAGCGGGTGACGCGTCAACAGGCCAGCGGCAGGTCGAGAGCCCGTCCGAGAAAGCACCTCCCTCCACACTCGGCCCGGCACTTCTACCATGGAGACCCGGAGGGCCGGGTCTCACTGCAGCACCTCGCCGGTTTCTGGAGCTGGCCGCGGCCAGCTCAAGTCCTGACGACTCCCGTGGATGCCTTCCAACCTCCCCAGCTCTAGAATAAAGGAGAGCTTTTTCAGCACCGGCAGATCGTCCTCAGCCTCCAAAAGAAGGAAAAAAATTAAAAAGGGTTCTTAAATACTGCAATTGTGTTTATTCTCTTGCCTGACCCGGTTTTGATTCGAGGCACCTCCAGTCAGGATGATTTGAGGTCTTTGGCGCTGTGAGTGCACAAAAAAGAAATGACCGCCCTCACCGTGAGGTAAAGCTACACATTCCCTCACCGTTCTGCTCACAGAAGGAGGAAAGATTAGTGCGGACGGATGACATCCCTGGAGTTGCCCCACTAAAGATGAGTATTCCAACATAAGTAATAATTCGGGGTTAAGTCCATCAGGAAGCTAAAGGGAAGATTATTTATCATTATTATTTATAGTATTTCTCCTTTTCATGATTTAATTTCAAGGTGGCAAAAACTTCTATGACTCACAGTCCAGTTCACAAAATAATTCAGTTGCAGGAGAAATGGCATCTGAGGGTTTCGTTGTACTGAGTACGCACTTACAGAATTTAATATGCTCTCGTGCTCTGGGAAGGGAGAGGACTGCCCCCGAACAACAAAATCTTCACTGCTCTTTAATTACCTTAAAGTATATAATCACAAGAGAGCTACTTGAGAGCTGGCTCTGCTAGAGGAAGACAGAAAAGGCAAGCGTGCTCCCTGCCAACAGGAGGGGAGGCTGGTTCGGAAACAGCGAAGTAAGCGCACAGCGATTACAGGGCGGGGGCCGTGGTGCTCGGCTGATATCACTGGTGGCAGAAGTTTCTCTTTTAACAATCTGTCCCATTATGAAATGTTCTCTTAAAATCCTTTAAAGCAGGGACGGAAGAAACTTTGTCTCATGTCTTGTCTCTGCTATTAGTCTGCTGGCTTTCACGCTGGAAGAATCCATCTCTTAAAGTAATCTTCTGGACGAGGCTCAGGGCGCTTTGGGACTTGATTCCACGCAGACTGAGGACCGAGAGCCAGAGCAGCTGGAAAATCTGCTAGAAATGACCTCATCGTAACAAGGCACTTTTCTTCTCTCCGCATTTCACAAATTCTCTGCTGACTGGAACGCACTGGGTCTTACACCTCCCTGCTCGCTTGATCCATAATGTTTTTCTCTCTTCAAAAGGAAACTGAGTTTCCCAGTGGTCAGTTTAAGATGAAGAGTTTTAATTTACGCATCAGCGTTTACATATGAATCCTTCTGTACCATCTTGACGGGGACCCAGCTTATCGTGGAGACGAAGCAGGCTTGTTTCACACACTGCATATACCTGTTCTTCCGGCATAACTGTAACGAAGCCGATACGTAGCCACTGAAAGTACTGAAAGCTGTTTTGTTGTCCGATGACAGCATGAGTGCGATTCAATAAATTAAGGCACTTACAGTTGGACCCCGATTATAGGAGAATATATACATAGAAAAGATAGGGCGGGGAACAGGAAAATGTTAACAGTGTTTTGGTTTGTTTTTTAAATAGACATATCTTCATTCACCAATGACTATGTCTATTATTTTACGGTAAGAAAAGAAAAATCCCCCCAAAGGTAAGATTTTTCACTCATTTTACAGTTATATTTACTTACTTGGGAGTCAAATGGTCCAAAATTATAAATATAATCAAAGAACTATCATTTTATTATCAGAGTTCACAGGCCTAGCAGTGGAATTGCCATTTAAATATAAGAATGAACTAGTGTCGTAAGATGCAGTCCTCAAAAGGATATTCACGATGGGAGAAAATGTCCACGATACGGCAATACGTGAAAAAAATAGGTCTCAGGATGGAACGTGCATGTCGCTAAATTTCATTTTGTACACGCACACAAAAGATACCCTCTAAAATATAAGAAAGATAATAAAATACACCCACCTCTCCAGGGGTGGGATCATGCTGGAATTTTATCTGTGTGTGTGTGCGTGCCTTTCTGTAGCTTCCAAGTTCTCTCCTCTGAACGTGAACTGTTTTCATATTCATTAAAATGTCATTAAAATCTGGCAGCGTCTTCAGAAATCATCACTATGAGAGCAACCCAGCTGAGTAGGAAATAAAGCCGCAGGGTCGAGAGAGCAGAGAGAAGGGAGTCTTCTCGGGTTACGAAAATAATACGGCGCTTCACAAAATCCAAAACACCCCCTGCGTGAGGCATTCAGAGAGGGTCCTTTCTGTGCCTGGCTGCCCTTCTGGGTTAATTAACGGCTGGCTGGGGCCTTGCATCCCAACCCTGTGTGCAGAGCCATGAAGGATGCTGACGTGACAAGAGAGGCGTCCCGTCCTGGAGTTACCGCCAAGACCATGTGCGCATCTCCAGAGCGGCCACCGGGTCCTCTCGCAAACCCTCTGAGCCGCAAACCCTCCCCACCCTCCACTTCTCTGCCTGATCGGGAGGCAGACCCAGAAGGAAGCCTTCCTAAAAAATGTCCCACCCAGTAACAGCGAAAGTCTGCATGACGGAGCCAGACGATGCATGTAAGACCAATAGCACAGTTACCGTTTTACTCTTCTCCTCTACACCGTGAAATGCCAGTTCAGGTACCCAAGATTTCAAAGCAAAGTGCCTTGGGAGACACAGACAGCCGCTGCTTCCACATAAGAGTAGTCTGTCTTCTTTTTCTAATGACTTGGGTCTTGTAAGCTAATGCTGCCGATTAATCTGTAAATTAACGTACAGATTCTAATTATCTCTAAGACTGAGAGGCTGGAATCGGATTCTTTACAATGTGCACTAGGCCCTCAGACAAATTTCAGCAATATGTACAGGCTGGTTATGAAACCTCTAAGACGCTGTGATTTTCACCCACATAACGCAGGATTTATTTGGGCCCTGATGATTCCCTTTTCTGCAGTAGGTGGAGTCGTAAGTGAGGTCATTTACTCATATAAGGTGACCTCCAAAGTTCTGAAAAATAAACCCTGTGGTTTTCTCCGTAGATATTAAGGCGGGCGATGCTTTGCCCTTTGAGGTAGCCTGCGTCTCAAAAATCTTGGTGTTAACGCGTATTTTGATGCTTCTATTTAAATGAATGACAACAAAAAAAAGTTTTAAAAGAAAAAAACTTAAAGCATCGTGAACCCAAGTATCTGCTGAGAGTTCAATGAGTCTCATGTTATGTCGGCAAATGCAGGAACTCAGTCTTGTAGTCAAATGCTCGGCATCTTAAATTTCCACAGCCACAAAACCGTTCAGATTAAAACACAAAATAAAGTAGTGACAGTAGCAGTGAGTCGGGTTCGTCACTCTCAGTACTCCCGACTTTGGGGAGCACAGAAATCTCTGGGATGGGCTGCCCTGTGCACTGTAGAGCAGCATCCCTGGTCTCCACCCACTCGATGCCAGAAGCTCGTGATCTCCCCCAGGGCTGAGAACATCTGAGCGGTGGCGGTTACACAAGTCCAGAGCCGCCCTTCACATGGAAGGCCCTCAGATTCCTACAAGTCTTGATGCCCTGAGAATCTGCAGTGCTTTCGTCGAGTAACCACAACTTGGATGCTGTCCTAAGCACGCCACAGACCCTGCAGAGCTGCACCTCGGATGTCCTCCAACTCAAAGGCTGCAGTCAGAAGAGGGAGAAATGA
Source organism: Neophocaena asiaeorientalis asiaeorientalis (assembly GCF_003031525.2). NCBI lineage: Eukaryota > Metazoa > Chordata > Mammalia > Artiodactyla > Phocoenidae > Neophocaena > Neophocaena asiaeorientalis. The sequence continues at coordinate 5,692,869 of NW_020174373.1, read as the reverse complement.
CACAGGTGTGTTTCTCTAGGTCGAGGTGGGCTCACTGTGGCCCACAGGCCAATTCCCACCTGCCGCTGCATTCTGCAAGCACTGTGACCTATCGATAGCTTTTACATTTTTAAATGGTTGAAAAGGAAATCAAAACAATGCTGCTTTGCCAGCCACGAAACTGATATGACATTCAAATTCCGGTGTCCATCAGTGAAGTTTTGTTGGCACTCGGCCACATCTGTTCACCTACGTAAGGTCGGTAGCTGCTCTCACACGACAAGGGCAGAACTGAGCGGCTGCAGCACGGGCCACTGGCCCACAAAGCCTCAACTGTCTACTCTCTAGCCCTTGACAGAAAAGGTCTGCCAACCTCGCTCTCCTGAAGATTTTCCCCTTTCTACATTAGAGCACACCTGCCTTACCGCTTCCCAGCCTGAAAGCTTCCTGTCTGAGAACCTGAAGGTGACGCCCCGAAATGTGGATGTTTCTGGCGAACACACGAACCACTGTGAAATGGACAGCCAAGAAAACACCACAGCCGTGGTCTGCTGTGAATGGCTTTCACAGGAGGCACCTGCTGAAACCAGGTAAGTCTGAGGGGAACAGATACTAGCCCTCACTTTCTGACACACAGCACCCAACACAGAGAGGAAGGGCCTGTGGTTTTTATACAGATGACTCCCCAGCTCGTGGATGCACCGTGGGTACTGTGGTAGGCAAGCAACAGTGTGTCATTTCCCAGCATGGTCCCCAATGACCATCTGCACGTATAAACTGTACAAGGAGCTAAATACAGGCTACAAAAATGTCCAGAGTCATCTATAAAGCTAAGCACCAATGCCTCACACACAGCAGGAAGTCAGCGTGTGCTCAATTCAATTCAATCCAAGCAAAGCTTACGTTCCCTAAATACTGAATTAATACACAATCGAAACACTCACGAGCAACACACCTCCTCTCTCCTCTTCCCTCTGACATTTAAAATATGGTTCAACTGCATTTCAAAACATACTGACTGATGGTGCAGCCACTTTAGAAAAGTTGGACGGTTCTTCAGAATGTTAAACAGAGCTACCTTAACAACCTAGCAATTCTACTGCCAGGTGTATACCCAAGAGGCATGAAGGTATACGTCCACACAAAACTGGTACACGAATGTTCACAGCGGCATGATTCATAACCACTCGATAAAAGTAAATACACCGCAAATGTCCGTCAACTGATGAATGGATAAACACAACGTGGTACGTCCATACAATGGAATATTATGGGGCCATAAAAAGGATTCATGTTACAAAACGGATGTCAACATCTGATGTCACAGATTCAATCAACCTTTTATAATTCTTTTATTTTTTAAAACAAACTACGCTTTTCAAATATTTAAGTAAAATACTGAAATTCTAATACAGGTGAACTTTTAACAACATGGGGGGTAGGGGGATGGGCCCCTGTGCAGTTGAAAACCCACTTATAACTGTACAGTTGGGCCCTCTGTGTCCATGATTCCTCATCTGTGGATTCGACCATGGACTGTATACAGTAGTCCATGGTTTATTGAAAAAAATCCATGTATAAGTGGACTCGTGAAGTTCAAACCCAGTCAAGGGTCAACTGTACATATTTACCTTGTTATATATTTGGCTTTAAACAAAAATACTTCAATAAGATTCTTTTTTTTTAAACATCTTTATTGGATTATAATTGCTTTACACTGGTGTGTTGGTTTCTACTTTATAACAAAGTGAATCAGCTATACATATACACATAGCTCCTCCCTCTTGCGTCCCCCTCCCACCCTCCCTACCCCACCCCTCTAAGATTCTTACTTTGGTTAAATCTGGGTCTATCATTTTAGTTCTGATTGGTTCCTTTAAAACAATAAAGCAAAAATCTTCCCCAAATTTCCATCTTGATGTTTTTAAAAGTACAAAAGTTCTATCAGTCTTTTAATGTAAAAAAGTTAAAGGAAGAACCAGAAAACACAAAACAGTAAATGATGAAATCAAACCCTAAAATCCCATCTACCAACCGATAACAGCACTTTTTCTTGGTAGCGGATGGGGAGGGAGCCATCAGTTTTAGTTTGGGATGTGGCTTCAACTCTTGATTGTTTTTTTTTGGCCATGTGGCTTGCAGGATCTTAGTTCCCCAACCAGGGATCAAACCCATGCCCCCTGTAATGCAAGTGTGAAGTCCCAACAACCACTGGACCGCCAGGGAACTCCCTGGGCTTCAACTCTTGATGCCTGTGCATCTACGACTGTTCGGTTAGCTCTTCTGGGTACCTTATCCTCGCATTAGATCTATAAATAGTAAGCTACACGTTTTTCTAAGAAGTTTCGAGGTTAAGTAGTAAATCAATTTGCAGACAGACACAAATCGTATTAAGAAACTAATAAACCACAGCATTAAGAGACAGGGGCCAACTAAGATCCAGACTCACGTGCCCACTTATAATTAATTTTGCAGCTTAATTTTAATTCACCATGTTGACAAGAGGGAATGATTTTAGAAAGTGTCATCTGCTTCCGGTAAGACCCAGAAAAGTTTATAATGGCTGGTTCAGTATCCACAATTCTTGGAAGGCAATTAAAGGCCAATCCGTCATGTAGAATGGACTAAAGAGCCCATCATTATTTAATGATGCTCTATCTACTACCTTCAACTTCAGCAAGGAGAAAGACCTCAGACTCTGTCTCAAGAAAGCATTTTAAAACAGAAGGTGTTCAGTTTTGGCAAAACGCAGCTCTGCTTCAAACGAATTTCAGGTAAAAGACAAAGATCAAAGGCAGGCGTTTACCTTCAGGCTGACTTCATGTGTAGACCTTTGAACCAGTGGGCTCCCCAGCATCCGATCATATAAAACACCAAGGGTCTGCTGGGACCTTGCCTGGTGAGAAACAGAGAGATTTGAAAAACAACAAAAAACACCTTAAAATTCTCCGGGAATTGTTCACCTTTGACCTGTCCTATTCTTGTTTTTCTTTTTCAGCCCAACTCAAACTTAACACATTTTACTGTTCCATAATCTCCGTCCTAAAACTTTAACACAAACTATGCAGTTTTATTTGCAGTGTGAAAAAAGGAGAATTAAAACGGCCAGTCAGTATTATGGTACCTGTAGAGATTTGTAAGGAAAAAGTCTCAAAGTAAATAAAATTGATTTTAGCTCAGATACTGTTCCTGCCATCATTCAATGAAACTAATGCCCACTTGAACTATCTTTGTTTTAGGGACCACATCACATACAACCAATAAATTAAACTGTACACACCCTTAAGAGAAGAAAAGACGCTCCAGACATCTTTTCTGACATTATAGACATTGCTTGGGCAACTGTTTACAATAATCATGGCAGGCATGTTTGTGTGCAGACATCCACTCTTTTATGTGCTCAAAAAAACAGAAACATTAGAATCTTTTTTTCCTTTTTTGGCTTCCCTAAAATAAAGCGAAAGCAAGCACTGACTCTCAACTTTTACATTAGTGTTTTCCTACATTTCCATTTCACAGGGGTTCCACCTGCATGGATTTCTGAAGAAGCCAGGGGTGTATGTCATAAGATAATCCTTCGTATCAAAAACTCATTTTTATTTTTCCGTCAGTATAAACAGTAAGCAGTCAACCAGGATCAACGTAATAATATTTACCTTCTTCCTCATAAATTCTCTTTAGCTGTGAGTGAATCCAGTCTCCTACAGGGTTGAAATTATCCACAAGCTCAAGAACTAAGGAAATTAAATGCTTGCTGTTTTCTCTAAATTCTTGTTCGATAGTCTTAAGTGATAATAAAAAGGCGCTAGGTTTAATATAATTCAAACCCATAAGTGAGGCTATGAATGAAGGTGTTTCTTATTAGTGAATGTATACAGAACCTCTTGAAATGTTTTAAGGAAATTCAAGTAAATTACTCCCACTGAGTCACGTTTATCGTTACACTGTTCATAGAAAGGAGACTAAAAGGATTCTACAAGCAGGTTCACAAGCAGGTTCACAAGCAGGTTCACAGGCCCTTAAGTTTCATTACAGTACATTTTTAAACCACATAAGGTTATATAAGATAAAACCAGGACAACTGAAAAAATCTACCACTGAAGGAAAATAGTAAGATTTAAACAAAATTCCTCTATAGCTCTTTGAATAGAAATTAAAGGGCACCAGACTGAAGCAGGCACTAGGGAATACTGACTTTGCTTATAAAAGAAAAATACATTTCATTATGAAAAAAAGTCGGTAGTGGAGATGAAATAGGACGATACTCCTTACAGCAAACCTGAAGCAGACAGCAAATTATTTTCGGGATTGGGCTGTAAACCCAAGAGCCTTATGATGAAACTGCTAAACACCATAAAGTATCAAAATATAAGCAGATGTCACCACAATAAGCCCCAAACTGCTTGAAAATTAAAACATTAAAATCCATAATAATTCAATTAAGTAATTAATATATAAACAGCTCTCATTACAAGCTGTTCAGGAAAAAGCTTTAGTATCAAATTCCTATTCCCTGGCCCAAAACAGATGGTAACTCACAAATTGAAGGTTATCTTTGATATAAGTTGTTAAATTCAGTACATGTAATTAACATCATCTATGTGTTATAAACACACAAAACGTGAAATATGACTGGTTAATAACATTCTGGTTATGCAACATGTCAAAATTAATTAGTTCATGACTAGAAATAATAAGTTAAAGTGAGAAACCTGAACTTCCAACCCCTGGTCAGTCCTGATTTTCCCATTATTAACACCTAAATAGAACCACTATCAATAAACAGTGCTGGCAGGGCTTCTCTGGTGGCGCAGTGGTTGAGAGTCCGCCTGCAGAGGCAGGGCATGCGGGTTCGTGCCCCGGTCCGGGAGGATCCCGCATGCCGCAGAGCGGCTGGGCCCGTGAGCCATGGCCACTGAGCCTGCGCATCCGGAGCCTGTGCTCCGCAACGGGAGAGGCCACAACAGTGAGAGGCCCGCGTACCACAAAAAAAACAAAAACAAAAAAAAACCAGTGCTGGCAAAAATTTACGTGCTGAAAAAGATTTGTGTGAAACGCAAATGATTTTTTAAAAAATATTTATTTATTTATTTGGCTGCGCCAGGTCTTAGTTGTGGCACATGGGATCTTCGTTGTGGCGTGCAGGATCTTTGCTGCAGCATGAGGAATCTTTAGTCGTGGCGTGCGAACTCTTAGTTGCGGCATGTGGGATCTAGTTCCCTGACCAGGGATCGAACGCAGGCCCCCTGCATTGGGAGCATGGAGTCTTAGCCACTGGACCATCAGGGAAGTCCCCCCCACACTTTTTTTAAGTCTTTACTGAATTCGTTACAATACTGCTTCTGTTTTATGTTTTGGTTATTTGGCTGCGAGGCATGAGGGATCTCAGCTCCCTGACTAGGGATCGAACCCTCACCCCCTGCCTTGGAAGGCAATGTCTTAACCACTGGACCGCCAGGGAAGTTTGTCACGCAAATGATTTGAACAAATGCAATATATTCTTTACTCTCAAAGGTAGTAATAAATATAAAAAGGACTCATTTTCTGGTTGCTGTCAGTTCTTGGCATGGAATGGTGTAGACGATGACTAATAGTCCTCCCACACAGGAGGCGTAAAGCCTTTAGTATATTCACGACGCTGTGCAATCATCCCCTACGTCAAGTCTCAAAACATTTACGTCACCCCAAAAGGAAACCTCGGGCCCATTAAGCAGTCAGTCCTCAATCCCCCTCCCGCCTCCCCCCGCCCAGGCAACCACCGGCCTGCCTTCTGTCTCTGCAGATTTGCCTGTTCTGGACGTTTCACATAAATGGAACCATACCACACCTTCTCTGTGTCCGGCTTCTTTCGCGTAGCATGATGTATCCAAGGTCCATCCACGACGCAGCGTGTATCAGTACTTCATTCCTCTGTGTGGCTGAATACTGTTCTGTTGTACGCATGCACTACCTTTTGTTTTCCTTTCCAGCCACCAGCTGATGGGCATCTGGCTCCTGTGAATGCTGCTGTTAGGAACACTGATGTCCAGGAATGTGTTTGAGCCCCCGTTTCCCATCCCTTGGGTATGTATTGTTCTACATCATTTTGCCAGAGACAAGGAATAATGCAGTGTCGCTCTCCTTGGGGCAAACCAAATTACTCTTCCGCTCAGAAGCTTTGCCAAGTCTATCAGGGCAACCAGAGGTGCCGGATTGGTTTTGTTTTGCCTGCAGCCCTGGCTGTCATTCTAAATCCTTCTCCCTCCCCTGAGGTAGTTTAGCTCCAAAGTTTTGAGTTGGTAACTGCCTGCACTTCTGGCTTCCCAGGACCCCTTGAGGTGACTCTGGCTACCCAGGTACCTTCTCACACTGATATCTGATACGGATCCACGTATGTAACCCCTAAGAGCAGCATGGAACTATCATGGTGTGTCCTATTTTAACACAGTGGCTTTCAACCAGGGATGGCTGCGCTCTCTGCCCCTGGAGACTGCAGGATATTAGTCAATGTCTGGAGACATCTCTCGGTCGTCACAAGTGGAGGAGGGGAGGTACTGGCGCCTAGTGGGTAGAGACCAGGAATAGCGCTCAGCATCTACAACGCACAGAACAGCCTCCCTGCACGGAAGACTTGACTCATCGGCCCCCAGATGCCAATAATGCCGAGAAACTTCTTAACAGAAAAGATTTTAGACCAAGTTCATCTCTTTATGACTTCGGCCTGATTCTTACGGAGAAATAGCAGAAGGCGAAGTAACAGTTTCACACAGGGCTTAAGATTCCAAAAGAATTATCTAGGGGATATTTTCATAGATTGCCATAATGCTTCCTTCTTGGTGGCCCAAATCTGTGGAACAAAACGAATAATCCATATGGCTCACTCAGTGAAAATTCAGGATAAACCTACATTTTTATTGATCCTAACTGAAATGCTTAACTATATACATACTGATTATATCTCCTGATAAAAATGAATCAAATGTGTACAATTAAATTCCTTTAACTGCTGGTGGAGAGGTCAGCACGGAGCAGAACTGAGGCCTGCGGCCAGCAGCCCACACCATATGCCAGCCACATGAGAGCCACCATCGCACGGCATCATCCAGTACATATCAGACCACCAAGTCCCTGTAGCTCCGGTTGATGTCTTGACTGCAACTTCAAAGAGACCTCTGCCAGAACCACCCTGCTAAGTCACCACAGCATTCCTGACCCTCAGAATCTAACACACCATGAAGGACAGGTGGGAAAGATACCCAGGGCAGCAGGCCTTTTCAGCAATCGCCTCTCCATCATCACCCACAGAATGGGACAATGACATGCACGGCTGCTGCCAGGAAAGCCTAGAACCACAGGGACTTGGAAGCCAAGCAAACAGAGCTTTCGAAGAAGCAGGAGAGAGTTTCCCAAAGCATGTTCTTCACAATGATGTTTCCCAGATGGTTACTATGTGTTTAGTGTCACCACATGAAAAACAGTTCTGTGATCCAATTTTCCACGTTCAGTAGGATTGGTAACCCTGGGTTAAAGTTACTGAAAAACAATAAAAAGGAGCACCTAAATACATCAAACAAATACTAACAGTCATAAAGGGAGGAATTGATGGGAATACAATAACAGTAGGAGACTTTAACACCCCAATGATATCAACGGACAGATCTTCCAGACAGAAAATCAATAAGGCAACAGGGATCCTAAATGACGCAACAGAACAAATTAGACAAAAATGGACATTTTCAGGACATTAAATCCAAAAAAGCCCCAGAATACACATTCTTTTCAAGTTCACGTGGAACGTTCTCCAGGACAGACCACATACTAGGACACACAAAACAAGCCTCAAGAAATTTAAGGTGAACAGAAATTATTTCAAGCATCTTTTCTGACCACAACAGCATGAAACTAGAATTGAACCACAGAAACAGAAATGAGGAAAAAACGATTACATGGAGACTAAACACGCTACTAAAAAAACCAATGGGTCAAACAATGAAATCAAAGAGGAAATTAAAAAATACCTTGCGACAAATGACAACGAAAACACAACCATACAAAATCTATGGGATGCTGCAAAAGAAAACCCAAGAGGGAAGTTCATAGCAATACACGCCTTCCTCAACAAGTAAGGAAAAAATGTCAAATACGCAACCTGACCTACCACCTAAAAGAATTAGAAAAAGAAGAACAAACAAAACCTAAAGTCAGCAGAAAGAAGGAAATAATAAAGATCAGAGAGGAAATAAATAAATACAACAATGGAAAAACTCAATAAAACCAAAAACTGGTTTTTTGAAAGGGTAAACAAAAATCAACAAACCTCTGGCCAGGCTCACCAAGAAGAAAAAAGAGAGGACCCAAATAAACAAAATAAGAAATGAGAGAGGAGAAATAACATCTGATATTGCAGCAATTTTAAAAAGCCACGAGAACACTATGAACAATTATTATATGCCAACGAATTGGACAACCTAGAAGAAATGGACACGTCTCTAGAAACATACAGCCCACCAAAACTAAATCAAGAAGAGATAGATATTTTTACAGACCGGTCATCAGAAGTGAAATAGAATCTATAATTTAAAAAAAGTTTCCTGCAAACAAATTCCAGGACCGACTGGCTTCACACTGGGGAATTCTACCAAACAAACAACGAAAAACTTATAGCAATCTTTTTCAAACTCTTCCAGGAGGGTGAAGAGGAAGAAACACTTCCGAAGACATTCTATGAAGTCACCATCACCCTGATACCAAAACCAGACAAAGACACTACCAAAAAAGAAAATTACAGGCCAATATCTTCAATGAATACGGATGCAAAAATTCTCAACAAAATATTAGCAAACCGAATTCAACAACACATAAAAAAAATCATACACCATAATCAAGTTGGATTCACTCCAGGGTCACAAGGATGGTTCAACATATACAAATCAATCAATGTGATACACCACATCAAGAAAAAAACCACATGATCATCTCTATAGATGCAGAATAAGCATCTGACAAAATTCAACATCCATTCATGACAAAAACCCTTCACCAAAGTGGGTACAGAGGGAGCATGTCAACATAATAAAAGCTACTTATGACAAACCCACAGCCAACGTAATACTCAGTGGTGAAAAGCTGAAAGTCTTTCTGCTAGTCAGACCGGTCATCAGAAGTGAAATAGAATCTATAATTTAAAAAAAGTTTCCTGCAAACAAATTCCAGGACCGACTGGCTTCACACTGGGGAATTCTACCAAACAAACAACGAAAAACTTATAGCAATCTTTTTCAAACTCTTCCAGGAGGGTGAAGAGGAAGAAACACTTCCGAAGACATTCTATGAAGTCACCATCACCCTGATACCAAAACCAGACAAAGACACTACCAAAAAAGAAAATTACAGGCCAATATCTTCAATGAATACGGATGCAAAAATTCTCAACAAAATATTAGCAAACCGAATTCAACAACACATAAAAAAAATCATACACCATAATCAAGTTGGATTCACTCCAGGGTCACAAGGATGGTTCAACATATACAAATCAATCAATGTGATACACCACATCAAGAAAAAAACCACATGATCATCTCTATAGATGCAGAATAAGCATCTGACAAAATTCAACATCCATTCATGACAAAAACCCTTCACCAAAGTGGGTACAGAGGGAGCATGTCAACATAATAAAAGCTACTTATGACAAACCCACAGCCAACGTAATACTCAGTGGTGAAAAGCTGAAAGTCTTTCTGCTAATATCTGTAACAAGGATGCCGACTCTACCACATCTATTCAACATAGTATTGGAAGTCCTAGCCACAGCAATGAGACAAGAAAAAGAAATAAAAGGTATACAAATTGCAAGGGAAGAGATTAAATTATTATATGCAGATGACATGATATTATATATAGAAAACCCTGAAGACTCCAGGCAAAAACTACTAGAACTGATAAACGAATTCAGCAAGGTAGCAGGATACAAGATTAACATACAGAAATCTGTTGCACTTCTTTACACTAACAATGAAATATCAGAAAGGGAAAGTAAAAAGAAAAGAAAAAAAGAAACCAAAAAAAATAAACAATCGCTTCAAAAAAAGTATTTAGGAATAAACCTCATCAAGTAGGTGAAAGACTTATATGCTGAGAACTATACAACACTGATAACGGAAATTGAAGATGATTCCGAGAAATGGAAAGACATCCCATGCTCTTGGACTGGAAGAATTAATATTGTTAAAATGGCAATATTACAGATTACCCAAAGCAATACTATGGATTACTACCCAAAGCAATACTACAGAATACTACCCAAAGCAATCTAAAGATTTAATGTGATTCCTATAAAAGTACCCATGACATTTCTCACAGAAGTAGAACACATAATCCAAACATTTATATGAAACCGTAAAAGACTGAGAATTGCCAAAGCAATCCTGAGGGAAAAAAAAAAACAAAGGAGGAGGCAGAACCCTCCCAGACTTTAGGCAATACTACTACAAAACTACAGTAATCAAAACAGTGTGGTATTGATACAAAGACAGACATACGGATCAATGGAACAGAACTGAGAGCCCAGAAATAAACCCACACAGCTACGGTCAATTAATCTTCGACAAAAGTGGCAAGAATATACAATGGAGAAAAGACAGTCTCTTCAGCAAGTAGTGCTGGGAAAGCTGGACAGACACATGTAAATCAAGGAAGTTAGAACACACCATCACACCACACACAAAAATAAACTCAAAATGCCTTAAAGACTTATAAATATAAGACATGATACCACAAAACTCCTAAAAGAGAGCATAGGCAAAAAATTCTCTGACATAAATCATACCAGTGTTGCCTTAGGTCAGTCTCCCAAGGGAACAGAAATAAAAACAAAAATAAACAAATGGGACCTACTCAAACTTATAAGCTTTTGCACAGCAAAGGAAACCATAAACAAAACAAAAAGACAACCTATGGGCTGGGAGAAAATATCTGCAAATGATGCGACTGGCAAGGGCTTAATTTCCAAAATATACAAACAGCTCATACAACTCAATTAAAAAAAAACACAACTCCATCAAAAAATGGGTGGAAGACCTAAATAGACATTTTTTCAAATAAGACATACACATGGCCAAAAAGCATGTGAAAAGATGCTCAACACTGCTAATTATTAGACAAATTTAAATCAAAACTATAATGAGGTATCACCTCACACAGATCAGGATGGCCATCATTAAAATGTCTACAAATAATGAATGCTGGCAAGGGTGTGGAGAAAAGGGAACTCCCCCCCCCCACAATGCTGGTGGGAATGTAAACTGGTATGGCCACTATGGAAAACAGTATGAAGATTCCTTAAAAAACTAAAAATAGAGTTACCACATGATCCAGCAATCCTACTCTTGGGCATATATCTGCAGAAAATGCTAATTCAAAAAGATTAATGCAACCCAATGTTCATAGCAGCACTATTTACACTAGCCAAGACATGGAAGCGACATAAGTGTCCATCAACAGATGAACAAAGAAGATGTGGTATACACACACACACACACACACACACACACACAAAATGGAATATTACTCAGACATAAAAAAGAATGAAATAATGCTATTTACAACAACATGGATGGACCCAGAGATTATCATACAAAGTAAAGTAAGTCAGACAGAGGAAGACAAATATCATATACCACTTATATGTGGAATCTAAACTATGATACAAATGAACTTATTTACAAAACAGAAACAGACTCACAGATGTAGAAAACAAACTTATGGTTACCAAAGGGGATTTGGCAGGCGCAGGGTTCAGGGGAAGATAAATCAGGACTCTGTAATTAGCAAATACACATTACTATATATAAAATAGATAAACAACAAAGTCCTTCTATAAAGTACAGGGAACTATATTCAATGTCTTGTAATAAACTATAACGGAAAAGAAAAAAAACCAGTAAGAATAGTTTACACGGGGCTTCCCTGGTGGCGCAGTGGCTGAGAGTCCGCCTGCCGATGCAGGGGACACGGGTTCGTGCCCCGGTCCGGGAAAATCCCACATGCCGCGGAGCGGCTGGGCCCATGAGCCATGGCCGCTGAGCCTGCGCATCCGGAGCCTGTGCTCCGCAACGGGAGAGGCCACAACAGTGAGAAGCCGACGTACAGCAAGAAAGAAAAAAAAAAAAAAAGTTTACACATAATTGCATCTATTATCCGCCTGGCTCTGTTCTAAGTGCTTTAAGTTATGTAATCCTTTTAATAAACAATGAAAGAATCCTTCCTACCAGAATCTCACAATGTGTTTTCAATGATATATCCAGGAACCACCACTAACAGTGTCATACCAGGGGCTCACATACACTAAATTATCTCTCTCCTGTTAGGATTTTCTCATGGCTCTGAGCTGTAGGCAGCAGAAATTTTGTGAACCACCTTCCTCATCTGGCTCCTCCATGTACCCAGGTATCCACCTAGATAATGACACTCCACGTACAATATGCTATGGTTTGCCCAACTCTCCCAAATTTCCGACTTTTCAGAAATATGCTGAAATTTTAAAGACAACTTTCTGATTGACTTTGAATACATCAGTTGCTAGACAGTCCAGTAAAGGGAGGTTCTGCTGTTGGAAGACTGTAGGTTCTCCAAGAGAATATAAAACCAACGTGCATTTCTTTAGACTCTGGAAGCTTGAAATCTAAAGATGACAGTACTTGACGGAAACGAATCCAAGTGTGCCAAGTTGGTAATGACTTACAGAAATAAATGTTACTTTTAATATCATAATAGTGTCAAGAAGTAGGACACTTCTAGATGAGGCTTTATACATTGGGAATTAAAATCAGGCCATCATCCTCATTTCTCTTTTCACTCACCGAACTAGAAAAATGGGTACTGTGAGGTGAAAGGTCACAGGGCATTAAACATCTCACTTCTTATCATCTCATCTTTTTTAAAAAATCTACTTTCGGAATACCTTTTATTTAGGTGGATTATTTATTTTTTTGCCACTATGGTAAGAGTGTACCCTTCTCTTTTTACGTGTAAACTCAAAGAGACAACACTAAAGGGATCCCTTCTCTGTTAAAGTTCTATTTATGACACAGAAAAAATGTTTTGAATTTTTTCTTAATGATAAATATTAATTTTGTGCATAAATTCCAAAGGCCTAACCTTTAATATTCTTTAAGAATAAGCATATACACCATAAACAAAACAGAAAGCTATAAATTAAAACCAAGTAACATCCTAAAAGATCTCCCTTTGAAAAAGCCTGCATGGTCGGGCTTCCCTGGTGGCGCGGTGGTTAAGAATCTGCCTGCCAATGCAGGGGGCAGAGGTTCGAGCCCTGGTCCGGGAAGATCCCACATGCTGCAGAGCAACTAAGCCCGTGCGCCACAACTACTGAGCCCGCGTGCCATACTACTGAAGCCCACGCGCCTAGAGCCTGTGCTCCACAACAAGAAGCCCGCGCACCGCAACGAAGAGTAGCCCCCGCTCGCCGCAACTAGAGAAAAGCCCTCGCGCAGCGATGAACACCCAACACAGCCAAAAATAAAAAAAAATAAAAATCAGTAGCCCTGAAAAAATTATTTTTTAAAAGTCCCCATAGTTAGGACATATACACACTAACAAACGTAGTAAGGTAGATAGCTAGGGGGAAGCAGCCGCAAGGCACAGGGATTTTAGCTCGGGGCTTTGGGACAGCCTGGAGGGGTGGGATGGGGAGAGTGGGAGGGAGGGAGTCACAAGAGGGAAGACACATGGGAGCATATGTATATGTATAGCTGATTCACTTTGTTATAAAGCAGAAACTAACACACCATTGTAAAGCAATTATACCCCAATAAAGATGTTAAAAAAAAAAAAAAGTCCCCATAGTTAAATGGTAATATTTGTTGTCCAATGCCTAAAAAAAATGTAGAGTTTGAATGTTATTTGTAAGTAACATTTCAGTACTGTTATCTGTAGACGGTAATCTTGGCTGTGCCATCAACTCTCCTTTCCTGCGCACTAATGTGTCAACAGATCATTACTGTACGAAATGTGAGAAAGGTTTTGGTAAAGTTTCTGACCTATATTTGAGATGGGGGAAACGGTTCCTACTGCAGCACGCCCGTAAAGCTGGCATTTACCCAGACAGTTACCGATAAAAAACCTCATTCACAAGCTAATGATGTGGACACACTCTGCACACGACCAGGGCGGGGTCTGAGAACTTTCCGGGGAACCCAACTCTCTGTGGTCCAAGGAGGCAACAGAAACTTACAATCACGCAAAGATTATAAACACACGTTTATCTTCGTTTCCCAAAGTAGACTGTGTTCATTTTAGCGCTCATTTCTAAAACAGTAGCTCTTAAAGATGACAACGTGATATTTAAAGCAAAGATATCAAGATCAAATCTGTTGGAAAATTCTAGGTTTGAAAAAGGTAAAACAGATCCGAGAAGCTAAACAAACCCCATGCAGGATAAACACCAGAGAAAACCCCAAGAAAAGCTTAGTGAGGTTGGGGAGGGCGCTATGCAGGTGAAGACGACACAGAACAGGAAGCGAAACAGAGCGACTCCTGGCCCTGGAGGAGAGCACCTGCCTTTCGTGAGGGATCCATACGTGAACACGACACAACCCAGTGACCCTGCTCTGCTGGGAGCAGATGGCAGAGTGACCAGACCACCAGGCTCCTTAGGAAGTCTGAGCATTGCCACACCGAAGGTACATCCGCCTGCACACTGAAGACACCCTTGGGGGTTTCTGAGAAGTCACAACCTCTGTTCTTGAAGTCAGTCACACTGGAGCTGAGACAAGTGCTTGGAGGGACGTCCTTGGCAGTCCAGTGGTTAAGACTCCACGCTGCCAATGTAGGGGGTATGGGTTCGATCCCTGGTCAGGGAACTCGATCCCACATGCCACATGACGCGGCCAAAAAAAAAAAAAAAGAGAGAAGTGCTTGGATAGGGGGTGGTACTTGGAGGGATGGGGCAAAAACGGCTTTCCGGGTGGCATGGCAGCTCCATGCCCGGCCCCATCCTGCTCCCATGCCCCTGCAGTAGATCTGTAACCCCAGCTAACTTCCCACTCCACCTCAGTCCTGGAGTCTGTTTCTTGAGAAACCTTCTTAAAACAATGGCTCCAGTAGCACCCGGTACAAAATTCCGCATACAACTGCCCTGTTCTTTTAAGGGCCCTTATCACGAATGCTGCAAACACTTCTTTTTTTAATAAAAGAAAACGATGGTGTTTTGTATCTTTGATCAAAAAGCCCACGCGGCAGGCATTTCAATAAATACATGCTAGTCCACACGGTGTGCAGAAAAACACAAGGAACGCCCCAGAATACTTCAGATGGGATATACTTGGCGGTCTCTGTTATTTGTCTAGTTAGGTTACTCTATTGGTTATCCTCCCCTTTCCTGAAATTGAATTTAAAAATTGGGAGACATGTCGAGATACGACAACACAAGAAGGTAAAGTTCCAGAAGTGTAAAGCAGGGGTGAGCACACTTCTTCTGCGAAGGGCCAAAGAGCAGGTATCTTGGACTCTGCAGCCATCCTGTTACAAGTACTCAACTGTGCCTCAGCTCAAAAGCAGCCACAGACTGTACGTAAATGGGCGTGGGCGTGTTTCAATAAAACTTTACAAAGATAGGTGGAAGGCGGGGTTGGCCTACAGGCAGGAGTCTGCCGACCCCTGCCCTGGGGCAAAATCATGTTCATTGTATTAAGGTGTGCACCCACAACTCTTACTAAATTAAAAGACAACCGTAAAATATCATTAAGGGTGACTTGAGACATGAACACACGGCAGAAGCGCTTTATCCCGGAAGTGAAGCAGGTCTGTGCCTCGTTCCTGGGAAGGACCACAGTGGAGGCGGCAGCAGGAGCGTGGGGTGCACTTCAGCCCAGGTCCCTGGGTCCTGGGACACACACACAGCTGCCACGGGGAGCCCTCAGGACACTCGGGCAAATGCCGTGCTGCGTTAAGATGGTGCTTTCGGAACCCAAGTGCAAAGTCTCGTGAAAACTTCCCAATTCTTTTATTTTATGGATCACAGAAGCGTGAACCTGAACAGAATAATCTCATCAGTGCAGAGATGACATCTTTAATTCGTTTTCCTTTTTAAAAATTATTTTTAATAGGTTTAGTTTTTAGAGGAGTTTTAGGTTCACAGCAAAATGGAGGGGAAGGCACAGAGAGTTCCCATACACCCCTGCCCCCCCCCCTACCCCCCTCCAGAGGGTACATCTGCTACAGCCGATGAACCCGTACGGACACACCATCGTCACCCGAAGCCCATAGTTTATATTAGGGTTCACTCTTGGTGTCGTACCCTCTATGGGTTTTGACAAATTTATTATGAATGACATGTGGCCACCACTAGAGTATCATAAAGCATAGTTTCCCTGCCTTAAAAATCCTCTGTGTTCCACCTACTCGTCTCTCCCCGGCCCCTAAACCCCGGCAACCACTCATCTTTCGCTGTCTCTGTAGTTTGGCCTTTTCCAGAAGGTCACAGAGTCGGAATCATACAGCGTGTAGTCTTTTCAGGTTGGCTTCTCTCATTCGGTGATGTGCATTTCAGGTTCCTCCATGTCTTTTCCTGGCTTGAGTTCATTTCTTTTTAGCGCGGAATAATAATTCCATGGTCTAGATGCAACAGTTCATTTACCCATTCACCTACAAAAGGACATCCAAGTTCTGGCAATGATGGATAAAAGCTGCTATAAACATCTGTGTGCAGGTTTTTGCACGGAAGTAAGTTTTCAACTCCTTTGGGTAAATTTTATTTTTTAAAAATGCCATTAGAATTGCATAAGTAATACATGTTCAGGGGAGAGATTTTAAGTGATTCTCAACCGCAGGCAGTTGTCGAGATACGACAACACAAGAAGGTAAAGTTCCAGAAGTGTAAAGCAGGGGTGAGCACACTTCTTCTGCGAAGGGCCAAAGAGCAGGTATCTTGGACTCTGCAGCCATCCTGTTACAAGTACTCAACTGTGCCTCAGCTCAAAAGCAGCCACAGACTGTACGTAAATGGGCGTGGGCGTGTTTCAATAAAACTTTACAAAGATAGGTGGAAGGCGGGGTTGGCCTACAGGCAGGAGTCTGCCGACCCCTGCCCTGGGGCAAAATCATGTTCATTGTATTAAGGTGTGCACCCACAACTCTTACTAAATTAAAAGACAACCGTAAAATATCATTAAGGGTGACTTGAGACATGAACACACGGCAGAAGCGCTTTATCCCGGAAGTGAAGCAGGTCTGTGCCTCGTTCCTGGGAAGGACCACAGTGGAGGCGGCAGCAGGAGCGTGGGGTGCACTTCAGCCCAGGTCCCTGGGTCCTGGGACACACACACAGCTGCCACGGGGAGCCCTCAGGACACTCGGGCAAATGCCGTGCTGCGTTAAGATGGTGCTTTCGGAACCCAAGTGCAAAGTCTCGTGAAAACTTCCCAATTCTTTTATTTTATGGATCACAGAAGCGTGAACCTGAACAGAATAATCTCATCAGTGCAGAGATGACATCTTTAATTCGTTTTCCTTTTTAAAAATTATTTTTAATAGGTTTAGTTTTTAGAGGAGTTTTAGGTTCACAGCAAAATGGAGGGGAAGGCACAGAGAGTTCCCATACACCCCTGCCCCCCCCCC